>NW_017731631.1:118071-131739 GCF_001890085.2 Hipposideros armiger
GTAAAAATATTACTGAGGGTGATGTCTGCAAATTTACTCCCAATTTTTTCTTCTAGGAGTTTTATGGTTTCAGGTCTTACATTTAAGTATTTAATCCATTTTGAATTTGTTCTTGTATGTGGAGTAAGTAGGTGGTCCATTTTCATTTTTTTGTGAATTGTGGGGGGGTTTTAAATTTCTTTTTCTGAGGTTTTATTGTTAGCATATATGAATGCAGTGGACGTTTACATTGATTTTGTAGCTGGCAACTTCTCTGTATTCATTTATTGTTTCTAATAGCTTTGTGGTGGAGTGTTTTGTTTTTTGTTTTTACCTGAGCCATCCTGCCACCTATTGGCAGCTCAGCAGCAGCTCAGCTCAGGCCAGGCATCGAACTGCTGTTGCTCAGAGCGCGCACTCTTGAGTGGCCTCTTAACCAACTGAGCCACTCGACCAGCCCCCTGTGGTGGAGTCTTTAGGATTTTCTATATGTAGCATCATGTCATCTGCAAAAAGTGACAATTTAACTTCTTCATTCCCTATTTGGATGCCTTTTATTCCTTCATTTTGCCTGATTGCTCTGGCTAGGACTTCCAATACTATGTTGAAAAGCAGAGGTATTAGAGAATAGCCCTGTCATGTTCCTGAATGTAGAGCAAATGACTTCAGGTTTTCACTATTAATTATCATAATAGCTACAAGTTTGTCATATATGGCCTTTATTATGTGGTATTTTCCTTAAGCATTTTAATCATAAGTGGGTGTTGTATCTTGTCAAACACTTTTTCTGCATCTATTGATATAATCATATGATGTTTGTCCTTTATTTTGTTTATGTGGTGTATCACATTGATCAATTTGCATATGTTGAACCATCCTTGTGCCCCCTGGGATGAACCCCACTTGGTCGTGATGTATAATTTTTTTAATGCATTGTTGCATTCGACTGGCTAGAATTTTATTTAGGATTTTTGCACCTGTATTCATTAGAGATATTGGTCTGTAATTTTCTTTTTTTTATTATCCTTACCGGGTTTTGGTATTATACTAATGTTGGCCTCATAAAATAAGTTTGGGAGTATTGTCTCTTCTTCAGTGTTTTGGAAGAGTTTGAGTAGGACAGGTATTAGATCCTCTTTGAGTGTTTGGTAGAATTCACTAGTAAAGCCATCTAGTCCTAGACTTTTGCTTTTGGGAAAGTTTCAGATGACTGACTAAATTTCCTTACTGTTTATCAATCTATTTAGATTTTCCACTTCTTTGAGATTCAGCCTAGGAAGCCTATATGTTTCTAAGAATATGTCCATTTCTTCTATATTTTCTAATTTGGTCACATATAGCCTTTCATAGTATTCTTGGATAATCCTCTGTATTACTGTGGCATCCCTGGTAACTTCCCCTCTTTCATTTCTTATTTTGTTTATTTGTGTCTTTTCTCATTTTATCTTAGTGAGTCTAGCCAATAGTCGTCAATTTTATTAATCTTTTCAAAGAACTAGGTCTTTGTTGCATTAATTTTTCCAATTGTCTTTTTGTTCTCTATTTCATTTAGTTCTGATCTGATTTTTATTATTTTCTTCCTTCTGCTGACTTTGGGTTTTATTTGTTCTTCTTTTTCTAGTTCTTTAAGGTGTAATGTGAGGTCATTTATCTGGGATTTTTCTTGTTTCTTGAGGTAGGCCTGTAATGATATAAATTTCCCTCTTAAAATTGTTTTTGCTGCATCCCGAAAATTTTGGTAGGATGTATTTTCATTCTTATTTGTTTCTATTTTTTTCTATTTGTTTCTTTTCTTATTTTGATCTCTCCTCTTATTTCCTCTTTGACCCAGTCATTCTTTAAAAGTATATAGAATGTTTAGTCTCTACAGGTTTGTGGTTTTTCCTGCTTTCTTTTTGCAGTTGATCTCCAATTTCAAAGACTTTTGATTAAAGAATATGCTTGGCATGATTTCAATCTTCTTAAATTTGTTGAGGTTAGTTTTATGTCCCAATATATGGTCTATCCTTGAGAATGTTCCATGCACACTAGAAAAGAATGTATACTCTGATGTTCTAAGATGATGTGCTCTATAAATGTCAATTATGTCCATTTCATCTAATGTGTAATTTAGGGCTGATATTTCTTCATTTATTTCCTGTTTGAATAATCTATCCATAGCTGTCAATGATGTATTTCGGTCCCCTACTATAATTGGGTTTTGGTCAATTTCTTCCTTTAGTTCTGTTAGTAGTTGCCTTATATATTTCGGTGGTCCCTGGTTGGGGGCATAAATATTGATAAATCTTATGTTTTCTTGTTGTACAGTTCCTTTGTCATTAAGAAATGTTCATCTTTGTCTCTTGTTACCTTTTTTATCTTGAAGTCTGTTTTATCTGATATCGGTATAGCTACACCTGCTTTTCTCTGAATACCATTTTCTTGGAGTGTCAATTTCCACCCTTTCACTTTGAGTCTATATTTGTCATTGTAGCTGACATGTGTCTCTTGGAGGCAGCGTATGGTTGGGGTAACAATTTTTTGTTTTATTTAAATATTCACCATGTTGTTTAATCACACCTTGTATGCATTTATTGTAAGTAATATGCTCCTTATCTGATAGAGTATATGAAGCTATTGAATAGTTTTATGCCACAGACAAAAATAATTTATGTGGCAGGAGTTTTAGAGAGAGGTATACATGGAGAATAGGAGACCAAGAAGTTAAGAAAAACTGAACTAGAGCAGTAAAGGTAGGAATGGAGACGACAAAACTGATTCAACCTATTTTAGGAGATAGACTCAATGGAGAGTTAGTAATTAGGTGTAGAGAAGGAGGAAAAGAAGAACCATGGTGATACCTACATTTCCAACTTAGATGAATACACACTTGGCAATACCACTCATGAGTAGGGAACACAGGAAGGAAATCAGTGTTTGGTCAGGGGTGCATAAAAATGATGAGTTTGGTTTTAAACTTGTTGAGTTTGAGCTACCTGGGGAGATCCAAGTAAAGAGATATAGTAGGAAATTGTATGTCAGGTGACAACTGTAGACAGAAATAAATTTTAGCATATAGAAATCCCATCCATTCCTGTAAGAAATTTCTTACAGGAATGGATGGGATTACCCAAAGAGAATGACTGCACAGTACTTTCCAGCATTTTCATAAGTCAGTATCTCTATTCCCTGCACTGATGATAATGAGATATGGTCCAAGACAGTGGAAAATTCAAGTCCCTTTCTTATATCTTTGAAGTGAGTTCTAGCAGTACGACTTCCTTTCACAGATGTAGATAACTTTTTTATTGTGTTTTGTTAAGGTTAATATTAAAATTGACTGATACTTCCTTTTCAGGAACCAGTTGCATATTGAGGGTAATTTGAAATCAGACAAGTGTGTTTCAGGCATCAGGGATGAAAAAATAAGCCACATATGATTCACAGAGCCCAAAGTGAATATGACATCATCAAAAGTTAGCCATCAAATGTTTTATTCAGGCACTTAGAATTAGCATTAAAGGGACTGGGTGTATTGCCTCAATTCACAGATGGACAAAATGAGGCAAAGCATTATGCTGCTATTTGTAGTGGCTATGCATTTAAACAAAACCAAGGGCAGTGCGTTTCATTGTCAAGTTCTTGCCAGGCCAAAGCTCCTTCCTGCTTTGATCAATGAGAGTGAAATTAAAATATCACTGAGAATATTGTGTAGTAATTTTTTTGTTTTATTCTTTTTTTTTCTCTTGGATCTAGGAATCATACATAAAGGGAATGGAGAAAATATGTTTATTTCCCAGCAGCCCCCAGTCATATCGACCATAATGGGTAATGGACACCAACGAAGTGTAGCCTGCACCAACTGCAATGGCCCAGCCCACAACAACAAACTCTTTGCTCCTGTTGCCTTAGCTTCTGGCCCTGATGGTAGTGTGTATGTTGGCGACTTCAATTTTGTAAGGCGAATATTTCCCTCAGGAAACTCTGTTAGTATTTTGGAATTAAGGTAAGTCTCCTCTAATCTCTATGTTTGCTTAGTGGATAAGGTAAAAGCAAGAATGAGATAACATGAAGAGACAAGGCATTGCCAGAAGGAGCAGAACACAAAGTAAAAGGTATCTGTTGCAACATAGTGCCCACCACATCCCTGACAGTTAATCATCTCTACTTTGTTTGATCCCTTTCCATAACAGGAAACTTAAATACTTCTCTGGACTACACCTTGTATATTTGGAGTGCTCCATTAGAAGGTTCTTCTTTATATTGAACCAAAATCTGCCTTCATAAAACATCCACTCAGTAGTGGGAAATGTTAGCATTTGAAGCAGTCCCTTCCCTGTTTACCTGAGAAATTTTCACAAACGTGAACACAGATATCATAAGTTCCTGAACTTTCAATTATTTAATCTAAACATCCCCAAGTTCTTCAACTATTTCTCATCACTTATAGCTTTATTTCGTTTTCCTTTGATTATGGCCTTAGGGCCACTTTTCAGTTTTCTAAAAATAACAGGGATAGTTATAAGTAAAAATAGGAGACACATCAAGTGTTTTGCAAGAATTCAAATATGAATATCCATCTTGCTCCCTTCTCATCTTCTAATATTACAAATCTTTAAAAAACCTATTAAGCATGACTAGAAATGATTTATTGTTTATAAAAGCCTCATTCTGTTATTGTTCAAGGTGCTGTTATTCTCCAGGTTTTTCTTTTCTTTAAAAATGAAAGAAAGAAGAAAATAAGAGATTGGAAAATGATTCTAAATTACTTTGAGTAATTTAGACTCAACAAATGTCAATGTAACATCAAAATTTCTCTTGAGATTTTACTGTTTCCTTTACAGTGACTGGTTAATATTTACTATATTGTCCTCAGGACTTGACTCCTATCATTGCCTAAGGATTGAGTAGAACTGGAATAGAACCCATTTAGGGGCTGTTATGTTGAGGGGCAGTGGAACTTATAGAGTTCTCTGCTGAAGGGACAAATGGAACCCAGACTTTGAAAGCTCTGATAGTATCTAAGAAATGACTAAAAACAATCCTCTTGTCAGTATCACTGGAGCTACAAATAGAGAAGCACTACATGTATATGGCAGTTACTTCCCCAGTTTGATCTCATGTATTAGCAGTGGCATTCAAAGTTACCTTCCATCTCACCCAAAAACATCTTCACTCGCCTTGCACAGGGCCCCATATTTCCACTCTAAGAAATGTGTTCCTTTGAGTTGAAACATTGCATCTCTAAGAGTCCTCACCACAAGAACCTTAGAATGACCCATCGAGCTAAAATCATCATTAGTCTCTGAGCATGGATTCATTTGTCAGGTTGATTTTCAAAGGAATTGCTGGCTGAAAGCAGGGCCCTAAAACACAACACAGGTAATTGTGATAGGGAAAGGTGCTGAACTGGAACATGGGGGAGTATAGTCTTAGATAAGGGTTGCTGGAGTTTGGAGTTGGAAGCACTAAGAAGTCAGTGAATGGCAGGAGTGGGAACTTGATCTTCAGAGGGAGACTACTATGGAAAGATTAGCAGGGAGGGAAGACCATTCTTCAACATCAAATACTTCTGACTAATCATAAAGAAAAGCTGAGAACAGCATGAAGAACAAGTAAAGAGTTACAGCCACGATAGAACAGGCCAGGCAAACTCTCATGACACCAAGTCACGAGACAGCAACTCCGAAATTGACATAGCCTCTCTTTCTCTATCCTCCATGTCACAAAAAATACAAAAAAAAGAATAGGTCAAACATTATGCAAGAGAAAGAAGCCAGACACAAAAGGATACATATTATATGATTCCATTTATGTGAACTATCCAGAATAGGTAAATCCATAGAGATGGAAAGCAGATTAGTGATTGCCTTGGGCCAAGGGAGGCTGGGAATAGGGAGTCACTGCTAATGGGTATGGGGTTCCTTCAGGAGATGATGAAAATGTTCTGGAATTGGATGATGACAATGGTTGCATAACCTTATGAATGTACTAGAAACTTCTGAATTGTACTTTATAGAGGGGTGAATTTTATGGCATGTGAATTATATCTCAATAAAAAGTTTTAACTAAAAAAGAAAAATAGATAGCCCTTTTAATCATGTCAATCCTGAACAAAATCAAAGATCAACTTCAAGACCCTACCATCAGGATTATTTCTTGCTCTAAAAATATTTGCAATTCCACTACTTTCTCCTCCTAACTCATAGCAAGCTTCAAGACAGTCAGTTGCCAAATGGCTGAGGCCCTTGTGAAGAGATCACACACTGGCACCTCAGCCTGGAGTCAGTTGCTAGCAAAGTCAGTAGCATGACTCTGGTGGTGACTCAATCTTAAATCTTTAACTAAAAGTAATTCTGAAACAGAACAAGGGCACACACTGGAAATAAATTCTGTCATTTTCACTGCCTCCCCTTGAGATGTTAATAAGAGAAACTGCTCTACATAATATGGGATGTCTTTCCAAATTCAGAGTGACATTATTGGCAGGATCAGAAGCAGCTGCAAGAAAGTCAAACCATCCCTCTCCCCACTCTTTGCCATCACCTAAGAATTTCAAAACCCTTTGTAGCCACACAGATGGTTCTGTACCATGAGAATCTGTTCTGGATGAAATCATTTTACTGAGGTCCTTCTAGTACTTTCACAACTAAACTTCCTTCAGGAGGATCAACCATGTAACAGTGATTAGAGCCAGCCTCAAGCACAGTCACCCTGGAATTTAGAGGCCACAAAAGCAAGTAAGTATCTAGAGACAAAGAAACTCAAAAAGGTTCAAATGCCTGAGGCCAGATTTCTTTTTTTTTTTTTTTTTGCTGAGCCATCCTGCTACCTGTTGGCAGCTCAGCGGCTGCTCAGCTCGGGCTGGACTCGAACCGCTGTTGCTCAGAGCTCAAACTCTTGAGCGAGCTCTTAACCAACTGAGCCACTCGGCTGGCCCCTGAGGCCAGATTTCTAATCAGAGCTCCCCATTCTCATCTTTTGACCTTTTTGTGTCAACCCACATAATACCTACCCTTTTGAAGCAGGCCAGGGAAACAGAAAAGTCAGTGGATCTGGACCTATGGTCAAACTAGTAAAATGCCAGGAGGACTACCTTTAACTAGAGTTGAATCAGTAGAGCAGATAGCTTCGAATGAAATCATTTTGTATCTTTTCTTTCCTGATATTCTGAAGAATAAGAACATTTTCTAGTTTAGACAAAAAGATTTGTTATCTTCATGGTTTTCAAAATGACATAAAGGGCTGGGTTTAAAGCATTTTAAAATTTAAACAACTATATTTCACAGATGATTATAGCCTTTTAATTCTGGCCAGATTTGACCCAAAGTCAAGTTTGTCAAAGACTGTGCTCCCTATGTGAGAACCTTCATACCAGGTCCCAGGGTGAAATACCCTGTGTTGAGAGGCTTACAGATCATGGGACCCCAGATTCTTCTGATCTGACAATTCTGTTTTGCCCACCCCAGTTGCCCCCTTGGAGTGAGGATAGGTGGAAGACACAAGGCCCTGGTAGTTGATGTACATGATGTTTAGTTTTTCTTTTTTAATTTATTTTTTAATTAGTTGCAGCTGTACGACACAGTGCAATAACTGTACTTTTTACCCCTCGAGGTGACAACCCCCTCCCCCAATCTGCTGCCCCACTCCCAGCCCCAATATTATATGTATCTATTACAATTCCATTGACACCACTCTATACCCCACATCCTGTGACTATATATATATATATATATATATATATATATATATATATATATATATATATATATATATATAGAATTATAGTTGACATACACTATTATACAACATCAGCTTCATGTGTACAGGTCAGTGATCAAGCCTCTACTCTATCCATGAAGTGGTCTCCCTAACAAGACATGTGACCATTTGACACCCTACAAAATATTTACAACATTATTAATTATATTCCCCAAACTGTCTTTCATATCCCTGTGGCAATATTGTATAATAGTTGCCTATTTATGCTGTCTAATCCCTTCCCCTTCTCCCTTATCTCAACCCTGCTCCCAACTAGCAACCATCAGTTGTTCCTCTATATCTCTGAGACCACTTCTGTTTACTTTACTCATTCATTCAGTTTCTTAGATTCCACATATAAGAGAGATCATATGGTATTTCTCTTTCTCCGACTGACTTATTTCACTTAACATAATGTTCTCTAGGTCCATCCATATCGCTGAAAATGGTACGATTTCATTCTTCTTTATAGCGGAGTAATACTCCATTGTATAAATGTACCACTGTTTCTTAATCCAGTTGTCTACCTATGGACATTTTGGTTGTTTCCAAGTCTTGGCTATTGTAAATTGAGCTGCAATAAACATAGTGGTGCATATACTTTTTCGAATTAGCATCTTGGGTTTATTTGGATAGATACCCAAGAGTGGAATTGCTGGGTCATATGGTAGTTCCATTTCCAGTTTTTTGAGATACCTCCATACTGATTTCCATAATGGCTGCACCAATCTGCAGTCCCATCTACAGTGAACCAGGGTTTCGTTTTCTCCACAACCTTGCTAGCACTTGTTGTTTGTTGATTTATTGATGACAGCCATTCTGACCAGAGTGAGTGTACATGATGTTTTATTGAAGCTATTTTGATGCAGCAGTTTTGATGCTAGGAATATTCCATCATAATCTAAGAGAAAAACCTTTATACTTTAAATATGTTAATTTTTTTAGCTATTGCTAAGTAATGTTCTAATGTGCACAAGAGGTGTCCCTATCTTATGTCTGAGATCATATAAGTAGCTTAGGACTAGATTTGGGATGCCCGTTGCACACAAGAGTTGATAATAAAAGAGTGATTTTGCATTTTGATAAAGTGGCTTGCAAAACAGAGTCTAGAATGGTAAGACCCTTTACAGTGGCTACTTTTTTAAACCCTAGCCCAGTTGTTTTTAAACTTTATTCTGAGTCAGAATGGACAGCTGAGTTTGTTAAAAATAAAATTCCCAGGGCCCACTCCCACCTCGAAATTCTGATTCAGTATGACTGGGGAAAGCACCAGGAAACTGCACATGTGACAAGAACCCAAAGTGATTCTGATGAAAATGGTCCAGAGATAACTTTTTGAAAAAACCGCCTTAGAGTTTTGCCCACCCACAACATAAGGTATTCAATTATCTTAACACCATATTAGGAGAAGCCAGAAGAGATTAGGTCCACTTTGACTTGCACATCTAACTAAATGATCCCTATGGTGTCTCTCTAATAGCCACAAGCTGAGTTAGGAATAGGTGTATCTGGTTAGATTTGACTTGTTTAATGATACTGATGACTCTCTATTTGCTTTTACTTGCTACTCATGGATACTTTGTGCATCCTAGAAACAGAGATACCAGACATAGGTAAGCAAATCACATGGGCAGCTGCCTAATGTCCCTTCTTGTCTAAGAGGCCACCTCCTGTTAACATAGGCAAATTTTACTTCGTAAATAAGCTTAAAGGAATAATGTGAAACTGAACTTGGAAGTTATGACTCAGGTAAGTGTCTTCCAAAAGAAGAGAGTTCCACTAAGTCGGAATTTGCTGGAGGATTTGAATATACCCAGAAGGAAACAAGATAAGTGAAAGCTGGCAGTTCAGTACTTCATGGGAAAACAAGGCCTTAGGTCTCATTATGTTTTTCTTAGATGATATTGCAAATGAGTCTAAGTTCAAATAGATTCAATGTTTCTAAGTTGCAGGTAGAGAGAAAAGTAATAGAGTGATCTTCCTTGACCCAGATATATAGTTGGTGAGTGTATTAAGACACAGTAACCACAATGACCTTCTTGAATAAGATATTCTCTTTTCTCTTTTATGTGACCTCATGGCTTCTATTTCTTCCCACCAAAAAGATATAACAGAAAAACTTTAAACTGACTACTTACCAACAATGACATATAGCTCTGAAATTAATCATAATGAGTATTTCTATTCAATTTGTTTATGCATTATACTTGTCAAACTGTTCTAAATTACCAAGGAGAAAATTGAATTTGTTCACTTCCAAATGCCAATTGTCATCACAATGGCACTGATAGGATTTTTAATTTGGATTTCATTTGGGAGATGCCAGTGCACAAGTGCAGCCTTGTTATTTTGGCATAACTGATTTCTTAAGCAAATTGAGTTGATTGTCAAATTGCTTACTGGTAAAGTGTTGCACAGTATTAATTATAAGCATTAATTGCCCATTTAATAATCTATGTGATTCTAACCAGCATGAATGAAGTGATCTTTGTTAAGTTGAAGGGCATTGCTTGAATGTAAAACTAACCAGAAGGTGACAGTAAATCTAAACACTGAAGTTATAAAAGGAATCTTTACATATCCCAAATTGCAATATACATTTAGACATAAGGGATTAGAACAAATTGGAATGTAGTCCAGTGGTTTTTGTTTCTCAGGTATGGCATATTTTCAGAAAGTAGAAAGAAACCAATCTCAAAAGAGCTGAAGTGCACTTGGGAAATGACATGAAATGGCAAGAAATTACATATCAATATAGGAGACCTTCCTGGCTGTTGGCTGTCAAAAAAATAACATTAATCAGATTTGAATTTGGCATGTTGGGCTATTCCATTTTCTAAAGGCCAGTGCACAAAGTTTAAGAACAGCCTCACTGAGCAAAATAGGATCTGCTGCTCAGTTAGAAGGTAAGAAAACTGATTTTTGTTTGTTTGTTTTGCCATCTTCAGAACAAGAATATTCTGAAGTATTTTGTACACACAGTCACATATGATCTAATTTAATCTTAGTTCACACAAAGCTTGTTAGTGACCCTGGGCAAGCCCTCTATGTGTCTGGGTTCCCCCAGCTGAGATTTGAGGAGAATGATAATTCTAATTTCCCTCACAGGCACATTGAGTATATTCAATAATAAATGAATGTAATACATTCCAAAGTGATTTTGTGCAAACAACATTTCTCTTCAAAAAAATCGCCTATGGGCTTTTCCTAAACAAAACCTGATTAATCTGGCTCAGGTGCAACTTCCATAAACTGGCTACCAATGTATTGAAGGTTGTTTGAAGGAAGGGTTGTGACCCCTTTTTCTTTATTCTAGAAAGATGTAAGGGCATTGGAGAAGTTTTATTCTGAAGGCAAATGTTCAAGCAAATACGTAAAAACTTTTACTCAAACCCATATTTAAACAGTCTTTGCTACAGAGATGCCTTGTCTTTTATGACTACCAACTCAATTCTGGAGTCTGTTGGGGCCCTTTACAGTTTATTTACAGCAGCTGTCATGGTGGTTCCAGGGTTGAAGATGTCCCTGGAATCTACCAGATTCTCTTATTTGATTTAGGTAAGTAGAAAAAAGTCAAGTATTCCAACTGGATCTGATATTTTTCCAATTAAAACAATAAACTGAGTCTGAAATCAGTATTTGTCAGCCTTTACTATTATTAACATACATAAATATGCTTAGAGGGCAAATACAATTACAAATACAATCCGGAACATACCAGTCCTTAAGAATATCTTAACTTTTTTCATCATCTCTCCCCTCCATTTTGCTTGGCTAAGTAGCCAAGGTCTGAACTCTTCCCTGTCTTAGTTTCATGTCCTTTGGTTCAGTTTAGTTTGGCACTTACTGAACATCGACCCTGTCAGACAATCTGTTGGCGCTGAGGATAGAGAGATAAATATGGTTCTTGCCTCAAAATAGCTCACAGTGTAGTTTGAGAGAGAGATATATGTGAAAACTATAGTACTTAATGCTCAGCACTCAGTTCTCCGTTTCTAATAAAAGAAACCAGAGATCTTTGGAGAAATGGTTCATTCTAGTACTGGGATGGGGGTTATACAAGATGAGACTGGAGCATCTTGTAGTTCCAGAAAGTAAGGTAGTACTCAAATGAAAAACAAAACAAAACAGCCCACATTGATTGGGGTATATATCAAAGGGGCGAACAAGCCAGTAAAAACTCCCAAGGTCTAAAGCTGAAACAATTTGAGACACAAAATAAAGTATCTTTTGATTTTAATGCACAGTATAAAACAAATATCCGTGAGTTCATACTGCAAAAAATAGTTGAATTCTTAAAAAAATGAAAAATAGGTAAAGCTCTCGTGCAGAAGAATACTAAATAATGGATGTAGATACTCCACCCTCAAGGAGGTACAGTACAACTCCCTACTGATTAACTGTTACCTTTGCTGAGTAAGTTCCTTCCAAAGAGTACAGTGTTGAGTGTGGAAGAGAAAGAGTAATTTTATAGTGGAAAAACCTGACAGACACTACCTCAGCCAGGCGATCAAGATCAACATCAATAGTGATAAGTCTTGTTGATATTATATATACTTGATTTGATTTAATGAAAATGGTAATTTATCTCTGTGGTCTTCCTCCCCAAAACCTATAACCCCTATCTAACTATGAGGGAAAAAACGGACACATTCCAGTGGAGGGCATCCTACAAAACACCCAACCAGTGCTTCTTAAAATTTAAGGTTATCAGAAACAAGGAAAGCCTGAGGCACTGTCACAGCCCAGAGGAGCCTCAGGAGACATGGGCACTAAATAAAATTTGATATCCTAGATGGAATCCTGGAACAGAAAAAGGACATTATGTAAAAACTAAGTAAATCTGAATAAAGTGTGGACTTCGGTTACTAATTTAAAAAAAGGGCCGCTGAATGGCACGTTGGTTAAGAGTTGACTTGGGATGCCAGCACTGACTAGCAGGGCTCCAGTTCAGATCTCACATTAGGAACAGTGACGTTGCGCCCTCTACAGCTAAGATGGTGAACAGCAGCTCAAGCTGGAGCAGGGCTGCCATGAGTCACCGGCGACAGTGTAGGCTGCAGTGGGGCTGGTCAACAGCTGGTGTGAGCTTTCAGGAGCTGCTGTGAGCCACTGTGAGCAGCTGTCCAATGGCCAGTGAATGACTGCCTCACCCGGGAAGAGCACAATAATGATACCAACATGGGCCAGTGAAGTGACATCCTCCACAACTAGACTGAAGAACGAAAGGACAGCAACTTGTCTGTTACCCTTCCCCAATTTACCAATAAAATCTTTAAAAATAATAATAATTAAAAAATAATAATGCTAATAAAAAGTGATAGGTGCTGCTAGGTGACATGTCACTCCTCTCTGCTCATTTCTCCTCCTGTCTTATTCTCCTGTTACAACACTTGGGTTTATGACAGTTATACCCTGTTTACTGATCTGACTCCCCCACTAGACTGTGAGTTTCATGAAGAAGGGAGCTGTATCATGCACACAAGTAGGACTTTAAGCCATTGCACAGTTCGTAGAAACATTGCACTTAGTAAATACTTTTTTTAAATTTATTTACTTTTTTATTTTATTGTGAAACATACATTTTTTAAAAATTAGCTTCAGCTGTAAAACACAGTGCAATAGTTATATTTTACCCCTCAAAGTGACAACCCCCCTCCCCCAATCCACCACCCCACTTCCCCACAATTAATAATAAAACATTATTAATTATATTCCTCGAACTGTCTTTCATGTCCCTGTGGCAACATTGTAGTTACGTATTTATGCTGTCTAACCCCTTCCCTTTTTCCCTCATCCCCACCTCCCTCCCATCTAGCAACCATCAGTTGTTCCTCTGTATCTCTGAGACCATTTCTGTTTACTTTACTCATTCATTCAGTTTCTTAGATTCCACATATAAGCGAGATCATATGGTATTTCTCTTTCTCCGACTGACTTATTTCACTT
>NW_017731631.1:132639-134176 GCF_001890085.2 Hipposideros armiger
GCTGGCCGCTCACGCTGGCTGCTGGCTACACACGGTAGCCCATGACAACCCACTGCCACAGGGGCTGCAGCCTACGCCATCGCCGGCGACTCATGGCAGCCCAGCTCCAGGTTGAGCTGTTGTTCAGCACCATATGATTATTTTTTTATTTCTCTTGCCCAAGGGGATATCTCAGTAAAAATATTACTGAAAATGGTAATGTCTTCATATTTACTCCCTATGTTTTCTTCTACGAGTTTTCTGGTTTCAGGTCTTACATTTAAGTCTGTAATCCATTTTGAATTTGTTCTCATATATGGTGTAAGTAGCTGGTCCATTTTCATTTTTTTACACATGTCAGTCTAATTTTCCCAGCACCATTTATTAAATAAACTATCTTTACCCCAATGTAAACTCTTGTTTCTATTTTCATAGATTAAATGACCGTATATGGATGGGTTTATTTCTCGGCTCTCTATTCTGTTCCATTGGTCTATGTGTCTGTTTTTATGCCAGTACCATACTGTTTTGAATATTGTAGGCTCGTAGTATGATTTGATGTCGGGTAACTTGATACCTCCCACTTTGTTCTTATTTCTCAAGATTGCCATGGCTATTCGGGATCTTTTATGGTTCCATATAAATTATAAGATTCTATGTTCTATTTCTGAGAAAAATGTCCTTAGTAGTTTGATAGGAATTGCATTGAATCTATATATTGCCTTAGGTAGTATGGACATTTTAACTATATTAATTCTTCCTATCTATAAACATGATACGTATTTCCATTTATTTGTATCTTCTTTAATTTTTCTCTTCAATGTCTTATAATTTTCTGAGTATAGGTCTTTTTCTTCTTTGGTTAAATTTATTCCTAGGTATTTTATTGTTTTTGAAGTAATTGTAAATGGGACTGATTTCCTGATTTCTTCTTCTGATAGTTTATTATTGGTGTATACAAATGCAACTGATTTCTGAATGTTCATTTTGTATTCTGTTACCCTACTAAATTCATTTATCACTTCTAACAGTTTTTTGGTGGAGTCTTTTTCATTCTCTATATATAGTATCATGTCATCTGCATATAATGAAAATTTTACTTCTTCTTTTCCAATTTGCTTGCCTTTTATTTCATTTTCTTGTCTGATTGCTGTGGCCAGAACTTCCAGAACTATGTTGAATAGAAGTGGTGAACATGGGCAGCCTTGCCTTGTTCCTAATTTTAAGGGGAAAGCTTTCAGCCTTTCCCCATTGAGTACAATGTTTGCTGTGTGTTTATCATATATGGCCTTTATTATATTGAGATATGATCCCACTATTCCCACTTTGCTAAGAGTTTTAATCGTAAATGGTTGCTGGATTTTGTCAAATGCTTTTTCTGCATCTATTGATATGATCATATGATTTTTATTTTTCATTTTGTTAATGTGATATATTACGTTAATTGATTTGCAGACATTGACCCAACCTTGCATACCAGGAATGAATCCCACTTGATCGTGGTGTATGATCTTTTTAATGTGACACTGAATTCGGTTTGCTAGTATTTTGTTAAGGA
>NW_017731631.1:135376-212563 GCF_001890085.2 Hipposideros armiger
TGATAGGTGCATATTTATTGCCATTTTGTTATTTGTATTTCTGATCTTCCTGGGTTAGCTTGTTTTCCCCTTTCTTCTGTTTAAAAGAGCCCTTTTAGCATTTCCTGCAATGCTGGCTTGGTGTAATGCATTCCTTAAGTTTATTCTTTTCTGAGAATCTCTTTGTCTCTCCTTCAATTTTAAGTGATAACCATGCTGGTTAGAGCAATCTTGGTTGTAGGCCTTTATTTTGTGTCACTTTGAATATTTCCTGCCACTCCCTTTTGGCATGCAGAGTTTGTGTGGAAAAGTCAGTGGTTAGTCTTATAGGAGTTCCTTTGTATGTAACCTGCTGTCTTTCTCTTGACGCTTTTAGGATCCTGTCTTTGTCTTTAACCCTTGCCATTTTTACTATGATGTGTCTTGGTGTGGACCTCTTTGGGTTAAGCTTGTTTGGAACTCTCTGCACTTCCTGGGCTTGTATGTCAATTTCCTTCACCTGGGTAGGGAAGTTCTCAGTCATTATTTCTTCAAATACATTCTCGATCCCTTGCTTCTTCTCTTCTCCTTCTTGTATTCCTATGATGTGAATGATGTTGTGCTTGATGTTGTCCCACAGGTCTCTTAAACTATTTTCATTGTTTTTTATTCTTTTTTTCTTTTTGTTGTTCCAACTGGGTGATTTTTGTTATTTTGTCTTCTATATCGCTGATCCAATCCTCTGCTTCATCTAATCTACTGGTGATTTCTTCGAGTAGTTCTTCATTTCAGTTATTGTAGTCTTTAGTTCTAACTGGTTGTTTTTTATGATTTCTGTATCCTTCTTTATGTCCTCCCTAAGTTCCTTAAAAATTCTTATCATTAGTGTTCTAAACTCCATCTCTGAAAGGTTGGATACCTCTGTTTCATTTAGTTCCATTTCTTGAGGTTTCTTCTGATCTTTGACTTGGGACTTGTTTCTATGTTTCTTCATTCTGGCGATCACTCTGATTGCTTTGATGTATTAGATCACCTAGAAAGAAAAAAAAGAAGAAAAAGAAAAAATAGAAAAAGAGGAGAAAAAAGGAAAAAGAAAAAAAAGGGAGGGGCTCTCCACCCATTTTAATCTGCAGACCACTTGCTCAGCAATAGAGAGACTCTGGGTGACTCAGCACCAGCTGTTGTGGGGAATGGCTCAGGGCATCCTGCGCCGACCTCCCTTTAGACTTGAAGTGAGCTTCCCAGAATTAGTTGCTGTGTGCTCTGGAACCGTGCTCACCACCAAAAATCCTCACAGGTTGTTGCGGGCTGTCTGCTGCTGCAAGAAACCCTGTGTGGCCTGTGGAGGTAGGGGCCAGGCAGCAGGGGCTCAGGGTGACCCTGACAACACAGCTCTCGGTGGGCGGGGCAGGCCCCCAAGGCACCACAGGGTGTGGTCAGTGGCCCCCACCAAGTCAGAGCAGCATGCACTCCTGCATCGGCAGCCAGCCCACACAAACTCGCCTGGAAAGCCCTGGCCGAATCACGCAGATGCATAGCTCGCGACCCTACACTCCCAGGAAAACTCCGTGTCTCAGCCTGTCCCAATCAGCTGCTTGCAGATCAGGCGAAGCAGCCCGATAGCCAATTGTTACCCAGGCAACTCTGCATGCGCTGTGCGGAAATCGGGGACCTAAGGCGAGTCACACACTTCCGAGTCTCAATAAGCAGTCTGTTGTAGTTGGAACGTGCCTGACAGGCATTTCCCTGACTACCCAGCACAAGCAGTGTGCAGGGTGGGGATCCAAGGCCACATGCGCATGCACGCACGCACACATGCACTCCTGCGCCAATTCCAGCAGACCAATGTAGTCCCAGACCTGAGCCTTTGTGGGAGGGCCCAGTGCTGAAAAAATGACGGGCCTCCTGTGCACTACTCGTATGCAAGCTCCACACCAGGGGAACAATGGTCCCAAAAACCTCCAGCTCCCACACCAAAGGCACTCATCTCAGTCCTTTTCACAGGCTCCTGGGCTCCGCTCACAAAGCCACTCCTTCCACCAGGAACCGGGTGAGTGCTCACCAGCGAATGAGTCGGTTTGCCGGCTCCACTGGTTCTCCAGCTGCCCTCACCGAGTTGAGCAAAGAGAGTCCTCACTATTTTCTACTTCCAGCTATCATAGAATTCCTCTTCCCGGCAACGTAGCTCTGGGGTGGTGAGCGTGGTGTGGGGTCGGAGGGTCTCGCCCCCAACCGGAGAAGCCTCCCCACCACTGAGGTGTCCCTCACAGGGTTCGCCCTCTGTCGTCTCTGCCCCTCCTACCGGACTTGAGTTGGCCTCCTCTTTAAGTCCTTCATTTAGAGGTTCCCTTCATCTAGGGTCCAGGGAACTACCGAGGTTGAATATCTTATAAATTATTTGTAATTTTGGTGTAATCCTGGGAGGCAGTCAGCACAGCATCTGTCTATTCCACCATCTTACCAGAAGTCAGTAAATACTTTTTCAATAAACTAATGAACAAATACACAACACAGAAGTGGTACCAAGGAAGAAGTTCAGGTGAGAGATGATGGGGCCTTAGATTAATGACAGTGGAGATAAAGAGAAGTGGGTACAATTTTGGGGGTACTTATATTGACTGTTTCTTACCACTGAGTTTTGAGTGTTCTTTATGTATTCTGGATACAAGTCCTTTCTCTGTTATATGACTTTCTAAGTATTTTCTCCCACCCTTTGGCTCCAACTTTCATTCTCTTAATGACATGTTTAGAAGAGTAGATATTTTTAATTCTGATAAAGTTCACTTTATATTTTTTTCTTTTATAAAGCATGCATTTGGTATCATACCTAAGAACTCTTTCCCTAACCTAGAGTCACAATTATGGTCTCCTTTGCTTTCTTCTAGAACGTTTATAGTTTTAAGTTTCATATATAGATCTATGACCTATTTTGAATTAGTTTTCATACATGGTATAGGGTAAGAGTCAAAGTTGGCTTTTTTTGTATATGGATATTCAATTGTTACACACCATTCAGCTCTAGAGGCTTTTCTGTAGATTACATCAAATTTTCTATATAGATATTCATGTCGTTTTCCAATACATACAGTTTTACTCCTTTCTTTTTTTTTAAAGTGGGAAGATTAGAGAAGAGCTTCGGAGGTAGAATTTTTTTATTTTTTTATAAATTTTATTGGGGAACAGTGTTTTTTTTCCAGGACCTGTCAAGTAGTTGTTCCAATCTAGTTGTGGAGGGCACTTTTCAGGACCCATCAGCTCCAAGTTCAAGTAGTTGTTTCAATCTGGTTGTGAAAGGCACAACTCAGTGGTCCATGTGGGGATCAAACAGGCAACCTTGGTGTTATGAGCACTGTGCTTTAACCACCTGAGCTAACCGGCCACCCCCAGAGGTAGAATTTTTAATAAAACCAACATGATGTTTTATTGTATATGTGGAGTGATAAAAAGAAGGAGGAGTAAATGGTTTCTGGCTTGCCAACTAGATTTGAGGCAGAGTTTTAGGCAGTGAGCACGTTAGACATAAAAAACAAAGTTGTTCTCCAAGCTCTCATGGTTTATTGGGGGATACAAATATATAAAAGAAATTAATGTGATATATAATCCCCAGAATAGAGGTGAGCATAGTGCAAATAACCCCGACTGGAGATTTAGGGAAGGGTTCCTTCTTGAGAGGATGCCTGAGTAAAACCTTAAAAGACATGAGAATGTATTATTATAAATTCAGAAAGGCTTGTTTACTGCACCAAGGAATGTTAAACGGTTTTTAAAGTTTATAAAGATGGGAGCCAAATGATCAGAATAATTCTGGAGGCAGAGTAGTTTTCAGATTTAAAAAACACCTTCTATGGACAAGACTATAGAACATATTCCAGGCCAGTGATGATGATATTTAGAACTAATGTAATGACTGGAGGAATCGAAGAAGAGAATGGTTCTGCAAGCTAAATTATGGACATAATTGCGTGTGATGAGAAAAGGAGGGAGTAAGCGTTAAATTTCTGGGTTTGGGGCTTGGATAATGTCCAAGTACATGAGCCTTAGGTTCAAACAAAACATCCTCCAAACCAAAGTTACTGCAGCCATCGAAAAATTAAATTAAGAAGAATCAAAATTAATGAATGAACTCAGCCATGAATGCAGATAAAAATAACACAAGAGATACCATGCCAATATGTAATTGAAGTACTTCAAGAATACCAAAACCCAATCAAGGTAACTATAGTGTCATCTTTAGGAGGTATGGCTGTGGTTAAAACAAAAAGGGTCAAATATAAACAGTTTTGTTATGTCCCAAAAGAAGAAAAAATGAATTAGAAGGGAAAAAATGGATTTTAAAAACGTAGTCAGTTAAAAACTGGAAGTTTGAACAGGGAAAATTTGACAATGTATCTCCAGCACACCCCTCCCTAAGTAACATTCCTCTATCTTTGTTCATTCCTTTCAATTTACAACTGGAGCCTGGGAGATGATAGTATCTGCAAGTGAGTCAGGAAGTCCGGGAAAGAAGAAGTAGGTTTATGAGGGATGCAAAAGGCAGGAATAGAAAGTAGCTTCATGTTTGGGATTTGTTGAGCTTGAGGTGACTGTGAGACATCCAGGCAGTCATCCAGTAGGTAATTGGAAAACTGGGTATGAAAGGTATGTATGAGAAAAATTATCTCCTGTGATTTAGTCTCTTCTGCTTTTTCTTCTACCCGCAAATGAATGGTATTGAAATAACATCATTACAGGTTAGCAGTACACATCGAATTTATTTTTTACTTAGACCCATTACTATAAAAACAAAAAAGTATTTATCTTCTCAGTACATAAGAAGTAAGATACATGACTTTGTTCATCCTTATGAGGACTTTCGATTTGTGACAAAAGGCAGACCCCAAGAGTGCATGCTGAAAAAATTGCTTTGAATAACCTTTCTTTTCTCTTCCTCAGCACAAGTCCTGCTCACAAATACTATCTTGCTATGGACCCTATGTCTGAATCACTTTATCTATCAGACACCAATACTCGAAAAGTCTACAAGTTGAAATCTCTTGTGGAAATAAAAGATCTGTCCAAGAATTTTGAAGTGGTGGCAGGAACAGGTGACCAATGCCTTCCCTTTGACCAAAGTCACTGTGGAGATGGCGGGAGAGCATCTGAAGCTTCACTGAACAGCCCTCGAGGTAAAAAAGAAAAAATCGTTTGGTCTTCTAATGATTTCATTTGACTTCTCAAAATCTTAAGACTGCTGCCATACTGTCATCCATCTATCTTACTATCCCTCTGACAGACGTCATCTCTGAAGTCTATCTCAGAAGATAGGCATAGTCAGGACTAATTTTAAGCCAATATGCATTAGTATAGACATAACATTAAAATATTGAAATGCTACTTTTCTGGTTGATAATTAATTATTGCCCAGAGCCCTCTGAGTATCTCGCTGACATCCCATCTTCTCCCCAAGGACTATTTTCTGGAAACTTTCAACAGTCCAACAACCAAAGGGCTAATTACTAGACCAGCAAAGAGCCTCAAGGATGCAGGCTTCTTCTACCACAGTTAATATTTAAATATGTTATTCATTTATTTTAATCTTTAAATTCAAACTCCACTCCACATCCTGTGGAGATATATATATATATTACAGTTGACATTCATTATTATTCAGTTACAGCTTCAGGTGTACACTGCAGTGATCATGCATGTACATTGTCCATGAAGTGGTCTCCCTAATAAGAAAAGTGTCCGTAGGATACCCTACAAAATCTTTACATTATTGATTATTTTCCCCAAACTGTCTTTTGTATCCTCGTGGCACTCCTGTGGTTACCAATTTGTGCTTTCTAATCCCATCACCTTCTCCCTCATCCCCACTCCCCTCCCATCTAGCAACCTTTGGTTTTTTCCTCTATGTCTCTGAGACTGTTTCTAATTAGTTTGGGATGTGGAGTACAGCATAGGAAGCTGAGTCAATGGAATTGTAACAGCTATATACAATGTCAGAGGGATAGTAGATTGGGAGAGGGGAGTTATCACTTTGTGAGGGGTGTAAATATCTAACTATTACATTGTTTTGTACACCTGAAACTAATTTAAAAAGTTTAAATATGTTGAATATATTGAATATCTCACAGATTCTAAACATCTCCGGCTTTTGCTTAACAACCACTCTTTAATAAACCTTTCCTCTACTAATTTATTTAAATCATTCTTGAAGCTATTTATTGGTTCAATTTATATCAACCCTAAAATAACAAATTCCTTTTTTTTCCTTCTGTGGGAACTTGACCTTACTTTTATTTGTCTTAAATTTACTTCTCAATCTTCAAAGGCCAACCCTCTATTCTCAATTCTGTTGCTGGGGATTTGTGAGTAAATCTGTGTTCTCCCAATCAGCTTCATGATTTTATAAATTTGGATCATATTCCCATCTTAGCTGAAGGATAGTCAACTTTTAAGTCTGTCATCATGTATCATTCACTCTGTCTCCTTAATCATTTAATCAGTCTTCTGTATTCCTTCTCCAAGATTGTGTGTGTGTGTGTGGGGGGGGGTGTGCACATGCATGCGTGCACACTTTTAATTTAGTAGGTTTTATGAAGTATTCATTTTAGTGGGTTTTAAGAAGTCTGTGTGATCGTAAAACTGTTACACAAATAAAATACATTTATTGCAGGAAAGTTAAAAAGAGGAGCATGTGAATATATTTTTAATTAAAGTCACCTATAATCTTACCACATAGAAAAACACTGTTAACATTTTAATGTATATCTGTCTAGACATTTTCTATGCATATCATATATTTTATGCTCTACTAATGGAATCCTCTTAGAGAATGTTGTTCTATAATCTGCTTTTCACACTTAATTTATTATGAACATCTTTCCATGCCCTAAAAATGTAGTGAGGTCAATGTGTTTAATTTGTTAGATGGTCACTTATTATTTCAAATATGGAGGTTACTCTTTAGCCATTTGACATTTGACATATGATGATTAAACTCCAACTATAATCGGAGTTTAAAGCTTTCCCTTTATTCAAGGCCATATTCAAGTCCTATCTATGTCTTTCATAAAGCCCCTTGGGCTAACCCCAGCCCATTAAATCTGAATTTCTTTAACAATATCTACATTACCCAATTAGCACTTGATTGCACTTTACTTTCTTTAACTTTCCAGTTCTTTCATGAATAGGTAAATTTTGTTGTTGTTGTTTTTACTACTCAAATAAGCTGCTTGAGATGAGAAACTATTGGGTTGTCAGAAAAGTCATGACGTATTTTTCTGTTTTTCGCTGCAAAAATGGATCATGACTTTTCTGACAACCCAATACATCTAATATTTCTTTTGAATCTCCCCCACCTCTCCAGGAATATCTTGCACATTGTGGGATTCACTACACATATTTATTGTGTAATTGATCAATTAGGTAACTCTTGCTTTAAGAGGATGACCTTTTTTACCTATAGGAACTTAAGTCCCCCAAGTACCATGGTAAAGTGTTTTGAAATGTTTCTTCTCTTGTGCCAGCTCTCATTTCTCACACATATTAGTCCACAATAAATATTCAATAAGCAAGTGCATAATTCAGGTGCAACATGGAATCGGCTCATCTTTCAAGGAAATGCATCAGACTGGGTCCCACCTTTAAACTGGTTTAGAACTCTTGCAAGTATTTTAAGGATTTCTGCATAAGAGATAGGGAGAAATCAAGCTTGTATTGTGCTTAATTGACACCCTTCTGAATTGATGCTAATATGAAAACCACTCCTCTCACCTATCACATTTAACCTGCCATATAAAGGATGAATATATCAGCTTTTCCAAATAAAACAAGTAATTGTGGCTTTTTTCTTTCTTGGAAAGCAACAGTAATACAGTCCTGATGAAAAGGATTTACATGAATTCTTGAAACATCAGTAATAAAGAGTGCCAAAATTTATGTACCTATTAAAGTTAATATTAAACTAAGTTTTTCTCATCGTAGCTGGTAGTACATTTTCCTTTGGCTTGGTTTACTCATCTTTCTATCCAAGAGTGGCCTTTACAATAATCTGGTACTCTTTCATCATCCCAATGTGGTCAGGACTTTAAGAACATCTGGCCCAGGCTTCAGACAGTTGAATGTCTAACCCATTTAAGACCACTTTCACATAACATTCTGAGCTGATGTTGGCAACATCTGCTCTGATCCAGTGAGTGAATAAGGATGTTTAAAGGAGGGGAATGTGTGGCTCACACTAAGTGTCCATCGCATCACCTTTAACCATGTTAACAGTACTTGAAAACCCTGTTGGTTATCTTCAAAAATCACTCAGCAGAACCTATGTCCAGACATCAGTCACGCTTAAAAATGCTGGTCAGAATACTTAGGTGCCTAGCCAGGGCACCTATCTCCATGCCGAATATAGACAGTAATCACCATTGGCAGTGAATCAGAAGTGAGATTCTCATTATATGGAATGCAATTTTATAGACTTATGTAGAAGGAAAAATCATGGAAGAAGTCATTAAAGCACAGAGTGCAAATTGAGAGTATTGCTAATTGCTAATTCTGCTTTTGAGGGTCTCCTGTAGGTTCTTTATCTCTCAAGAAAGCCCAATTTGTTTGTTTTTTGCTTTACAACTACCATGTACATCAGTTCCTTCCTCCTTCCACTTTAGAAGATAGCAAATATTTAATAGATTTCTTTAAGGAGAGGTTTGATTTTTTTCTCCCCACCTAGCAGCTAATAAAGAAAAGCTGTAGATCAGTAGTAAATGGAAATGTACATCTAGGGACTACCATTCCAAGGTTAGGAAAGAGAACTTGCCCTAAGACTTCAACAACCAACATATTGCAATTATAGACAGGCTCTCCAACATGTCCTTAATTATGCAAGTTAAGTCAAGTAAATGTTAATCTGCAAGACAGCTGATTTATTTTCTGAATCTATTCTAAAAATGGGATGAAATGAAATTTGGTTTTGATATCATTCATCCTAAAGTTAGGATTAAATTATCAAGTGTGATTAAAAACCAGTCAGCAAAAAGTAAAAGTTCAGAAACCATGGGATTTTTTTTAAATGGCAGCAAATTGAGTTAGGGAGCCTAGACTTTCTTGTTCAATCCATGTAATGCCAGTGTTTCTTTGAATGACCTTGTGTAAGTCACTGTACCTCACTGTTGTTTCATTTTCCTGAACACTAAAATAGATTTAATGATGCCATTGACTAGTTTTGTTACATTGGGCTAGTCATTTAAACACTGGGTCTTGAGATTCCTCAGCTACAAACTGAAAGGTCTGGGATTATTTCCCTCTCAGTATTAATGTATTAAAATAACCAGAGCTATAACTTACTGAGGGTCTACTGTGCTAGATATTTTATGCACAGTATCTCTAATCTACACAACAATGCACAAAGTAAATAGTATTATCCCCATTGTATAGATGAGGAAACAAAAACTCAGATAGGTTAAGAAATTTACTCAGGGTCATACAGTTTACAGGTAACACCGGAATTCAAACCAAGACTGCCTGACTACAAAAATTATGATGCAAAAAAAAAGTGGGGGGTATGGGCCTCGGTGGCCTCCACTATACCACACTGCCTGCCCTTCAGCTAAAATCCATAATCTCTGTTGACTTCTCCAGGAGGGTAGGAAATGGTTGGAAAATGCTTTTCAATGTAATGACATGTATTCAATGGGAACAAAACAGTTTTATTTGCAAGATAAATGACTTTTAGTCTAGTTTTCTTTTTCTATTAAATGATTCGTCTGATTTTTCTGACATGGTAGTGTACCCATAGTGCACGACATAGCATTTACATAGTCTGTAAATGTAATCATTCAAATAAATCTACAGGAAAACTTGTCACATGTCTTTGAAAGATTCTACAATTAGGAACTTCAGCAACTTTTTCTTAAGGGATGGAGGCAGGAAACCTTAACTTCATTAAATTTCTTGACTGCACGTGGTAACTACGAATTTTGTTGAAAGGAAAAATGGAAGTGTCCCTAAATAGAACTTCATGTAAGATAGCCCCCGGGTATATTTCTGGGAAAAAGTTTTTATCTGATCAAATTTTACACACTTTGATTGGAATCCCAATTTTACTCATCAGAACTTCAATGTAATGGGACAAGGAAAAAAAGTTTAGCAAAGAGTTTGATGGTGTGCCAATCCCTGGCATTGTATGTGAGTTTGAATTTACTTTGAAAGATGCTTTTAAAACATGCATGGATGATGTAGTTGAACCTTAGGTTCCATTTATTATTTTTACTGCAACTTTCTTTAATTCTACAGAGAACTCAAACTAATGAGACATATAGTGGATACCAAGTACTTAAGCAGAATGTGAAATGGTACTAGGTGGGAATATAAAATAAAATTTGTGACAAGCTGAATACATTTATTTTCTTAAGTAGATACAGAGGATGAAGGAATTACTGGACAGGATGAAATTAATCAATGAGTTAATTTGGTTCCCTTAGACCTCACCAAGGATTATATCTCTATTTTCATGTGCATCTGTAAGCAAACTGATCTCAGAACTTAACAAGGTTTAGGCAATATACAAACGAGTGCAAACAGCCCCTGAGTCATTCCCTAGGAGGGAAATGATCCCTAAATCTCGAAGCTTCCAAAAGTGTTTTTAGGTATTCATGATCCTAATCATACAGGAGTTACTTTGACTTTATTGGCAATTAAGGTAGCTGTGTATGATAAAATCAAGACAAAAACCATCTGTTTTGTCTCTACCCAGTTCTATCTGAGGTGCATCCTGAGACTCTACTGATTCCCCTGACATTCACATGGTACCCTGAAGAGCTAAATTTCGGGTTATTGGAAAGATGCTAAAACTCTGATCAGTGACATCTTGTTGATGTCACTGGTGTCTGTGAGGGAGAGCGTATAGTATACAAACAGGTATGAAAATATTCTTTTAGTTCTCCTATACAATGAGGAGCAGTAAGTTTTTTCCTAAATTCCTTTATTACGTTATCCATTACTGTGACATAAACATTTTGATTGACACTAGGTCCAGCCCTCAACAAAATGACAGGCAAGCCACAGCATTCATAAAATGAATGGTATATTTAGGAAACTACAAATAAATAAGTATTGTTAAGGTAAAAATATTTGAGAGTAAAAGGAAAAGGAACAGGATTAGGAAATTTGGATTTTATCTTATATGTGAAGAATTTGAAGCAGGAAAGTGATATCACCCAATGCATTCATTTTTGATAGATTATTTTGGTGATGGTACAAAATGCACTGGAG
Source organism: Hipposideros armiger (assembly GCF_001890085.2). NCBI lineage: Eukaryota > Metazoa > Chordata > Mammalia > Chiroptera > Hipposideridae > Hipposideros > Hipposideros armiger. The sequence continues at coordinate 146,582 of NW_017731631.1, forward strand.
TGAAGCTGGGGCAAAGAAATCATAGGGAGTACTGATATGTACAGTGTGGCAATAGAAAGGCATTTAGTGAAAAAGACAAAGAAGAAATCTTCAGAAAAAAAAAGTGAACAAAGAGAGTTTGGTATCCAGGAAGTCAAGGTAATAGTTTGTTTCAGAAGGTGTGGAAAACAGTTCAAATGTAACACATTTGCAGCCATTGGATTAGGCTATAAGGACCTCATTTATGACCGTGCCATTGGTGTTTTGAATGGTGATAGAGGTGGAAATCAGATTTCACCTCTCACTCATTGAGTGAGTCAATGAGTGGTGAAAAAGTAAATATCACTAGTGAAGATCACTCTAACAAGGAGCTTGTTTATAAAAGTGATAAGTAGTGAATGGACAAGGCATTCAGAGGAGGCTTTTTCTATAGAAGAGATGTAGCAATGGTTATAGGTACATAGAAAGATACAGAAGACTGGGAATAAATGATGAAATAAGGTCTAGGAGGAAATGGATGGAATAGGCCTTCAATGGGAAGGGAAATTGAAGAGACCATTTTAAGAAAATGTATAGGTGAAGGAATGAAGGTAAGTTTGTAGGTAGAAGGACCTAGAAGGTTGATGGTACATCATTCTTACAGCCTCAATGTTCTCAGAGAGGTGGATCTATTCTTCTAAAAATGAGGAAGTGAGGTTAGGCCTTGAGGCATGTGGGAAAGGTTTGGAAGAGTCACTTAGTGAAGTATACTTTCTGGGTAAGATCAACATTCCACCATCCATGGCCAAATTCCCGGCTCAACTTCAAGGTATTTCCTGTAAGAAATTTCCTCCCACATACTTATCTTAGAATCAAGGTCATCTTGAGAAAAATATGTTTGACAAAGCCTTAAAATTCAGGCAAAATATTTGTCTTATATTGCTCAGTGACCTATGCTGTTTCCAATTCTGGAGATTTCTTTCCTAAACTATGTTATTGGTCTCTCAGTTTACAGTAGCTCCACCAGAGGACTTAATGACTATTAGGCAACCAGAATGAGACCTTAACTTGTTATTCATAGTTGGTCTAATGCATCTGCTTATGATAGTCAAAAGTTTTTGACCTTCTATTATATCAGCATCTGGAACTCGAGAACCTTTCTGTCTTTCTGTTATAATCCTAAAGCCATAAAGCCATAAGCTGTTGGTGGGACAAGTCAGACAAAAGGAAAGCACTTGTATCTCGCCTTGGCTAATTGGTCCATATAACATCCGTAGTTAATACAGAGAAACCTGTATTAACTTTATTTAAGTTTTATAAAGCTACAAATACATTATTAAATGACTTTTTGTTCTGCATTTATTTTAATTTTTATGTATGCATAAGATTCTAGCAAACACAGAGATAATATTTTCGAGGCCAAATACCTTGACAGATAAGTTCCCAGGTTCTGGAGTCAAACAGAACTGGATACAAATCCCAGACCCACCATTCATTAAATGTGTGGCTTTGGGTAAGTCACCTAACTTCTCTGAGCTTTAGCTTCCACATCTGTGAATTTAGCATGCTAGTAGTTGTGCCTACACAACAGAGTGTTCCGTAAGGCATGTAAGGTGCCTAGTGCAGTGCCCAGCATATAGTGTGTACACAGTAATGTTACCTGCCGTTGTGATCAGACTTGCTGTTTTGTTGCTAATAATAATACTGCTTATAATAGAGACCCAAGCATGGGATAAGTTACTTTGGAAGCAGGCAAGTTCTATGTCCTTGTAAGTCAATCTGAGACTAGATCATTTCTAGTGAGGAATGGTGCCACAAAAGAAGAAAGAGTTAAGGTAGGGTGGCATTCAGATATTGTATGCGATTTGACAGTTGATCCCTCCCAACCGTGAGATGCAATACTTCTAGTGCTGGTTCCTTAGATGTGTTGTATTTTGAGGAACCCTTCCCCCAAGGCCCACCTAACCAAAATAATTCCCTCAGCAACCTACCATTTCACCATTAAATTCATTTCCTAACTGTTTTCTTTAGATGTGAACTTCAGTGTTTAGTGCAGGATATTGCCTGGGAGAGCAACTCATTAATTCCTCATTAAAACAGTGTATAGGGTCTTGGGGCATGGAGCACAAGCTGGATGTGTTTGGATAGATGAGAGATCACCTGAGGGGACAAGCCAAGGTGGGATCTACTCCAGGTGCTAGATATCTGACAGAATTGTAGCAAAGTAGGGAGAGATGGGGGAATAACAATGATATACTTCTCCTCTGCAGTATTGTCTGGAATAAAACTTAGACCCCTACATGTCAAGACAGTACAGAATTATGTTTCTTCCTCTTTTTATTTAAGATCACCAGCCAAAATAACTTCACTTCCTTATCACAGCTCATCAGTGTCACATCTTTCTTGTCTGTCCACATAAGACTCACCTCAACTGACAATAAGAAGAACCCCCTCCTCACCAAACAAAAATGACAGAGATCATACACTAACAGACTGCAAATCAGTTAAGTCATATTTTAAGTGATGTATTATGGTAACCTATAAATAACTAATTATGTAAAATTGCTTTAGTAGTTTCTATATGGCAGCTTTAATTAAAAGCACCAAAGACATTTAAAAGTTTGGAAATGGATGGCATATAATTTGCCCTTTTACAAACCATAAAATGGTAATTAAGGAATTTGATTCACTTCTTCCTATTAAAAGTTTTATGAGAATAGCAAGTTCCTTCTAAATACAGTTTCTCTTCAGCAGAAGGTAGCACATTTGCTTTATCAGTCTTCTCCAGCAGGGTAAGATGTTTTACTGTACAAATTCTTCAGAAGTTAATTAGAAATTTTCTTTCAATACAAAATGTTTGTTTTTAAGTTTCTAAAACATGAAACTGTATTAGAGCTAAACCTTTTATCATGGCCCCATATTGCTCCACCATCAGTACAAGATGGCTCAGTAATTTCAAGTTTACAAAATGCAGGGAGCTGATTATAAAATCAAAGAAATGAGAAAGTCTTTTCATGGTGAGTCTAGCATGGTTTGCTGATTCTTGAAGGAATATAAAATCTACAGTTCGTTGACTTCCCAGAAAATCCAAAGCATTCACTCCACAACAGAAGAGTCATCAGAACATGTTTTTACCTTCATCGATCTAGCAGCAATACTGCTTGAATTAGCAGGTGTAGAATGTAAAACTCACATGACATGCAACAAACATAGATGTCTTTGGAAATCCATGATTTTAACATAACTACGGGCTAAAGCACAGCTGGAAATGGACCCAGAGAGCACATTTTTATTTTATGATTGATAAATTGATTTTATTTTTTGGCCACTTCAGACCAAGGATTATAGATAGCACCACACAGCACATTTAGATCAGCGTTTTGCAGGCACTGATGACTTAAATTAACTTAAGCACATCAGACAGAAAACTACTAGGTTTTTTTCTTCTTTAAGTCAAGCAGATCCTCTAAAGTTACCTAAACAGCAAACTGGTAAACTTCGGAATGTTTGAAATGTCTCCCCTTCACTCATTCTTTCAGTGACTTCCGTGGCTTACTCTAAGCAAGCTCCTCCAGCCTTCAGCCTGTCTTCCCTAGCCAGAAATTCAGCCTTTCCTCTTCCCTCTCCCTAATCAGAACTGGGTGGGCCTGCAGTGGCATACTAACAACGGGATGAGATGGTGGGAGGAATATTTTATCAGCAACATTGTTTGGAATTTCCAGTGAATGGCAATAGTAAACATAGATCTGCTATTCATCAGTTTTATTATTGTTTTTAACATTTCTACTGAAAATGAGCTCCCCTTACTGTCTGCACCCAGGACAGACCACTACCACTGCCCCCAAACCTTAGCACACCTCTGCAGGTATAAGGAAAATACTCACAAAATAATATTCAGTGGAAAGTTCAGGATACAAAACTGTAAGTACTGTAAGGGTATAGGGGTGGTGAATGCATACCAAGAAAAAAATTTGAGAAGTTTATGTAAACTTCTATGCTAGCAATGGTCATTGCTGTATAAGGAATTATGAGTGATTTATTTTATTCTCTTTAATTTTCTGAGCATTTATTATTTGTATGATTCAATAAAAGACAAAATAGGTTAATTTTAAACATGTGCAGGCATGCACACAGCCTGTCCTCTCCTATGGCCAATCTCTGAGGATCTGGTCTCTTTCTTTGCTTTAACAAAGAACAGCTCTCCAAAAGGAGTGTCATGGTACTAATGATTGACAATATGTTATGCTCATCTGAGCATGTTCCTGGAGACCTGCTGAAGGGGCAGTACCATAAGTCAAGGAACAAACCTAAATGGAAGACCTTCAAGAAACCATCCTGGCAGTCTAGTATAAAAGATACTTTCATTACATTTATTATTTTTAAGAAAGAGAAATACAAAGAATGCAAATTAAAATGGCCAATAATCTAACTATCTAGATAAACCCCACTGATATTGAAACATAAAAATGTAAAATTAATATTAATATATATCTAAGGTTTGAAAATTCAAACTCTGTAAAAAGGTACAGAAAGAAAATTCCAGGTTTCTTCACCACAAACAGACACAATCTAGACCCTCTCTTTAAAGGTAACCCATCTCTTGTGATTCCTTTAGCAGTAATGGATATTACCAAATTGTCTTCCCAAAAGATGGAACACATTCACACCAGTGGTGTACAAGAGTGCCTATTTTGCCATTACCTTAGCAGCTCTGAGTGTCTTTAAACCTTTTAATATATGCCTAGTGGGAAATATTTAATATCTGATCAGTGGGAAATGGTATCTTTTAGCTTATACCTTTAATTTGAATTTCTTTAATTATAAACGAAGTTGAATGCCATTTTATATGTTGTGACCATTTGTATATCTTTTTCAGTAAACTCACTTTCATATCTTCTGCCAATTTTTCTACTGAGCTACTGATCTTTCTGTTTTATAAATTAAGAAAAACATCCCTTTGTCTCTCATATGTGTAGCAAATATTTTCAACTTTGTCATATCTCTTTTTTTAACCATACAGAAGTTTTCTAACTTTATATGATCAGGTTTAACAATATATTTCCTTAAGATCTCTAAAGTTTGTGTCCTCTTGGAAACACTTTCCTGTAATAAAGATATTTTTAAGGCAGACAGGCAGGACTTTCAATAACCTTTAAATCATACTGTGTGTCTATCCCATTTGTGCCCCATGAAATTTGGAAAACTTAGGAAGTGTTAGAGTAATTAGACCCGGAGACTTTAGACTCAAGCAGATAAAATTGAGTTCAAATGTATTACTGACATCTCTGAACTGCTGTTTTCTCATCTGTAAAATAGAGATTGTGCACCTGCCTTCCTTACCGGGTTATAGAAGTGAAATGACATGATATGGGTTAAGTCAGTACCTGGCACAGATTAAGTACTGAACAGAGTATGATGATGAGAATGAGGATAAGTAAATAAGTTTTCAAACTAATAAATGTTATTAACTGGATTGTTTTCAAGACTAGTAACAAACATTGTGTTTTCAAAATTGACTGTATTCAAATTCTCTTCTGCCAAACTTCATTGATTGTATATACACAGTCCTGATTTAATTCTGTTTGCTTGAAAAATGCATTGTCCAAGTAAAAGGAAAAAATTTAACCGTGTATTTAAAATACTTGGAGAAAGGAACTGGTGAGAGCTTTACTGTAGAAAAGTGTGTGGAAAATCACAAGTAAACATGTACATGAAGAGACATGCACTAGGATGTCATTACATACAGTAAAAAGAAAAAGAATGAAGCCAACCTAATAATCCATCAATAAGGGTTAGTCAAATGATGGAATATTATACAACATTAAAAATGAATTAAACTAGATCTACATATAAAAAATGAATAGTAAAAAAATATAAGGTTGCATGAATAAAAGAGAAAATTGCAAAATAATATATATGGTGTGGTATCATTAGCATATTTTTGTAAAATATGCAAAATGAACTTTACTATTTGTAAGTGTACAATTCTGAGGCATTAAGTACATTCACATTGTTGTGCAACCATCACTATCATCCATTTTGTACATAAATTATTGACACACAAAAGCATACTACATATTATTTGTGGATATATACATGTGTAGAAAATGTATGAAAATATGCATGGGAATGATACACACTAACTACAGAATAGTGGTTACCTGTGTGGAGGGAAGGGAAAAGGGAATAGAGAAAAGGACATAAGACTTTGTCTGTATCCGTAACATTTTTTAAAAGAGATATGTGAAACAAATGTTAACATCTATTAAATTGGGGTGGTAGATGCATGGCAGTGTATAATATTTCCTGAGTTGTCTACCATTTGAAATATTTCATAATTTTAAAAAATCAAGTCATAACCAGAGTTTAGAAAGCAACTTGCATATTGATAGTTGACTATTTTATTTTAAAAAGTGATTTGTTTTGTTTTTGTTTTCAATAAGGCTTTCACTCATACAGAGATGATATTCAAAATATTTAACAACCTCTAAAGCACAGGAACAACATATCAGAATATACACCAGCCTTGGCCCTCAAGGAGAATCTTTAAGGCCACCTACAGTGGTCAGCATTAATTTATTATTTTCTGAACTGATTGGATTTGAGGATCTTCCATTTACTGCATTTCACCAACACCTCTAGTAAGCGTCCATATGTGGATTTCCCTAAATGGCTGACAGTGAACTTCCTTGATATTAAAGAGCTTCAATATAATGAGTCAGCTTTACCTTTGACCAACAAAAGTCACTGTTTACTTGGGAGTGAGTCCTGGCCCATTTAAAGTTTCTAACTAAGGAATCAAAGGCTTAGTGACTCAAATGCAAGGTTACCTTCAAGCCCCAAATATCAAGGCCTAGCCAGGAAGCCCCAAAGTTATTTGCTATATTTTTCTTCCAGTTTCATTTACTAGCTATTCCATTTGGTTTTTCACACAGCTTGTTAGACTTTGTAATAGGTTTTGGAAAAAAGGAAGGTGGCTAAGTGCTCCCTTTTACCAGTGTTTACTCAGAAAAGAAAGCTTATTGAGCCCTAATTTCCTTTAGAAGGCAAGAATTCTTCCTCATTTTGGAAGGCATCTCAAACCCAAGGAAATTGGAGGCATAGTAGTATATTGATAGGTCTGCTTTATCCATCCACAAGCTAAAACCCATCAGAATGGCTTCTGTCAAGGCTACCTACTTTGATTTCTATAATCTAATCACTGTGTTCTCTTGAACAAACTAAAATCAGAACTGTAGGCAGGTTACTGTCCCAGTGCTGATTTATAATAGAACTTGGGGTCCCTCAAAATGTGCTTTCCCACCTTTCTCACAGTGGTAAAAACTGGGGCATTTCCAGAGCAAGTGGTCTGAAGAAGGGTTACTTTTTTTTTCCCAGAGAATTTTTATTACCTGGAAAGAGACCCCATACTCATTAGCAGTCATTCCTCATTCCATCCTCCCCAAAGCCTCTGGCCACCACTAATCTACTTTCTGTCTCTATTGATTTGCCTCTTCTGGATATATATGTTTTTAGTTTCAGGTGTACAAAACAATGCAATAGTTATACTTTTCACCCCTCACAATCCACTGTCCCCCCAATATCATACATATCTATTACTATTCCATTGACTCTGTTCCCCACCCTATACTCCACATCCCATGACTATATACATATTAAGCCATAGTTGACATACAATATTATTCAACATCAGTTTCAGTGCAGTGGTCAAGCCTCTACACTGTCCGTGAAGTGGTCTCCCTAACAAGACATGCGTCCATCTGGCACCCTACAAAATATTTACAACATTATTAATTATTTTCCCCAAACTGTCTTTCATATCCCTGTGGCAATATTGTAGTTACCAATTTATGCTGTCTAATTCCTTCCCTTTCTCCCTCATCCCCACCCCCCTTCCATCTAGCAACCATCAGTTTTTCCTCTATATCTCTCAGACTATTTCTGTTTACTTTGCTCATTTATTAAGTTCTTTAGATTCCACATATAAGTGAGATCATACGGTATTTGTCTTTCTCCAACTGACTTATTTCACTTAACATAATAGTCTCTAGGTCCATCCATATCGTTGCAAATGGTACGACATCATTCTTCTTTATAGCTGAGTAATACTCCATTGTACAAATGTACCACAGTTTCTTAATAAGAAGGGTTACTTTTAAATCTTCTGATTTTAGCCTGCTAGGCTTGAAAGCTTTGAGAAACCACAGATCAACACTGAGAATCCTCAAAATCTTGCTTTTTGTTGTATTTCCTTTTACTAATGCTGGGCACTATTTTATTTCTCAAGTCTATCTGGTCTAGTTTTATGTGCATGACTTTATTCAAACAACCTATCTGAATGTTAAAAAAATAGTCAGTTAGAAAAGGACCAGAATTTAGGGCCTTCTGAATTGGCTCTAAATTGATATCTTTCTAGTTCTGGGAAATGCTTTGAGCAGTTGAATTAAGGAACCACTGCAGTTGCAAAAGTGGTATCTGACAGCATTTTAATATGCCTATTTCTTTTTGTTTCACCTATTTTATAAGACTCATGGACTGTTATTAATTACTCTTTTTTTTCTAATTGCTCAAAATGTTCCATCCCTAATATAGACCTTAGTTATTTATTCTATAAACATATAAAGCACAACTGTATGGCAAGAACTATGCTAAATGCAACCATCTCTTGTTATAGCCCAAATGTCCTCATTATCAAACAATTATCCTGAAATGCCATCATCTTAATTAATGCTTTCAATATATTTAGCTAGTGTAAATAAGACACTAGTGTCAATGACCCACTACACTATTTACAACACTCCCACTAGCTTTAACTACTCTGTCAGACCCACATCATGCCCCCAGCATATCTTATTAGAAAAAGAACCATGTTCACCGAGCTCCAGTATTTTGTAAATTTTTCAAGCAGCAAACAATCTGGTCTGCATTGGGAAATTTGGAAATTATTAAGTGGAGTAAAAAGACATGATCCCCGCCGTGAGTGGAATATGACCTGGTTAAGGAGATGAGAGGAATTATTAGAGGAGACTGTAATCCAGGATTAGGTTGTATGATACAAACTGTAAACACTCCAGGGTTTCAGAGAATAGAGAGTTGATCAGGATTTCGAGAGAAAAGGAGAGGAAAATGAGCATAAGAGTAGATTGGAGGAAAGGAAAGGAATCTGAAAAAGGACTGGACATATGGGTGAAGAAAAACTTAGAACTAACTCCCTACCTCTATTCCTGATAAGTTAAGTGAACTCAAAAAAGGATAGGAGATCAAAGAACAATGCAAAAAAAGAGAACGTAGGGCAATAGACAACAAAGAGGCAAGGCTAAATGGGGAATGGGTGACTCAGCCCTACCGATGAAGGTTGGGGTGGTCCTGAAATGGATTTGTTGAAATGGCCCTCACTCAAGTAAAATTTATTCTTTTTTTTTTTGATTTTTTTATTGGGGAATTGGGGGAGGGGAACAGCATTTGGGAATTGGAGAAGGGGAATAGACAAGTTGCTGTCCTTTGGTTCTTCAGTCTAGTTGTGGAGGACACTGCTTCACTGGCCCATGTTGGTAGTATGATCATTGTGCTCTTCCAAGCTGAAGCAGTCAGTCGCTGGCCATTGGAGGGCCACTCAGGGTGGCTCATGGCAGCTCTCGCAGGCTGCCTGCCACTCACACTGGCTGCCGGCCACTCACAGTAGTTCATGGCAGCCCACTGCAGCCTGCACTGTTACCAGCCACTCACGGCAGCCCAGCTCCAGGTCAAGCTGTTGTTCACCATCTTAGCTATTGAGGGCGCAGCATCACTGGCCCATGTGGGAACCAAACCGGCAGCCCTGCTACTCAGAGCTCACGCTCCCAAGCAAACTCTTAACCAACTGAGCCACTTGGCCGGCCCCGTAAAATGCATTCTTAAGTCTAGTCAAAACACCTCATGCTCTTAGTTGCAGGCTAGGCTTTAGATTTGCAACCTAATGACATATCATAGCTGTTGTGATCCTCATGCCTACCCACTTAAATTGGTATAACTAATCTCTTCTCATAGGCTCAGAAATTTCTACCATCAGACAAGACTAATGAAATGGTTTGATATAATTGACAGGAAATATCTCTATCAAGATATCTGTAAGTCTTTAAGTCAGTTTGTATATTGTAAATATTGAGGCTAGACTTGCACTGTGTCTTGAAAGATGAGCAGGATTTGGATACTAGGAGAAAGAAAGGGTATTTCAGGCACAGGGAATAGTGCAGGCAAAAATGTAGTGATGGGAAAGTGAAATGTGTGTTTCAGAGCCAGTGCATATACCAGTTTGGTTGGAGAAGTAACACAGGATCCTATGCAAACTGATCTTTCATTAACATCAGCATGGAAGAGATGCTGACAGAATTACACATAGGGTTCCTGCCATCTAAGTCAAGCTGTGCAGAAGCAGGTAATCATGTAACAGGTAAACCATAGCCTGATCCCAGAAAACTATCAGTTAAATCAAAATAAAAAACATTAAATCACTTGTGTTAACCTTTCAGAAAGAGTTCACAGGTAGATGTTGTTTTATTTGGTCTTTACAGCAATCCACTGACATGGCCAGATCAAGTTGCATTTTCACCATTAGACAAAGACAAAAACCTGATGGCTGGGAGATTATGTAAAGTTTTGAAAGTCACAGTCAGCCTCACAATAGGATCTCCTCGCTTCTGTCCCAGACTCTTTTCTCCTCCTCTCATATCTTTCCTGAACATGTATGGGTGACTGAATTTAGAGAAAAAAGGTGACAGAATGGCCTTGGGAACACAATCTCAGTCAAGACAAGGTTAGGATAGTCACCAGCTCTATTTGAAAAAGGCATCCCAGTTTTAAAAATATCTTTCAACGTAAACTTCTTGTGCCCACAGATTATCAAACTTGTAGGTCAGAGCATGGAAAAGAAAAAAAGTCAAAGGAATTGTTTATATCATCAGACAACTGTTTTGGTTAATGTTTTTTTCCCACAGCTCTCATATTTATTTGTGTGTGTGTGTGTGTGTGTTTTGTAATCATATATTCTTTTTCTTTACAGAAGTTTATAACCGCACAATTTTTTATTATGCCTTGTGTTGTGGTTTCTTATTTCTATTACACTTCTCTCCGAGCTCTGTGAAAGAACAATGTCTTTTCAATGGCTAAAAATAATATTATAGTAATAATAATAATACCAGCTAACTTCTGAGTACTTCATATGTGCTAGTCATATATGGAAGGAACTCTATATGTAGCTCTCTTATTTAATTTTTACAACAATCCTATGACATAAGTACTATGACCAAGCCCGGTTTATAGATTAGAAAACTGAGGCACAGGTACTTTAAATAGTTTGCTTGTAGGTAAGGAGCTGGAATATGAAAGGTGTAACCTTAGAGTCCAAGCTCTTACCCATAGGACCACACTACGGAGGTGGCTGTTTGCTCCCCAGCCCCCCAGATTAGAGAACTTCACCTGGAAGGGCCATGTAATCACATATTCTTGATTGAGCCCAAATTGGCCCTCCTAAATGTCTCTTAAAGTTCTGCTTGCTAAAAAGGTTTAAAAATTGTATTCATGCAGTGTTTGTTGCCCTGCCTTGCCTTTTCCAATTGACTGTCTACCACTTCTGACTTTGTGAACCTCTCTTTGAGCATTAGCTTCATTAGTCAAGATGTACAGATGTTGGAAGAATTTTAAATAGGCATTCTGTGTTGTTTTAGAATGGGCATTACATACAAATAATTATCCTACAGAAACTCTAATGCTTCTTGAGTTAACCCACTTTTGTGAATAGTAGGCACTGTCAGGCTTAATTCTTCATATCCTGCTTTTATTGAGCATTCAAGCCAATGCACCAGTATTCTATGTAGTTTGATTTTTGTATTAGTATCTCTTGGTTGGTCACATACCTTGAAAGAGACTCGTTTTCCCTAGATTGTAACAAATGCAATTAGTTTTCCACTGGTCCATGGGCAATAAATGAATTTTTCCTCCTCAGCTAATTGTTCACATACGGCTTTTGTGAGGTTCGTTTGTTTCCTTAGGAAGACAGAGGCATTTCTTCAAAATGTATCTGAGTGGTGTCCCAGATGTAGTTGCCTGATGTTTGAAGAATATTTTAGGGGGAGAATATACAATATTTAGCTTGCATTTGGTAAGCCTCATTTATCTTAGTTCACACATACTGAGTCCTCTCAAATCTCATCCTGCAGGTATCTTTTGAGCAAGAACTCTAGCACAAAAGTAAAATGAGATGTGTATTTCAACTAAACTAGAACCATCAACTTCCCCCAACTTCTCTTACACACACCTCTATCTCTATAAAGCAAGGAAAAATAACTCACACATTTATTAGTGTCTGGTATCGCTGTTAAATGTTGAGACACCACCACCACTCCAAGCCCAGGGTCTCCCTGAGCAAGTTATACAGCATGGAGCTTCATGTATTTGGTTCTCTAAATAAACACTTTAGCCATCTTATAAAAGCTTGAAGGTTTTTACACCAATAGTTCAACAGTGCAGTATTTCCCCTAAACTAACAAAATTATTTTCAACCACTGTCTTGTCTCTATGGTAAATCTAACATAGGACTCTCTACTACTAATGCTTTATGAACTTAACTCTTATACTATGTCTGCTCAACACAAAAAGCCTATAATATTGAAGCAGGCTTACTAAAGTCACTTTCGGAAAGAATTGTAGCAATGACTGAGCAATTAGGACACCACTTAACACCACCATAACACTTCATCCTCTTCAAAGTGCTTTCATTTCATTGGCTCTTATAAGTATCACATCATTTTTCCCTGTGTAGTAGGTAGGAGATGGGTTAGGAAATATGGACACTGAGTAGTTAAATGCCTAACTACAGTAAATCTACAACAGAAGTCAGCCTGAAACCCAGATCTCCTGATATGACCCTGGAGCCAGTGTTCTCTCTGCTTTCCCTTATGTGGTCCATGGGAAGCATATTAAGGCAAAATCTTGAGGTATTTCTGTCTCCTTAGAACTCCTAAGATGGTAAGGTTGGAAGAGATCACAAGGTCATAACACAAAGCAGTGTTGACAGAACAATGTGGATTTGGGGGGAGCCTGACCTGTTCCGTGCAGCTATCTACATGGATCAAATTCATTTGCACTTTATTTGCTCTTGGTTGAGAAAACCCTCCTTTTCTCCATGCTCTAATCATCACTAATTGATAGGGAACTGTATACCTCCTAGAGGTCTTTCGAGAAGGAGATTACCATTGCCTCCATTCTAAACTCATTCTTAGAGAAATTCATCTGCAACTCTACACCTCATGGCATGCTTTACTTGATTTAAGTTAGATGTGCTTCAGTATAAATGTGTGGCAATTAAGTCTATAATTCATCAAGGTTTATTGAACATTTGTGCCCAAGTCTATGGGATTTGTTGAGATATAAAAGTAAAGCCTAAAACCCAGTTTTTGTCCTCAAGGAGTTTATTGCCTAGACAGAGTATGATTGAGAATTCACATTTTAAAAATTTAAAAAAACAGTTTCTGTGGGTTAGAAAACAGAGAGACTAAAATGAACTGGAGTTTTCGGGGAAAGCTTCCTGGAAGAGAAACATTTTGTAGAAGCCTTGAAAAATGAATAGGATTTGAGTTTGTGAATATAATAGTCAGGCCAAGAGAGCAACTATATTTTTAAAAATCCATACATGATCTCAATGGCTTAAAAATGGTTCATTTTTTGCTCACATCACAATCCAATATGGGTTGCTATGGGATGGGAGTAATCCCTGCTCCAAATAGTGACTCAGGGCTCCTTGGTCCCTTAGGCCTTGGAGTCCTCCACTGGATGCTTTCCATCCAGCCAGCCTACAGAGGAAGCAGGTGATCCATAGAGGAACTCAAAGGAGGTTATGTTAGGTGCCAAGCCTAGAAGTAGCATACATCACTTCAGCCCTCATCTAACCACAGGGGAGGCTGGGGAAATGTAACCTAGCTCTTTCTCAGAAAGAAAAAAATAGGATGACCTGAAATACACAGTATTGTCTCTGCAATACTAAAGAGAGAGGGCTTTCTGGAGGAAGGAAGAGGAACAGAAGGTTAGCAGAATAAGAGTAAACTTAAGTTCAGCTTGAATGCTAATTTCCTGGTTTGATTTGACTAAATTTAATAAACTTGTCAAAAATTCTTAGCTTTGATCTTGGTGGGAACAAAAGAGGCTGTATTCTTAGCAAGTATTATATCAGCCATCCACATATTTCATTTTCCGGTAATGAGAATCACAACTAGATTTGATTACCTTTGGTTTCATAACACTTGTACCAAGAGATAACTATTTTTTAATAAGCTTTATTTTTAGAACAGTTTTAGGTTCACAGAAAAATTGAGCAGAATCTTCATACACTGAAACTACTCTGTATTATTCTTTAATGGTGGGTATATATCACTGTACATTTGTCTAAACCCACAGAATGTACAACACCAAGAGTGAACTCTAAGGTAAACTATGGACTTTGGTTGATAATGATGTATCAGTGTAGGTTCATCAGTTGTAACAAATGTAACACTCTGGTGTGAGATGTTGTTGGAAGAGAGGGGTTATGGATGTGTTGGGGCAGGGGATATATGGGAAATCTCAGTACCAAAGCAGAACTTTTAATGGCAGTGCTACACGGGTTATTAGATTTACTTTAAGTTCATGGAACTTCTTTGTTCACAGCAACCTCTTCACTGACAATATATTCCTCCCAATTGTCCTCTAGTGAGCATCATAAATTGGCAACTCAAGGAATCAATCAAGTTCAAAGATATAATTCATGTGGCCCATACTATGTCTTTATTTAAAAAAAAAAGATTGAATGCATTTAGATGGCACATGATCTCTTTAGTTAACTTTAGTTTCCCCTAGAATCTATATAGGCTAACACCTGGCCTAACTTACAAACGTATGTTATCTGCCTAAACCCTGACACCATATGCATTTGTGATCCTTAGTTTAGGGGCCTCCTTTTTATGTGGTAGTCAAACTACTAAAATCCCTGCCACATGGAAACTGAGGACTTTCACAAAACTCACCAGCTTTGTGGAGATGAAGCCACAGAATATCTGTGAAGAATGATTGTGAAGAGGTCCGAGAGATCTACAGGAATATAAGAATTCTTAAAAAGTTTTTGGGAGGGGTCACGGATCGCTTTGACAACCTAACAAAAGCAGTGGACCCCATGACAATACCTATACACAAAACATTCTGCAGATAATTTCATGGACTTTCTGAAACCAGTGTGTATACCACTTCTATGATAAAGTGATTGAAAGCCCCATTTAGGCTACATGGGATAGTAATTATGAGAATGAACATTGAACTCAGACGAACATGAGCTAAATCTAGCATCTTCTAGGTAGGTAACATGGAATTAGTCATTCGACCTCTGAACTTCTATTTCTTCATCTAAATGCATTAATAATACCCACTCCACAAGGCTACCTTGAAGATTAAATGAGAAAATGTATATAAAGAATCCAGCATGATGCCTGGAATATCAGTATTCTCAGCAAATGAAAATGGTTATTATTTATTGATATTAGGCATCCTTCATGTGTGTGCAACGGTGTTTACCTGGATTTCACACAAGGCTCATGAGGAATTCAACATAATCCATCATATTTCTGCTTACATGTCACTTATTCCGAGAAATCACTTGAGACCTTCACCTCCCCAACCCATCCCCCAAGGCTGCATCCATGGTGCCCTGGACTTTGTCCCCAAACTAGTGCTTATCTCAAGGCATTGTAATTGTCTGATTGTTTTTCCATCTCCCCCACCCATTTATGAACTCTTTAAGGGCAGTGCTATGTCTGTTTTATACTCTGCTCTACTTCCAGTGCCTAGCACATAATAAGTACAAAATAGATCTTGAATAAATTAATAAGGAGAGAAACAGCTTCCCAGTAAACTTTTAGGAAAACAGTGGTTGGTGGAGGGAGGAGAGCTCTTAATGCACTCTGCCTTGTGCTGAAGGCTAAAGCTTTGAGAAATCAGAAGAAGCTGAAGAGAAGTCAAATACTAAAAACTGGCTTTATCTGTCTTTCTCTCAATCAGACTTCTTGGTTAACTAGCCCACAAGTCCTTATGATGTCTCTGAAGCCCTTTAAAGTACCTCCTGAATCATGAAAGAAAGAACATTCCATTCAGTAGAATATTAGTTTGAATGCTTAATCATTTTTAATTTGTATTTAAATTATCTGGAAATTGACTTTGACTGTTTAGAATATACACTATAACTTTTTTATTAAACAATATCTGATTAAAATCATACTATTCACTAGTCATATAATATTACAGTGAGTTTATTAGAGTCTCTTATTGAAGAAATCCTGTTCTCATTGTTACCACACAGTGAAAACATCTCAGCTGGTCATTAAGCTCTGCCTCCTCCAAACAATAGTGATACACAGATATTTACAATCCCTCCAAGTTCTACAAGCTTCATTTAGTGGCTACCTATCAAGAGAACTTAACAGGCTTATTGTGCAGAAGTAAGTTGGCCCTTTCTGATCCCAATGGGTAATTAAGTCAGATCAGTTAGAGAATGTACTTTTCTGCCTAGTGGGAAATTGCCATATAGATACCACATGTGGTACCAATTTTCAGAGAATTGAAATACACATAAACAAAGCAAAATATTTTAATGTCTCTTTGATTTAATGGGCACTTTATGATCAATGGCTAGTGTCAGTTACACAATTCAGCACTCTCAGAATTAGAGATTGAGCTGGCGCCAAATTGCACTTAGAACATTCCCTGAAAGTTTATTTTAACCATTCATCTCTGTCTCATAAAATCAAAGAGCAAATTTTGGCAGAAAAGGAAAAAGAAAAACAGTATTTCAATTTTCTGGTTGCTAGGGCTATAGATGGAGAGAATTTTATGACAACTTTCCAAAGCTTATATTCTGAAACAAGGTTCATTTTTAATATAGAAATAATAAAAATCTAGGTGGTCTCAAGAGCTGTAATTTTTATAAATTACAGAGATGCCTTCTGCCAACATTTGAAACTGGCATTCTGCATAGCCAAAAACTCTGATCATCACTGTTATCTAATTTGGGATTTTAGCTACTATTTACAGGCTATTAACCTCTACATCTGGATTCCCAGTGACCCCACATCAGGATGCCACTGGTGCTTCAGTATTGATCAATGTTGTCCTCTTTTCCAATAGGTGATAGATTTATTAGTAACTATTCAGGCTGCCCCAGCTTTAGGCAATTGCCTCCTTAAGAATTATAGTATTTATTAATTGTAGGATAATAAGACTAGAGAAGAAGTCAAATAATGTTGCCTATAATTTGCAGCTGTTTCATACAGTGCTATGCATTACAGAGAAAAGAGCCTGCAGTTCAGATATTATATAACATCCCCTACTTTGCATAAAATATTGTGAATACTTTTTTTACAAGATGCACTTTATTTATGAGCAGGCCCCGCCATAGAAAGAGCTTGTTAAGGCTTAATTCTGATGAATGGAGACAGCACCATTCACACACTTTCAGGTTATGGTCTGTGAGTGCTTTCATTATATGCACTAATTTACAAAGATTTATTTATTTTCTCACAAATGTAAAAATGTGCTCCAACTTAAACATGCTGTCTGGGCATCTGATCCTAGTGTTTTGTTTGATGGAGGTGGTGGTGTGGGAACTCAAGCTGTTGTGTGTTGTTCTTTGCAACTTCACCCTGACCCACCCTGCATCACTACCTCAACTTGTGGTAACATCAGAGATCTAATTTTTTTTTCCTTTCTCTGTAACTGAACACTGGTTAAAAATTTAAACCCTGCAAGTGGTTTTCTCCATACAGTTTAATTTCTTTCTTATGCAAAGATTGTGCCTTCAGTTATGATTTCAGTGTTAATTAAAACACTGTTAGTAAGCACATCAATGTATGTGGCCACTGGAACAAATCATGCCCATAACATTGGGTACCAGATTTTGGAAACCTGATTACATCAGTAACCCATCAAAAATCCAAGTCAATTTAATCTGCAGATCTTGCTAGCCTCAGATGGCTTTATGTGATCTCAAATCACATCCACATCGCTAAAGAATAAAGCTTAAAATACACTGGGCATGTACCACCTCTTCCTACTCAGTCTAACAGATAGTAATAGATCATACTGCACCATCAACATCCCTGGGCTATAAGAATGCTTCTTATGGGAGAAAAACCACCCCTTCAAGTAATGGCAAAGATAATTCCTTTTCCTGCTTGGAATTTTAAATTTAGTTATTAACCTCAGTGAAAATTAAATACTCCTTAAACCTCACCATCAAAGAGTTTGTAAAACTAGTTGTTTGGCGAGTTTGCGTGTGTGTGTGTGTGTGTGTGTGTTGTGTGTTGGTTGGTGAAAGAAAGTTACAGGAAATGGAAATATGTACATATAAAATATGCTTAGTACATTAATAAGCACCTATCACACAGTCTCACAAAGCCCTTTTTACTATTTTTTTCAACTCCATGCATAAGTGTAAATCAATCAAATGTAATTAAAGAGTCTCAAGGAAAAAGGAGTATTTTAGAATTTGGACCACAATAAAAGAAATTGCTACACAAATATATGAAAGGAAAATATTATACAAAAATTGTCCGCCAAATAAGCCTCATCTGTGTATTTAATAAGCCTCATCTCTTGAATTCAGCTGACATGAACAGAGGGAGCAGTTCACAGCATTCAGAAGTTTACAAAATTGAAAAATGAAGGAACCATGAAAAGTCTAGGATTATCCTCTCTGTATCAGTACAAACTCTGCCTCCATGGGGATGCTGAGGGTAGTAATCAAGGAACAAAGTTGTCCTCCCTCGAGTCAGCATAAGATGTAGGACCTCCCCAGATATACTAGTTTCTGTGGGAATCCATTCACTTCTCTATACTTTTTGTGAATTTGCCCCAATTTTCAGTGGATTAGATTCTCTAAGTATACTACTTCCTAGTTAGAACAACATTTTTGGAGTATTCTTAGTCTTACTTTTCATGTACTTGGATTTTTTGTCTTTTGGCCCTCATAAAATTTGGCACAGTGACAGTCAGTATGTGTTTGGTAAATAATTCATGATTTCATACACTTCAAGCCTATGTACTCTCAGCCTTTCTCTCTCCATACTTGGTGTTGATCTTTCAGTGCATCCTCTTATGATAGCCAAATTTTAAATTTCACATTCAGTGATATTTAATACAGAGGTCACAGAAGATGATCTCAAATCATAGGCCTGCCACAAATTTTAGGCATTTAAGAAATTGATTTTACCCAAACACAAACAAAAATAAGAAGCAGAGGTACCTGCCCCCCATGGTTTATTCTCAGTCCAAATGTTATGGAGAAAAAAGTAATATTAATGTGCCATCATCCTATGGCCTGACCCGATCTTAAAAGTCTTTTTTAAAACCTCCATAGAGGTCTTAATGCCTCTAAAAATGATAAGGGGACTTATTGGCATGGAATCCCCCTTGTTGTGACATGCTATATTTCTTGGAGAACCCAACTAAAACATAGATGACTTTAGAGGCACTGAGGGAAAGATAAAATAAACCTGTAACTTTTATAGATTTTAAAGATTAATCCTTCATGAGGAACATCAGGTTTAATCTAAGTATACCATAAAGCTGAGTCTTCATATTAAACTCCTGCCAACAAATTAGCTCATCTAAAAGTAGTTTATTAAATTGGGTTTATAAACTCTTTAGATGAGTTCATTCTTTGCCAAGAAAATTACTATGTGTGTGTGTGTGTGCATGTATGCACTAAAAGGACATGTTTATTATTACAGGTGCTCCTAACTTTAATGTACATTCTGAGTTTCACAAGGTCTGAATAAAGGAGAGATGGGAAAAGATGAAATTGTGGACTAGTTTTAAAGTAATGACATATTTTCAAGAGAACTGTCAAAAGAACCAAGGGAAACAGGAGTGGAGCCATATGTTCTTCATATGTGTCTGACACTTTTAAAATGTATTATTTCTTGTGATGCTTATAACAATCTAGGCTTGAGTAACCAATGCATCCCAGTGTGTCTAGGACTGTCCCAGTTTTAAAACTGAACCTGCCTCAGTCGCAGGCAAACCAGGACAGTTAGTCTCTTTACCTAGGTAAAGCAGTAAAAAGTGTTCTAAAATATATTTCTAGCATGGAGAAGGTGAGGGTGAGGTGTCCCTCCCCCAGACCACCAACAAGCAATTTTTTGACACCAGCTAAGTGTCCTACAATTTCACTCAGTTCTGATGCTATCTACTCAGAGATAACATCAGATGTCACAGGTTAAGGGCTCACTCCTACGAGAATCCCTCAGCCCCCCACTTCTGATGCCAATTGCAGGTCCAGGCTGTCACCTGTGCTTCTGACCCACAGGCTATAGGTTGACAGTTCCAACAACCCCTTGTTTGGATTCAATTAATTTGACTCACAGAATTCAGAGAAACATTTTACTTACTAGATTACCAGTTTATTATAAAAATATATAACTCAGGAATAGCCAGATGGAAGAGATGCATAGGGCAAGGTATGGGAAAAGGGCATTAACCCCCCTGCCCTCTCAGAATGTGCCACTCTCCCAACTCTCCACGTGTTCACCAACACATAAGCTCTCTGAAACCCATCCTTTTGGGGTTTTATGGAGGCTTCATTACATAGAGGTGATTGATTAAATCATATATAGACTTGATTGGTTAAATCATTGGCCCTTTGTGATTGATTCAACATTCAGTCCTTCTCCCCTCCCTGGAAATCAGAGGGTGGGAATAAAAGTTCGAACCCTCTAATCACATGGTTGACTCCACTGGCAAGCAACCCCCATCCTTAA
Source organism: Hipposideros armiger (assembly GCF_001890085.2). NCBI lineage: Eukaryota > Metazoa > Chordata > Mammalia > Chiroptera > Hipposideridae > Hipposideros > Hipposideros armiger. Next base: position 167,350 of record NW_017731631.1, read on the forward strand.
ATGAGGTCCAACGTCACCTCATTAACATTAAAAAAGACACCTTTATCTCTCACCACTTAGGAAATTCCAAGTTTTAGGTACTCTTCACTAGAAATCAGGATGAAGACCAAATATACATTTCTTATTACAAATCACGATATCATAGGCAGATCTTTTCCATATTTTACCAAAGAGCAGGCTGAAATTTGTAGATTAATTTCTCAAAGGCACACATCAGTTTTAAGTGGTGTCTTCAACTAGAATCCAAGCCTTTTAACTGCTGTTTTCATTTTAGTTTCCAAGAAAACAGGCTGTAATTAACACAGTATTCAAAAACTACTGTGAAAATTTTATTGGTTTTTATTTTTTTCAGAAACATAACCATTACCTTTGTCATACCATAACTTTGCTCTCCAACATTCCTCTTAATAGACATTATAGAGAAAAAAGTCAGTCCAGTTTATTAGGATTATTATAAACTCTCCGCTAACTGAGTATGACTTGATGAAAATATTTTTAATGCTTTCCAAATCAGTTATTTCTAATTTAACTGTGGAAATAAGCATCTACACCCTACAAGAAATATAATGCATGCTGACTCCCTTGTCTTTTCCCATTTATCTTAAAGAGGATTTTTTTTTCTGTTTGTTGGGGTTAGCAAGCATCAAGGGGGTTGAAATGTAAAACAGGACAACACAAAATTATTAGACCTGGCTTTATCTTCACAGGTTACATTTTGTCATTTCTTTTCAATACACAAAAAAGTCAATGTGTGCCTGAACAGACCTATCTCATTACTGTCCTGTGTGTGCTGAACAAAATTGAATCCATATACCTTTACGATGCTTTTCCATTTTTATGGCTTTTTCCAAATTCCTGAACTTGGTGCAAATGTGGCCCACCAACGTCCTAATGTTCATTTGCTCTTTCCCAACAGGCATCACAGTTGATAGGCATGGATTCATTTACTTTGTGGATGGGACTATGATTCGGAGAATTGATGAGAATGCTGTGATCACCACCATAATCGGCTCGAATGGTTTGACTTCCACACAGCCACTGAGCTGTGACTCAGGAATGGACATCACTCAGGTAGGAACCACTGGTTTTCAAGCGTTATCACCATTTGGCATCATGGAAATGAATAACAATTTTCTCATACAGAAATTAGGTAGAAAGGAAGCCTGAGGTATCTGTTGTAACACCAGATAGCAGAAGTTTCTCTTTATGTAAATTACTTTTTGCCTCCTCAGGAGAGCATTGTTGGGGGTAAGAATAATGCTAGATGGAATGTCGGCATAAGAATTTTTTTGTGAAATAAACATTTTTTAATTAGTTTCAGCTGTACAACACAGTGCAACGGTTATACTTTTTACCCCTCAAAGTGACAACCCACTCCCTCAATTAGCTGCCCCATCCCCCCCCCATATCATACATATCTATTACAATTCCCTTGACTGCATTTGTAGGGTGTCAGATGGTCACATGTCTTGTTAGGGAGAACACTTCATGGATGGGGCATAAGAATTTAAGTCTCTCAAATTTGAATCAATTAGAGGGTAAAGCCAATCTTATTTATTAAATATTTTCCAAGCTATATAATTTTATTATTTTTAAATAATACAGTAACTCACATTTGGAAAAGTACTGACTACTGAAGTCTTTAGAAATATTTTTTAATGAATATATGAACATGACTTGTTATTCATGTATCCATAATAGTTATTTCGAGGGCATTTGGAAGTTTTCTTGAGTAAAAGCAATGTTCCCTCTGAGATCTATTTTACATGTATTTAGGAAAGCTTTTTGTCAGTGAGAATAAAAGGGGAAATTCAGCATAGCACTCACCTGAGTCCAAAATTCTGATGTTACCACAATACTACAAAATCAGGATTAGACATGCAGAGAGACTATAACACATAAAGCATAGTCCCACCACCCTGTGAATGACTTTCTTAATCTGAAGAATAAGAGGCTGTTATGTAACAGGTGGGGAATAGACTAGACAATCCTCAGAGAGACGTTTGAGCTCTAATTTCCATGAACCTGTGACTTTGGTGAAGGAGAATACTAGACAATCTTTTCAAATAAATTAGAGTAGAAATTGAGAGTTTTAGAATTGGTTAGTGTATCAGAGAGGATAGTTTTTTTGGCAAGTATTAAAACACTTATCTAAAAGTGGTTTGAACAATTAGGTTTCATTAACTCACATAGTAAGATGACCAGAGGTAGGCAAAGATACCAGCATATTTCCTTTTGTGTCACATTGGACAAAATCTAGTCACATGCCCTTGCCTTCACCAGTCACTGGCAAAGGAGAAATGAGATCTCCAAAATAGACTCAGACCCTCTGGAACTGGGTCACCTTCCATAAGCATATTGCTACCTAATTCTTGAACCAAGTTCAGGGTTTTGTCATCAAGGAATGAAGGATTGCTGTTGGGTAGACAGCCAGTGATATCCTCTATAGTTAGGATATTCCTGTTGTTTCATTCTTCATACTACCCAAAACCTAGGATAACAATGAAAGCAAAGTGAACACATCAGCCAGAAACCTTGCTTTAGTCATTAGAACTAATATCCCCTGCCATCGCCATCCCCCATATGTACAGATCTCTATAAAACACTAAAAATGTGCCTATTGGGGGGTTTCTTCTTGTCTATGTGCCCCTGCCTCACCCCTAGAAACTCAGAAAATAGTAAAATAGAGGCAACCACAAAAATAAGATGGTAATTGGAAGGCCTGAAAAACTGACAAAAATGAATGAACCATTCTTAAGAGAGATTTGAGTACATCAGACTATCAAGTCCTAGAGCAGTCTAACCTTCTATGATGCAAAATACTGCAGAAGGCAAGGAAAAGGAGCATTATTCATGGCAGTATGCAAGAGTGTGAATGTGTTTTTATGGAGGAGGGGGACAAAAGAGAGAAGGTGCACGTGTATGATTCACTTGTGGGATATTTTTAACTTATAGTAGGACACTTAGAATTGCAATCAGTCAGTCAGCTCTGAACAACTTATCTGTTTATTCATGGGAAATTTACACTGAAAAGAGAATTCTTTGTCAAAATAGAGGAAACATATGATTCTCATCACCATGAGAAGGGTTCTTTGTCATATGACACTTTGCAAACCATAACTGCCACCATGAAAGCTACTTCATCCATTTCAAGTTGGGATTTAAAGTGCGGCTTATTGAAAAGGGGCTCTGGTAGCCAGGAGACAGAATCACATTTTCCTTATAACATTTCATTCCAAGCCTCAGTTTCCCTGATGCCCCCTCCCTTTTCCTTACAAAACTTCAGCTTTAGAGAAACAGTAGGGTTTTTGGGAGGGAGGGGAATAAGATAGATTGGGGGAGTGGGTGTTAGAAACCAGCAGGACTGACTGGGATAGAAAGCAGGCTCCATGTCCAAATTATTTGGTAGCTATCTCTGCTGTTGTCTATCATTCCCTGATCTGTGCTTAAAGCACCCTAAAGAGTAACTAGAATTTGTCCTCATAGGCTGACAGAGAACGAGTCCATACTGTTATCTACCTCACTGTCCAGATTATAACCCTCCACCTTCATTAGGGGCCTGCTTCTCATGGCTCCATTCCCTCAGTCCAGAATTACCTCTGCTGGTCCAAATCCCATCCCCCACCCTGCTCACAGTTCACCTCTTCTGTGGGAACCTTCCCATATGGTTCTAGTCCTCACTGTTGTTTCATCCCCTTACTGAATGTTAGTACCACCATGTTTAAATTCGTACTTTATTTTCTTTTTTTTTTTTTTTAAGCTGAGCCATCCTGCCACCTGTTGGCAGTTCAGCAGCTGCTCAGCTCGGGCCGGACTCGAACTGCTGTTGCTCAGAGCTCAAACTCTTGAGCGAGCTCTTAACCAACTGAGCCATTTGGCTGGCCCCCAGTATCACCATGTTTAATATGTAATCTGTTCTCTGCTACCCAACTGTATATCCAACTAGTCTCCCAAGATAGACTGCATGTTCTTTGAACACGCATAGTAAATGCTCACCAGGCAGAGTTAACATATATACCAATACTAAAAGGATACTATGGTACAAAGAATATGGAAGAGTAGTGAGAGATGAAGCTAGAGAGCTAAGTGGAGACCATATGGTGAAGGACTTTATAAGTATGTAGTGTTTCAGTTTTATCCAGTAGACAATAGGGAGCCAATAATAGCATTAAGCAAGGAAATGCATTTTTGAATTAATGTTAAGCATGGAAATGCATTTTTGAAAGGTCATTCTAGCTGTAGTATAGAGAGAATCAAGTGGAAGAAAACTGTTAGAAGCAGGGAGATCACTTAAGAGGCAGTTGAAGTAATATAGGTATGACGGGGATGAAACATCAATATATAAATGATTAACACCTTTTCAAGAGACTGCTGTACAAATTAAATGGCTTTCCAATGCTGTTTGTTTTTTTTTGTTTTGTTTTTTTTTTGTTTTTTGTTATGATGTTCAGATGATATATCTTTGGGATACAACTCTGTTGACCATGAAATTGCTCAGATTTATGTGGATTCATAAGCGAACAATTATAATAGCCAAATCTAAAGTATCAGCAGTATAGATTAAGAAAGCTAGACAGATTGGTGAAATATCAGAGCTAGAAATCAAAGAACTTGTTTTGGTTTTTTTTCAGTTTCTCTCTGGGGGAGGGGAACAGTGTTGGGGAATTGGGGAGGGGGAGCAGCCAAGTTGTTGTTCTTCAATCTTAGTTGTGGAGGGCGCTAGTCACCATCTGGCTGCCCGTCGGCAGTTCATGGCCCCTAAACTCAAGGTGCTGTGTTACAATCTTAGTTGCAAGGTGAGCATAGCCACCATTCCATGCGGGAGTCGAACCAGCAGCCTTGTTGTTAAGAGTGCACGCTCTATCTACTGAGCTATCCGGTCGGCAGCTCAGCTCAAGGTGCTGAGTTCAGTCTTAGTTGTGGGTGGGCATAGCCCACCATCTAACAGGCAGTGTTGTTTTTAGGAACACGTGCTCTGACCAGCTGAGCCATCCTGCCACCTGCTGGCAGCTCAGGGGCAGCTCAGATTAGGTGCAGGGTCACTGGCCCATGTGGGAATCAAACCAGCTGCCCTGTTGCTCAGAGCTCACACTCTTAAACTAACTCTTAACCAACTGAGCCACTAGGCCGGCCCAAAGAACTTGTTGACTGATGACTGACTTAATTTTGGAATTAAGAAACTATGTATATGTATATGGTGGAAAGAAGGATATAAGAAGAAGAGAAGTAGTTTGGGTGAGGGTTGGATAATGCATTCAGTTTGGGGCATGTTGAATTTGATGTGCTGATGTGCATCTGGGGAAATATATTTGGGAGGCAATGTGATATAGGTCTAAAGCGCAAGGCCTGAAATGGAGATTAGATTTGGGATTATCAGTTTATAACTGGTAATAGCAAATAGAGGAGTGGATAAGATTTTTCCAGGGAGGCTACATAGCAGGAAAAAAAGAGAAAGTTTAAGGCCCAATTCCTAGGAATATCAATATTCAAGAGAAGGCTAAGGATTGGTAGCCCACAGAAGATACTGAGCAGAAGAGACCTGACAGGTAGGAGGGAAACCAGGAATCTGTGTGGTCAAAAAAGCTAAGTGAAACAAGCATTTCAAAAGGAAGGGAATAGTTAATAGCAAATGCTACTTAGAGGTCACACAAAATAAGGTGTTTTTCTAAGAAGCCATTTGGTTTGACAGTATTCGTGACTCTGATAAGAGTGCCTTTGGTAGAGTGCTAATTAATTGGAGCCAGATTGCAATGGTAGAGTGGGAGGTGAAGAAATAGAGAAAGTGAAAATAGATCTTTTTTTTTGAGATGTTTGGCTGGGAAGGGAAGGCTTTGGCATTGAAAAAAATCAGTACCCATGTAAATCACAGGTGGACAAAAGTTGGAGAACACTGATTGAAATTATATGGATGAGTGGACAGAGCATCTACCAGCAGAAAGCCAGAGTGCGATGCAGCTTCCGAGATGCTCAGCCTCTATGGCCAGAGTTTCCTCTGTCTGTTTAGACATCTGTAGCCAATTGGAGACTCATGTGTCCCGTGATTTTACATAAGAACATGGGCTGTCTTCAGCTAGAGGGAAGCGGGGTAGGGAGCTTCATAACACCTTCCAAAAACAAATCCACTGTTGTTTATTGTAGTACTTACAATGATCCAGCTGAGCTTATACTGTGCTCAGTTTCATGTATTAGTAAATACAAATATATTAATGGGTGAGGGTGAAGGCAAATTTCTAAATGAGAACACAGATTCTGCTGACAGGGACAGACAAGAGAGAAACTAGAGGCCTGTGCTACAGCATGAAGCTTGGAATCAGACCTTATGAAGAGCTTTCTGATTCTAAGACTATGTGGCAATATGATACATTATCAAAAGATCTTATAGAACTCCCACCTTTTGAAACTTTTAAAACAAATATTGACTGACAATAATCTATGAATGCTTGAAATGCAGGCCTCTCTGGAGTCAGGAAGATGGATCAACTGTTTCCTCAAAGTCCCTTCCAACTCCATCAAGGTTTCTCTACAGAAATATAACCCAGCTCCTAAAGTTCCTTGTTACTATCTCTGCGTTCCAAAACCAAAATGTCCCAAACAAGGGAAGGCCCATCCATGCTATCATAGTATCTTTAGAAGCTGGGAATTCATTCAGACAAGAGTTTATTTTTCTCTTACTTGTTGCCTTCTGCGCTTTCCTAAGGCAAGCGTCAGCCCGGGGAAGAAGCAATCGTCAATAGCCTGCCCTAATCTTCAGCAAATCCTGATGTTCTCCCTACAGTAACTTTAATAATAACTGCTACCACTTATTGAGAGCTTACTATTTTCCAGGAGCTATGCTAAGCATCTTATTTACATTTTGTCTCCACAACTGAAACACCCTTGTGAAGTAGGTATAATTACCCCCATCTACAAAAGAGAAAACTGGTAGTCAGAAGGATTATGTGTTGTACTATTATCATAGTTATTAAGTGATGCAGCCAAGATTCTAGTACAAGCTTTCTGACCCCAGTGTTCATTTTTTCAACTTCTATATTTTTAACAACAATTGGAGATGACCAAATATCATTGTATTTAGTGGGTGACAAATATTGTTTGGTTGAGAAATATTCCTTTTATTCACAGGATGTATGTTCAGTGGCACTTAGGAAACAGTTTAATAAAATCTAACCATCTCAAGAAATGAAATTTGCTTTGACAATAAAAATCAGCCTCCTGTTCAAAATCATACCTTTTTTTTGGTTTACTCAAATGTGTAACTAAACTCTCAGCATAAACTCTACAGCATAACTGCCCTTTGTAAGCACTGCCATAAACAACCAGGCCTTTCACTTCAAGAGATGAGTTGATTGTGAAGAGATTGGGCTCTTTATTTCTATTGCTGCTTTTGAATCATCTTGCTTTGGTAACTCACGTCCATCTCATGCCTGACTAGAATAGAATTGGGAGTTAGACCAAGTCTCTTGGTGTGATAGAAAATGTGAGAGCTGATTTCAGCCTTGGAACCAGCCTAATACACTCCCTCAAGTCAGCCCAACAGCAGATACACCAGAAACATGAAGCTTCTATACAGCTAGGTAATCCTGTTGACCCACTGTCCCTAAAGTACACACTTTGAGGTGTTTTCTGAGAGTATCTGCTACATAACCAGTCCTCCACAAATGCTTATTGGGTCGTCTGTATACTCCCTAGTGATTCTCAAAAGTACCTAACTGGTGGAGGGAGGCATCAACCATGGTTACGAAAGAAGGACAATAATTGGTTCTTTGGAGGAGCAAACTTTGCCCCCATGCCTTTAAGCAATTGAGTTAGTCTACTGGAAACCCTACTCCTCTCCCCAACCATTTGATGCTGGACTTCCCTCCAGAATATTCTCCCCAGGTAGAAACAGTCCAACCTCTCCTTAAATGCCTCTTGTGATAAGGAATGCACCAGCACCCCCAGACAGCTCACTGAATCTTTGAATGAATGTCTCTGACTGAGGGAAAGCTCTTCCGGGTTCCCTTTAACTGTTTCATCTTCCTTTAACTTTCACCATCTAGTCTTACTGCAACTCTTCAGGCCCTTTGTTATGAATTTAATCTGTTTTCTAGGAATAAACATATTAGTGAACCAAGCACTATACTGGGTACTTTCATATGTATTATCTTACTTAATCCTCATGACAATGCTTCAAGGTAAATAGTGCTTCCCTATTTTTAATAAGTATGAAAAACAAGGTTCAGAGGAGTTGAGTAACTTGACCAAGGTCACACAACTGATAAGTGGCAGAGTTGAAATTTGAACCTGGTCAACCTGGTGCCAAAGTCCACATGTTTTTCAGCAAACTACCATATCAAACTTCTTCTTCCACATGACAGCCCTATCAATATATGTGAACAACTCTCTCAGGCTTACTAAGTCACATCTGCAATTCATCTAATAACACCTCACTTGGCATGGTTTTTAGTTCTTTCACCATTCTCCTCACTCTTCTCTGAACATGTTCCCATTTATCTATCTCTTTGAAACTGACGCTTTCAGAAATGAATAAAATAACCCAGATTGCTTTAACTCAGAGGTAGAATGGGGACTATGACAACTCTCTTTCTATATTCTCTGTCTCTGTTAATTTTGCCTCGTGGTTTTCAAAAGGAGTTTTGCCAAAGAACATTTACTTCAAACAAAATAAACCCCATTTATAAAACAGATGCAAACAGCAGATTCAAATGAGAAGTAGTATCCCAGAACCTTCCTTATTCGGGATCACTCCCACCCAGTGGTAGTTTGCATGGCAACGCCCAAGGCACTTTTGCAAAATGTTAAGGAAATAAAGAGCACAGGTTAAGAAACCACAGCTAAAGTTGAATTGGCTTTTCAGACATTTTTTACATATGATGTGATTACAGAGGACTAAAAATTCATATGTCTCTATCCTTATCTCCTCATCTGGTACTTGCACAGTTCATTATTTGCATCATAGTGTAGGATCTTACATTAGTCTGTATTCAATTCCATCTTATTGCGTTCAGTCTATATCTTTATAGTCTTTTGCTATTATCCAATAGCTTCACTATACTTCCCAGCCTTGTGTCACCTATGGATTTGATAAATGCCTTCTATGTCCTCATCCACGATAAAATTGATGGATAAATAGACCAAGATGAAATTGTAGCACTACTGGACTCATTATCTATTAGATTATGAACCCATGTGTTTGAACTATCACCTATGTGTTATGATTCATAGTGGATCAGGAGTTCAACATAATGGCATATGACCAGCTTTTTTAAATAATGAAATAAAACTAAAAGTTCAGAGAGTATCATGTGTAGTAACGGTAAGTAAGTATTATTTCATGAAACTTTTATTTCAATTGTGTATCCTGGATAGTGCTGTAAAATATATCTTAACGAAGGTCACAGTCAAAACAAGTTGAAAGCCTCTACCCTCACTGATATTTTCCCCAACTTATCAACAGAGGTATCATGAGAAACCTCACCAGGTTGGTAACTCTGTTTGAAACAAAATAAGACTCCCTTGACATAATTTATTTCTAGTCACAGTATCTATAAGTACCACTTTCTCATCTAAGAAACAACTGTCTAACAGCACAATTCAAGGATCTTTTCTGAATCAGGTTCCTTCTTGATGCAGTTATGGAGCACATCTTCTGATTCTTCTTGAAGTCAGAGCTATATTTAACTATCCCTAATCTCTACTGCCCTCTGTTTCTCAATAATCACAAAAATTTGTTCTAAAAACCCATTTGCAAATTCTCTCTAAGAGGTAATTCTTCCTGGCCAGGAAACTTGAACTCAGTTTAAAGTAGTTAGTTAGCTGCTCTTTTGCAGTGCCTTCACCCATCTGAGACTTTGGTAACTTTGAATCAATGTTCTTTGTGGTCATTCTCCTTAAACAGAGAAAACGAAACTTTTCTTTTTCATCCATCAGCATTATACCACCTGCCCCAAGCAGCAGATCTCTGCCTTTCCTGGTTGTCTTCCACTCTCTGCATAACTGAAAACGCCATTATCTATTGTCCTTAGAATATTTTTCAAGCTTTAGATAACTAACCACAAATAGATAGAAGGGGAAATATAAAGCCTCCTCTTCAAAATCTACATGTCAATTCAACTCTATACAAGTGGATTTAACATTTTCTGTTGTTTTGAAAAAATATATATAGTGACATCTAGGTATGGAAAGTTACAGCAATCAAGGGAGAATAAAAGAAAAGAAACTGTAGTTTTAGAACAGAAAAGGTACCTTCTTTTCCCCTTCTTAAAATTCTTGCCTAATGTCTCTCATTTTCTCTTCCTCTCTCCGGTGCCAACAGTTTCATGTCTACACAATGTCCTCCATCACCCTGAGTGATACAGATGATATTGAAACTCAAGTTCTTCAGGGGTTACTTGCCTTTCTTTGTGCACTTCCATCGCTTTCCTGTGTTCACACTGAAAGAGAACAAAATTAGATCTTCCGAATGGAGGCCATTATAAGTGAAATTCCCTGCAGGGACAGACTTCTAAATTTTGCAAGGCTCTATAAGTAATCAAGAAAATCTGAATTATAATAAGTTTGCTTAAATAAAGGGATCGCCTGGGAAGGGGGGAGAAAGTTTATTTTCAAAATTCTTGCTACTAGAGATGGAAATCTCACCACCTCCACCTCCAGCACACCCTCCCGATGCTTCAATGACTACAGAAATTTTCTCACTGTCAAATCAAAGAAAACGTCTGTGGTCACACTCTAGATAATTCAGACAGAGGGATATGTGGTAGAATGCAGGCGAGAGTTCCAGGTAAACAGCAAGACATGGAAGATAAAAGCAAGTTATCTGAAATATCTGTAAACACTTCTACCAGGGACCAACAATACCACAGGGCAGAAGGCACAGCTAGATGGGAGTAAAGTAAAGGTGAGAAAGCGATAAGAGAAGATTAGGGAATGGAGAATGGCTCAAATGGCAGATTACCAAGGCCCAGGGGTTAGTAATAAGAAACCAAAAAAGTTATTTTGTTACCCTTGTGCCAACCATTTACTTTGTCCTGTTTTGTCATGGTTAGTTTAGCCAACTGAATCAACTACTTTCATAGTGTCCACTAACTATTGGGTAAGATGACATTACAACTTATGCCAGGATAAAGAAAAGCTGGTATATATCAATACATACAATGGAATATTATACAGCCTTAATGAAGAAGGAAACTTTGTCACATGCTACAACATGGATTAACCTTGAGGACATTATGCAAAATGAAATAAGTCAGTCACAAAAAGACAAATACTGTAAGATTCCACTCATATGAAGTATCTAAAGTAGTCAAAAGCATAAAAACAGAAAGTAGAAAGGGGGATACCAAGGAGAGGGGAGAGAAGGAATTAGTGATAAAGATAAAGAAACTCTAGAAATCTGTTGCACAACAATGTGAATATACTTAACACTACTTAACTGTACACTTAAAAGTGGTTAAGATGGTAAATTTAATGTTATGTGTTGTTTTTCCAATAACAATAATAAACTCATACCATCCAAATGGCCAATGGATTTTCCCATTTTCTTCCTCTGTTCTCCTGCCTGGACATCAATAGTGCAGACATCTGACTGTTCAGCAATTGGTTGTTGCAGCAGTCCAAATGGAAGCATCCTAAATCAGCAATGTTCTGTTCTATTCATTTCAGCTACATGCACTCGGTCAATACACATCAGTAACAGCCAGTGCCTCCTGCTGATCCAAAGGCTCATACAATAAATGTAGAAATGGGTATGGGGAAGTGCTAGTCTCTGCAAGGTAAAGGAGGAGCATATGCGTAGTCTACATCAACCATGGTGGAAAGGCACTGCTGACTTAGACACGCTCTTCTCAAATACCTCAATATATCAATAGCCTTAAATGTGAAAGTACTTAAATTAGAAAGTGATGACTATTGAATAAAAATGAGCACACTTCCTAATAGACATGCTTATCAGCTTGGAACAATTATTCATTTCTTCAGGAATACTGGGACATATTTTACCAAAGTTATCTGGATAATTGCCTAATTACCCATTTCCCTTTGATGAAGGTAGGACATCTAGTAGAAAGAACATAGAAAATCCTGGCTGTGAGTTCAGATTCTGCCATTTATTAACAGTGTGACTTCAGGCTAGTTACTTAGGGTCTCTGTGTATAAGTTTCCTCAATAGCAAAAAGTGGGATAAAAACACAGATTGTCTCCTAAGGCTGCTGTAACAGATAAACATGAAAACAAATATGAAAGAACTTTAGGGTTTTTTTGTTGTTTGTTTTTGGGGTTTTTTTTATTTAAGTTGATTGGGGTGACAATTGTTAGTAAAGTTACATAGGTTTCAGGTGTATACACATTATAACCCAGCAATTCCTCTCCTGTGTATCTACCCCAAAAATCTGAAAACATTTATCCATAAAGATATATGTGCTCTTATGTTCATTGTAGCTTTATTTATGGTGGTCAAGACATGGAAACAACCAAAATGTCCTTCAATAGATGATTGGATAAAGAAGATTTGGTATATATACACAATGGAATATTATTCTGCCATAAGAACTTTGTTTTTTGAAAGGCACTCACAACTGTAAATTGTTGGTGTTGATCAGAAGTGAAGAGAGAGATCATATAGTATTACATGTAACCTTGGCTTTTATGTATTCATTTGCTACAGCAGTCAGGTGGGTGGCATATAGAAAGAAGGTGGCACAAAACTTGATCTATATAGCAATCAAATTATGCTATCATAGAGCATGAGATGGCAGTTAGTGTTGTTCAGACTGATTTGACAGAAGCAACAAGAACCATAAAAAAGTTTTCTTTAGGAGTCCCTAGTGACTCTCAACGTTACTCACCTGTAAATGAGTAATCTGTTAAAGTTTATAGCTAAACATTACATAATAATGCTAAATAAACACTACTTTTAGTTGTCATTTCTATATTTTAGAAAAAGAACACCTATTTTTTAATCATTTATTCTGTTCATTTAATCATTTAATCATTCCTCTGAAATGGCAATATATTTAAATAAACTAAATTGTTTTTGTTTACTATTGACCCAAAAGAGGTTTCTCTATAATTCCAGATTCAGCTCTACACTTGGAAAACAGTCACTAGAATTTTAGAGCTGGTTAATTATTTCTCCTTATGAGGCTAATTTTAATTATTGATTAAGTGTCCTCAGTTTTTTAAAATGTGAAAGCATTTGGAAAAGTATGAACTGCTTTACAAATACGTATAAGGGATGATATAAGAAAACTGACTCTGGGTGGTAAACACACCATGTAATATATAGATGATGTATTACTGAATTGTACACATGAAATCTATGTAACTTTGCTAACAATTGTCACCCCAATAAACTTTAATTTTAAAAAAATATTAATTGGCACCTTCAGGAAATATTTTCTGTTGATTCACCATACACTTTCTAAAGTAAAAGAACACAAGAACAAAATAAGTCTCCAAGGTGGTTATTCTGATTGTGTAATATCTGTGGTTGTCAGTCTCTAATTTAAATGCATTCCTGGATAATGTTATTTATTGCTCATTTAATCCAAACCTACTCTCTTCACTCTGTAAAATGCAGGAAAACACCTTCAGGAACTGCAAAGGAGAGCCTAATTTTTCTCTAGTCCTTTCATAGAAGGTGCAAGAGACAAAATCAGACCTTTAGGGTAGACTCTCCTTCCTAGTTATACCAACATAAAAAGTCAGTAAAACATAGTGTTTGGGAACACAGACTACCTGGGTTTCTATCCCAGAACCACCACTTGCAGATGTGTCTCCCTGAGAAAAATTCCTTATCTGTAAATTGGATGATAATGTTACTTTCCTCTGTAGGGAAGTTGTGAGAACTAATGAGATAATATATATACAAATCACTCAGCAAACTGCCAAGCTCATAAGTGCTCAATAAATTAGTATCAGCAGCAACAGTAGCAGTAGTAGTACAGTCATGATCCACTTAACAATAGGGATGTGTTCTGAGAAATGCACCATTAGGTGATTTTGTTGTTTGCAAACATAGAGTACACTTACACAAACTTAGATGGTCTAGACTACTACACACCTAGGCTATATGGTATATAGCCTATTGTTCCTCGGCCACAAACCTGTACAGTATGTTACAATATCGAATACCATAGGCAATTGTAACACAATGGTATTTGTGTATATAAACATATATAAACATAGAAAAGATAGTAAAATATGGTATAAAAGATTCTAGTGAGATTATAATATTACAGCACCATGGTCATATATCTGGTTCATCGTTGACCAAAATGTCATTATGTGGCTCATAACTGTATTAGTATTTGAACTTCCATTCACAGAACAGAGAATTGAATTGATAATTTAGAGAACCAAGATGAAAAGGACCAAGAACAAGTTTCAAAGTGCTATAGAAATTGTGTAATCTTTCTTTCTGTCCTTGGTACATAGGTGTACCTTTTGCAAAGAGGCATGCATATACCTATAGATGAGTTTGATGGGCTATAACAAGCATGTGCTACAGAGACTGATCTTAATTTGCTGTGACCATAATAGAATGTTTCATCTGCCTAATGCTGATGTGAAGCTCTATCTAAATCACTTAAATGATATTCACTGTAGTCATTGAATGGTGTCCCAAATCCTTCATTTTCTTTCTACTTTCAAGAACTGTCACACTGACTATGGAGCTAAGGCTGAATGTAGTATGATTTTCATACATCTGTGATTTGACATGTATAGATTTTAGGTCATCTTCTGTCTATTTGAAATCAAGAGGTAAAGGAGCAGCTCATTCAGTGGGTAGCTTATAGCCATCCTAGGTGTGCCAATTTCACACACAAAAAAATTAAATATGAGAGTAAATAAATAAGACACAGTTTATGTAGGTCAATATGCAGAATATGATTCTCCTAAGACAAAACAAAGAGGCTCCCAGCTAAGTGGGAAATCAAAAAGGAAAGAAGTTATAAGGCTGATGTATTCATAAGAAGAAAGTGGTATCCTAGGATTTTTGAAGCAAGTTTGGCCTATGAGTTGTATTGTCTATCCAATTACTTCTTTTTTTATCACTTGAAACATATGTAACTTTACTAACCATTGTCACCCCAATAAACTTTAATTAAAAAAAGTAAATTCAGGTTCCAAGCATGTCAATCAGTTTTAAAAATTCTAATATATAAAAACCCAAATTTAACAAAATGATAAACTGGGAAAATCATTGCAATAAGATAATCCACAGATTTCCTTTAAATATCATTTCCCTTCTCCAAAATCATTTAAACTCTTTTTTTAACTGCAGTTTTCAGGTCTGCATGTCTTAGGTAAAATCACAATTGGGGTATAATAACCTATTATATTGCTCCCTCCAAAGTGATATTTCAGGTTGTTTATATAAGAAGTAGAGAACAGCAGTCCAACATCTTCAACTCCAGCATACCCAAATACCACTGAAATGTCTGCACACAAGCAAATAGCCAGAGTTGTCAGGGACCTTAAAATAAAAGTCAAGTACCGTGCTCAATGCTATATCGAAAACATAATTTATCACATGACTATAACTCCCTCAGCAGTGTCCTCTTTCCACACAAAGGACAATGGCACATTAGCTCTTATTAAAACTATTAAGCACTAGAGGAAAAGCATCTTCAAAGTTCAGGGAGTGTCAAAAGATGCAAAGCTTGCAAACTACTTTTGAATCACTCAGTCTTCCACACATTTTGCTTGGCAGGCACCATGACCTGAAATAAACCTGAAACTCTCTAAGATACAGAAATATCTGGTTGGGGAATTCAGTGGTTACTGTCTAGGGTTTATACAGCCAACATCCTGGGCTAAGTTCCAATGTAAGCCAGTTGGCCTAACTATATTTCAGACTATACCTTTAAATATAGCCCTGCACTCTATTAACTATGGGAAGGGAAGGTGTATGAATCAGTGATAACCCATATTTGTTAAATGGAAACACAATTCAAAAAGAAAGTTCTGTTGACTGTCATCAGGAATGTCATCTTTTCATGCAAAAGCTAATATATGCATATTTGGAAAAGTGAACACAGGGACATATAAAATATTTACCGAGAGGCTACACCTGTTGAGAAGTGTTTATCTTGATATACATAAGAAGAGCAGGTGTTTATTTGATTCACCTCAGAATGAACTTCCAGCTCCACATCAAAGAGAAGAGGATTCTGAAGGAGTAATCCCAATGTCTGACAAGGAGACTTGAGAGAGGAAATATAAAATATATTTAGTAGTAAATACCCAATGTATTATTATTTATAAGTAAATTCTAAGCATATAGGAAATGTCATGGGCCAACCTTCTGAATCATTCAGAACAGAATTCTGTCTCCAAAAGGTATATAGGAGAGTGGTATGACCCATCGTGAAAGCATCCTCAAGAATCACATGATGCTAAGGTTCTAGAGAATATTTACATAAGAGAGTAAGAGAAACTCTGGATAAAGCCAGTCACAACCAACTTCATAGAGTCCAAGCACAGTGGATTTGTTTTAGATGTATATTTTCTGTACATGGCAGCTTTGCAAGCCAGCAGATACGCAGAAGATTCTAGTGACTAATACGTTCTCTGGGACCAAGGCAGTCTTCACTGGCTTTTGTTCATCTTTACTAGTTTTCTATTACCACTGGCCTACAATGAGTATTGTTCTTCCTACGTCCTTGTATATGGGTTTATGCTGTGAATATCGGTCAAGATCCAGTCAGAAAAACAGAAACCACATTAATGATTTTAACAGAGAGAATTTAATATAGGTAATGGGCTGTACGGGTGTTAGAGGGTTGAGAAAAAGGGGAAATAATGTCTGCAGGAAGCAGCCGCCACCTCTAGAAATGGGGAACAAAGGAAAGAGGTTGGAATTGTCAGAACCTAAAAAGATGGAGTATTCACTCCATTGAGGTGGGACCTACTCCTCTGAGAAGAGGATGTGAGTCAGCTGCTTCCAGTACCCCCTGAGGGGTCATGATGAGACTGATTCTTGGAGTACGGAAAGTAATTGTGAAATGCAGCCAGCTACTGCTGCCAGCATGAAGGGCTGCTGTTGCCGCCATGCTGACAGAAACAGAAAGCAAGCAGGAAGGAGGACGTTCCTTCCCAAATGCCTGTATTTCCCATATTGTCAGGATCTATCAGAAATCAAGCTGGCATAAGAGAAATGTAGTTTGCAGAGTCCCAACCCCAGCAACACAAAGCAATGTCTTTAAAGGGGTAAGTTTGGAGCTGTGAGACAATAGCTTAATGTCTAGCACACTGTGCAATGAGGTGTTAGATTTCTATATCATCGTTGCTGCTGGAGTCATTCAGATATGCTTACAGTTTGGATGAAACATCAATTAGAGCACACTGTTAGCCACAGAGGATTTCTTCTTTACTGAATCCATAAGAAGCTGGTATTGAGAGACCTCAACCAAAGGTGCTCGATGTGTTTGTGAGAGTGATTCTGACTCCCCTCTTGTTGAAGCTCAGCCACTCAATATTCATCACCATTGTTTGCTTTTGTTCAGGCTTAAGTCTATAGCCTGCCCGAAATCTTAATTGACTCTGTATACATGGTAAGTGGTCAGGTGGCCATTCTCCAGAGTTCTGGAAGCACGATGCTTGATCTGGGGCATCTGTTGAGTGCATATTTTGCATTATGTACAGGAAAGTAGTGGACAAAACCCAGAAGTGCACTGGAGGCCTAATTAAAAGAGGACCAGTTAAATCTTCCTTCTCAATGTTCATTAGGCCACCTGCTCTTATTAGTCAGAAACATTAAAGAGTTAAGATAAGAGAGACAATCTGTGGAATTCTACTCTAACTTGAAATGAACTTTTGAGCAGAGCAATGATTTGTGATATTTCTCTTCCCATTTAAAATGCTGCCCACTTATATCTTAATATTTCCATGGTGAAAACTTTTGATAGTTCCTACCTGAAATATTATACTGGAAAGAAGGGTTAGCAGTAGCTACAGAAATGAAAACATAATCTCAGAGTGGCTGATCAATGAAATCAGACAATTTCATAAAAGCTGTGTAGTCATACTTCTGGCCTGTAAATTGCTTTAGATGCCAAAGGGAATTGGAAGCTTGGTCTATCCCGTCAAGCCAATACCATAATATTAACGACCCATAACAGACAAGTTTCTGAAACTTCTTAGCATGAAGAAACTCTGCAGAATGATTCCAGGGCCTTCTTATTACTCCCTAGCTCCTATGCAGGCAAAGTTTTGGTTCTCCAAAGGATAAAAGCCCCACCTCCTACTGCATGAAGACCCACAGTGGTCCTCTCCTTACTCTGAATTCTCTCAGAATGTATGGCCTCATCACCTGGTCTCACATTTGATTTTATGTCACCTTGGACTGTTCTCTAGTTGCCTCTCCCTCTGGATGTATATGTCCCACAGGGTTGTATACACAGTAAGTATTTAATAAGTACATATAAAATTAAAATAGAGACTCAAAAGAAAAGGAAAATAATAAACAGTAATACTTTCATGTTCCTCTCCCTACCCGCAGAAGTGCTAAAAGGGTTAAGTTCTTTATCTCTAATGATAAAATTCAAGATACAGAGAGATACAAACAGTAAATCTGCAAGTAACATCATGTACAATATGTTCTTCTTACGATAACAATCAAATTAGCTGTGGAGTCTGAAGGACATTCTGTAGTTTTCACACTGGGACTTCATCTTCTGCTGATAGTTGATTTTGACTGCAAATTGAAAACTAGATGGGGCTAAACATTCTGTGTAGTCACAAGTACTGTTTCCAAAATTGAAGCTTCAGAGAGGAGAGTCAAGAAAGGGTCGACCGAAACTCAGAGCAATTATGCCTGTTATTAAGATGAGGTGGTGGCAATTACACAGCCGACTCACAGAGAGTGTATACATGCTGATTGCTCCAAGGGAGCCTGTAAGAACAAACTTTTATGGCACCCATCAGGCCTTGGGTCTCTAGAGGAAATAAAGATATTCAGCCATTCTGTCAGTGTGCTTTTGGACAGAGCTTATGGCCTCAGGAACCATCTTAGAAAGGATACATGAGTTTTTCTTAATAAGCCTGGATGAAAATCTTATATAACAGAATGGCTCTATTCACTGTTTCTTTCCTCTAGGACAGGGGTTGGCAAACTTTTGAGACGGAAGAGCTGCCAGGGCTCAGCAAACTGCGGCTTGTGAGCCACAGGCTCTGGAGTAAAATTGAAAATGAAAATAAAACTATCATAGTTTCATTTATAAAATTTTTAAAGGATATTATTCACATAATGGTGATTATGTAAAAACATATTTATGGCTCTCAAATAATTTTTAAATTGTTGTGAGGGACAGGATTGGCTCTTCCAGGGGTCGGCAAACTTTTGAGACGGAACATACCCAAAGAGCCACATGTGGCTCGTGAGCCGCAGTTTGCCGACCCCTGCTCTAGGATAACCATTCTCAAGCTTTGTGGTGTCAGGACCCCTTTACACTTCTAAAACTTATTGGGAACCCCAAGGAGTTTTTCCTTATGTGGCTTTTACTAGTCAATATTTACCTTACTGGAAATGAAAAGTGTGAATTGTTTTTAAACACAAAGGTATACTAGCCTCAGGTTCCCTCTGGAAACTTCCACTGTACACTCATGGTAAAGTATAAAAAGCAAATATATTTAAACAATAGTTTCAACCTCACGTACCTCCTTGAAAGAGTCTCAGGGATCCCCAATGTCTGTGGACCAAAATAGAAATACCATATTTACTGAGTTCTCAGGTACCGTGGATCATCAACTTGATAATTTTGGGTGGTGGGAACAAATGCTCTATTAAATGTATGTATCAATTTAAGGCACATCCTCACTTCAGAAAAGTTAAAATATGGAGGGAGTGGGAAGTGCATTTCTTAAAATTGAGAAAATATGGGAAACTCCCACTAACTTCAGTGGGTCTCTAAAAACCAAGATTTACTGACTCAAACATGTTGATGAAAAATAGTTTTTCTTAGAGTCTATTTGTGTTTTATAATTTTAAATGCTTTAACAGATTGAAAATGTTATAGTCAATGAAGCACTAATGTTTTCATTCAACAAACACTTGCCGACTGTAACACCAGATACTGGGAATACAAAAATGAATGAGACCTTGCCCCTGCCCTTGAGGACTCACAGATCTAATAGAGGACATAGGAAAGTAAACAAATATTTACAATATAATAGAGAAGCATTGTATTTGAATGAGTCATGGAGCTGGACGAGCAGCTTGAACAATTACCCAAAGATGGAGCACTGGGTATTCAAGAATGCTTGAGGTTTATCTTTAAGTTTAAACAATTAGTCACCCTCTTAACAAAGGGCTGCTCTAGCTGACTTTGCCACGTGTGTCAGTCACTTTTAGACATTAATTTATTTCAATTTAATTTAATCTTGCAAACACCAGCTATCTATGCAAAGATGTAAAACTATAAATTTGTGAGACTAGTTTGACCATAATAGAGTAGTCAGTCAAGAACAAAGAACAAAGCCTAACAACATTTTCTTCATTGTGATTAGATTCAGCTGAGACTAAAAAAAATAAACCCCAATATATTATTGACATTAGCAAAATAACAACCAGGCTAGATATATAGTTCAGAACTGGGATGGCAGGTTCATGAGGTAATCTGGGACCCAGGCTCCTGCATTTCTGCTCTGTCATCCTAGCACATCAATTCTATTTTCATGGCCACTTCATGATCTAGGTCATCTGCTAAAATTCTCACCAGAATATCTATATTGTGGACTAGAAGGAATGGGAAAAAGAGGCTCCTTCCAGCTGGGTTAGTTCTCCTTTCAAAGCATCAATTTCAAACTGTGAATGTTTCCACATTTTCTGTTATATCTTATTGCCTTGAATTTGATCACATGGCAACAGATAATTGCAAATAAGGCTGGAATGTCTTCTATTCTAGACAGCAGTGTGCCCAGATGAAATATTGAGGATTTACTACTAAAAAGGAATAGATGATAGGATAGGCCTGGAACTAGTGATCTCTAATATAAGTATCTTAGTAACCACAAATTCAACATTTTGTTTTGACCCTGAAACTCTCTGAGCTTTTTCAGACTTATAAAAGCCATCTAGGGAAAGTTTGGTTTTCTGCAGTTGGAAAGCACAATGACACCTTTCAGTATGATGACCCCTATTGATCTTGCTTTTAAAAAGTGGAAATTATTAGAAGATGAAATACACCAGGACTACCTTGGGTTTGTTTTGCTTTGCTTCCCCTACTTCTTCCAAAATATTTTAGGAACACTGGGGTAGATGCAATTTAATTTATAGGCTATGCAGCAAAATAAGTCTGAAGATCAGCCCAATGCAACTCTTGATTAGCTTGATCTTGGGTATTCACGTGCCATGAATAATTCGACTTAAGTGCCAGTTATTCTGATTGGGAAGCCATGGAGACAGACCATGCTGATGCATTTGACCAAAGGTTGAGAGATTCCTCAAACTCTCCAGCCATTATTCAGAGAAGTACAAGAATGTGAATCTGAGATAATGGGAAATAATTTGCCAGCTGACAAGTCTATGTAGTCTTGGTGTACATTCATCTTCTAATAATTTCCACTTTTCAAAAGCAAGATCAATAAGGGTCAGCACTCTCAAAGGTGTCATGGTGTTTTCCAACTGCAGAAAACCAAACTTCTCCAAATGGCTTTTTCTTTCTTTCATAAAATTGAAGAAGCTCAGACCATATCAGTGTCAAGAAGTAAAAAGACCATATGAAAACTGACAAAAAGCAATGCTAACAATCTGGAGTTGTCAGCTTTTAGAAGCATGGGGAAATCTACATGTGGCTGACAGAACACCTGGCAGACAGCATTCAGTCACATCACTGTATCTTCTCCAGGGCTGGCTGGCAAACTACAGAAGAGACACTCATTCACTTCCTGGAAATTCCTACTGAAAAGGCCTCACAGATAAAATCAAACAGAGTTGTTTTTCAAATGAGCTTTAAGGCTGGGAATGTAGTAAAAGAAAGATATTAGAAGTGTCATATTGGGAATGGGGAGAAATGGCCTATTGACAAACAACTGGTTTCTTCTGCAGAGTTGAAATTTGAGAAAAAAACTTATTAGCACTTGGTGGCAATTGTAATATATAGTAACAGTCATTATATGTTTTTGAGGCTCTTCCATGAAAGTTACTTACTTAAAATGGATGGAATGGAACAGAAATAGTCTACCGCTCTATGTCATTAGCAACCCCTTGTACATACTGGAAAATAAAGCAAATGAAGTCAGCAAAAGACTATAAACTCTTTGAGGGCAGGATCTAGCATGTCTTGGTTAGAGATGGCTCGCTAATTCCTGGCATAGGGACTAAAATGGGATTTACATTTATTGGCAGGAGAAAGAAAAATAATTAAAGCAGCATGTACTGCACTTGGAAATGTACCAAGAGTAGTGTTACAAATAAAAGTGGGGAATCCAAGTAATAAGCTAAAATACTAGCCATGAAATTGGCTAAGAAACATATGTGAAATAATATGCCCCAATATAAGCCAAATATTTTTTGGAGGACACATAACTTGGAAGGATTATCAAAGAATGGAATAAATTAACCAGGAGGAAATGTCTGGGGACAGACACAGTGGAAACATTAAAAGAGCATGACTATATGATTGTACTTAAGAGTTTATGTGATAGCCAAGGAAGAGAACACTGCAATAGTCAGACAGGGACCAGAAGAAAAACTAGCTAGCCTTTCCAGAACTCTTTCTGTGTACCAGGCACCATACTAAGTGCTGTATATAGATATTTTTTATGTAATTATTTGAAGCAAATTCAAGAATTCAGGAAGTCTTGACTCCAGAGCATGAGCTCCTAACTACTTCCTTCTAGTACATCTGAGCCTTTTTCTAGGGAGGAAGTACATAGCTTTCATCAGATTCTCAAAGGGCTTTGGAAATCAAAAACAAAAAAGTACAAGAAGCAGTTTTTCAGACTCTCAGCACCATGAAGGCAGGGACTTTGTCCATCTGGATCACCACTCAGATATTTGTCAGGTGGCTAAATGAAAGGTTGTTTGAATGGATGAAGGTACTGGGGAATAGCTGGCCTCCAAATTGGTTCTCCTGCATCGTCAGTCTGGTCACCCTCCTGCCTGGCCCCCAAACTGAAGCTTAAGTGATCTTTCTAAAATACTAATCTGACCATGTCATCTCCCAACTTTAAACACCTTAGTTGACTCCTCAACACCTACAGTTTTAGCCTGAAGTCCTTAGTATACACATCCTTCCATGACTTAGTCCAGTGGTTCTCAACAAAAGACAATTTTGCCTCTCAGGGGACATTTGGCAATGCCTGGAGAAATGTGGTTGTCACAACTTGAGAGGAGGTGCTAGAGCTCCTAGTAAATAAAAGCCAGGAATGCAGCTAAACAATGCACAGGACAGCCTCACAACAAAAACTTTTCTGGCCCTAAATGACAATAGTGCTTTAGTGGAGAAACTTAAACCTAGTCTCTGGCAAACATTTTTACTTCATTTACCACCACTACCTACCCACCCTACTTTATGCTGTAGTAATCCCAGACCACAGTTAGTTTCCCCATTCCCATAGGGTTTCATGCTTCTGTCCTTTGGTTCATTCTTTTCCCTCTGTTGAAATCCCTCTTCCCACCTTGCTTCTTCTCAATCCTTTTGTTTCATCCTTCAAGATTAAGTTTACATTTCTTTTCTAGGGGTATTGCTCCAAACTGCCTCCTCTGTGATCCCATGCCACCCTGGCCATGTTTATCATGGCACTGAACCACATTATTTTGAAATGACCTGTTTCTGTATCTGTTTTCTCCAACTTGACTGTGAACTAATTGAAGGAAGGGACCTGTTTTACTTACCTTTATAATAATGCCTGGCACAGGGTAGGCACCCACAAAGCATTGAACTGTAAGGTATCAGATGACAAAGACAAATCACTCAACTTATAATGAACTTTGAACTTCTCAGCTAAAGAGAGTACCCTCTTTAGGTTAATTTAAACGAGGTAAAGGGGAGGCCAGACTTTGTGAGGAGAGCACGAACGAATGTGTCTACTGTCTACAATAGATGAGGAATCAGACAGCATAGAGCTAAGAGCACATATCTGACAATGGGAGTATTAATAGTCTCTTTCTCAAGTAATTGCTCTGAGCATAGGGTAATAATCCATGTAAAGAGCCTGACACATAAGAAGCACTCAATAAACAGTAGTTACTTTCATTAAAGGCTCAGATGACTGGGCCTGTAATTTTATAGATGTTATTGATTAGGACCAGTCCAAAGGAAGGGGCAGCACTTATTTACAGTTTAAAAGTAGCTCGATTTGGGGACAGCCGAGTGGCTCAGTTGGTTAAGAGTTAGCTTAAGAGCGCAAGCTCTGAGCAACAGGGCCGCCGGTTCAATTCCCACATGGGCCAGTGATGCTGCGCCCGAGCTGAGCTGCCACTGAGCTGCCAGCAGGTGGCAGGATGGCTCGCTAGTGAGAGCACGTGCTCCTAACAACAAGACTGTCTGTTCGATGGCGGGCTACACCTGACCACAACTAAAGTTGAACTGGGCACCTTGAGCTGAGCTGCTGCCCGGATGACTCAGTGGATAGAGCCTGTGCTCTTAACAACAAGGCTGGGGCCGGCCGAGTGGCGCGATGGTTAAGAACTCGCTTGGGACGCCAGAGGGCCCCGGTTCGGATCCCACATATGAGGGCCAGTGAACACTGCCCTCTACAGCTAAGATGCTGGGCGGCAGCTCAACCTGGAGCTGGGCTGCCGTGAGTCGCGGTGTAGGCTGCAGTTCCTGTGGCGGTGGGTTGCCATGGGCTACCGTGTGTAGCCAGCAGCCAGCATGAGCGGCCAGCAGTGAGCGGCTGTCCAGAGGCTGGTGACTGATCTGCCTCGCCCGGGAAGAGCGCAATGATGGTGCCAACTTGGGCAAGTGAAGCAACATCTTCCACAACTAGATTGAAGGGCAAAACGACAGCAACTTGTCTGTTCCCCTTCCCCAATCCCCCATCACTGTTCCCATCCCCCCAATTCCCCAATAAAAATCTTTAAAAAAAACAAAAAAAAACAAGGCTGCTGGTTTGACTCCCACATGGGATGGTGGCTACGACCAACTGCAACTAAGATTGTAACACAGCACCTTGAGCTTAGAGGCCACGAGCTGCTGATGGGCAGCCAGATGGCGACTGGCTCCCTCCACAACTAAGATTGAAGAACAACAACTTGGCTGGTTCCCCTCCCCAATTCCCCAACACTGTTCCCCTCCCCCAATTCCCCAATTTAAAAAAAAAGTAGCTCAATTTAAGGAAGAATATTAACTCAATAATAATGCACCACAGGGACATGAAAGACAGTTCAAGGAATATAATTAATAATGTTGTAAATATTTTGTAGGGTGTCAGGTGGTCACATAGCTTGCATCATGGGTGGGGAAGAGGCTTGACCACTGCACTGTACACCTGAAGCTGATGTTGTATAATACTGTATGTCAAATATAAGTGAATATATATATATATATATATATATATGGATTGGGGGAGGGGGTTGTCACTTCGAGGGGTAAAAAGTATAACTATTGCACTGTGTTGTACAGCTGAAACTAATTCTAAAAAATGTGTATTTCATAATAAAAAATAATTAATAATAATAATAATAATAATGATGCAGTGGTATAACGGTAAGGCAAAATTCATAAAGATTACGTAGCCAACTAAAGTCTGGGAAATGGAGCTGAAAGGAAACTATATTGAATGAGAACTAAACTATATTCCTTCTAGCTCTAAAGATCTACAACTTTGAAACTATTATTAGTTTTAATACCACTTACCATCCCTTAGTTTGTCCAGGGAATAGGCTGAACACCTTATATCACTATCTAATTTAACCCCCTTGAGAGTAATCTACTTTAGAATAATAACTCTCAGAAGTAGATAGATTATCATTAGACTCTTTTTCTTATTACAGATGAGAGAATGAGAGACTCCTAGATGAGACCTCGTTTGCCTAGGGTTATACACTTAGTAAAGGAAGGACTCAGCTTTCAGACTGAGAGAGCCCAAGTGTACAAAATATTGTCTGTGTCTACATTGTGGGATTAAGCTTATAATTGAGGGACTTTCTACCTTAGTCTAATCAAGGGCTCATATTTAGACATCGCTTTTACACATGGATCATTCCCTATAGGAGTCTACCACTTTATAAACTGCTACTTTGGTCAAAATTAGCTGGGTCTTTAAATCAACCATAAGAATGGCTGACCTGAGAGTTAAGTCCCTTCAAAGCAAATTTTTTTATTATTACTTTTTATTGTGAAATCCACATTTTTTAGAATTAGTTTCAGCTGTACAACACAGTGCAATAGTTATACTTTTTACCCCTCGAAGTGACAAAACCCCTCCCACAATCCGCTGCCCCACTTCGCCCCCAATATCATTCATATCTATTACAATTCCCTTGACTCCATTTCCGCACTATACTCCACGTCCCATGACTATATATATATTTATATATATATATATACATAAAAAAATATATATATATTCACTTATAGTTGACATACAATATTATACAACATCAGCTTCAGGTGTACAGTGCAGTGATCAAGCCTCTACTCCATCCATGATGTGGTCACCCTAGCAAGACATGTGACCACCTCACACCGTACAAAATATTTACAACATTATTAATTATATTCCTCAAACTGTCTTTCATATCCCTGTGGCAATATTGTAGTTACGTATTTATGCTGTCTAATCCCTTCCCCTTTTCCCTCATTCCCACCCTCTCCCAACTAGCAACCATCAGTTGTTCCTCTATATCTCTGAGACCATTTCTGTTTACTTTGCTCGTTCATTCACTTTTTTAGAGTCCACATATAAGAAAAATCATATGGTATTTGTCTTTCTCTGACTGACTTATTTCACTTAACTTAATAGTCTCTAGGTCCATTCATAGCGTCCCAAATTGTACGATTTCATTCTTCTTTATAGCAGAGTAATACTCCATCGTATAAATATACCACGGTTTCTTAATCCAGGCATCTACCAATGGGCATTTCGGTTGTTTCCAAGTCTTGGCTATTGTAAATAGCACTGCAATAAACATAGGGGTGCATATATTTTTTCGAATTAGCATCTTGGATTTCTCTGGATATACCCAAGAGTGGAATTGCTGGGTCATATGGTAGTTCCATTTCCAGTTTTTTGAGGTACCTCCATACTGATTTCCATAATGGCTGCACCAATCTGCAGTCCCACCAACAGTGCACCAGGGTTTCCTTTTCTCCACAACCTCCCAGTACTTGTTGTTTGTTGATTTATTGATGATAGCCATTCTGACCGGAGTGAAGTGGTATCTCATTGTGGTTTTTATTTGCATTTCTCTAATGGTTAGTGAGGTTGAAAATTTTTTCATATGCCTGATGACCATCTGTATGTCCTCTTTTTAGAGAAATGCCTCTTCTTATCCTCTGCCCATTTTTTAATTGGTTGTTTTTTTTGGTGTCGAGTTGCATGAGTGTTTTATAAATTTTAGATATTAACCCCTAATCAGATATATCATTGGCAAATAACTTCTCCCATTCAGTAGGCTGCTTTTTTGTTTTATTGATGTTTTCCTTTGCTGTGAAAAAACATTTAAGTTTGATGTAATCCCATATGTTAATTTGTTCTTTTATTTCCCTTGCCCAAGGGGAGATAGCTCAGTAAAATATTACTCACGGTCATGTCTGCAAATTTATTCTCTATGTTATCATCTAGGAGTTTTATGGCTTCAGGTCTTACATTTACGTCTTTAATCCATTTTCAATTTGTTCTCATATATGGTGTAAGGAGGTGGTCCATTTTCATTTTTTTGCACAAGTCAGTCCAATTTTCCCAGCACCATTTATTAAATAGACTATCTTTACTCCAATGTAAATTCTTGCTTCCAATGTCATAGATTAAATGACCGTATATGGATGGGTTTATTTCTGGGCTCTCTATTCTGTTCCATTGATCTATGTGTCTGCTTTTATGTCAGTATCATACTCTTTTGATTACAGTAGCCTTATAGTATGATTTGATGTTGGGTGGCTTGGTGGTAAAGAATTCCTTAAGCTTATTCTTTTCTGAGAAGCTCTTTATCTGTCTTTCAATTTTAAGTGATAGCCGTGCTGGGTAGAGCAACCTTAGTTGTACGCCTTTATTTTGCATCACTTTGAATATTTCCTGCCACTCCCTTCTGGCCTGCAGAGTTTGTGTGGAAAAGTCAGTTGTTAGTCTTATAGGAGTTCCTTTGTATGTAACCTGCTGTCTTTCTCTTGCTGCTTTCAGGATCCTGTCTTTGTTTTTAACCTTTGCCATTTTTACTATGATGTGTCTTGGTGTGGGCCTGTTTGGGTTCAGTTATTTGGAACTCTCTGCACTTCCTGGGCTTGTATGTCAATTTCCTTCACCAGGGTAGGGAAGTTTTCAGTCATTATTTCTTCAAATACATTCTCCATCCCTTGCTTCTTCTCTTCTCCTTCTGGTATTCCTATGTTGTGAATATTGTTGCGCTTGATGTTCTCCCACAGGTCTCTTAAACTATTTTCATTGTTTTTTATTCTTCTTTCTTTTTGCTGTTCCAAGTGGGTGATTTCTGCTATTTTGTCTTCTAAATCACTGATCCGATCCTCTGCTTCATCTAATCTACTGGTGATTCCTTCGGGTGTGTTCTTCATTTCAGTTATTGTATTGTTCAGTTGTAATAACTGGTTGTTTTTTATGATTTCTATTTCCTTATTTATGACCTCCTTAAGTTCCTGAAACATTCTTATCATCAGTGTTCTAAACTCTGTCTCTGAAAGTTTGGATACCTCTGTTTCATTTAGTTCCATTTCTAGAGGGTTCCTCTGATCTTTTACTTGGGACATGTTTCTTTGTTTCTTAATTCTGGCTGTTGCTCTGTGATTGCTTTGATGAATTAGAATGATCACCTAGAAAGAAAAAGGAAAAAAAAGAGAAAAATAAGAAAAAATGGAAAAAGAAAACAGGAAAAAGAAAAAAAAGGGGGGGGGGACTCTCCACCCGCTTTAATCTGCAAACCACATGCTCAGCAATAAAGAGACTCTGGGCAACTCAGGACTAGCTGTTGGAGGAAAGGGCTCAGTGCATCATGCGCTGACCTCCCTCCCTTTACACTTGAAGTGAGCTTCCCGCAATTAGCTGCTGTGTGCTCTGGAGCCGTGCTCATCACCAAAAGTTCTCACAGGTTGTTACGGGATTTCTGCTGCTCAAAAAAAGCCTCTCTGTGGGCCGGCCGAGTGGCGCGATGGTTAAGAACTGGCTTGGGATGCCAGAGGGCCCCGGTTCGGATCCCACATATGAGGGCCAGTGACACTGCCCTCCACAGCTAAGATGCTGAACAACAGCTCAACCTGGAGCTGGGCTGCCATGAGTCGCCAGCGACGGCGTGGGCTGCAGTCCCTGTGGCAGTGGATTGCCATGGGCTACCGTGTGTGGCCAGCAGCCAGCGTGAGCGGCCAGCAGCCGCAGTGAGCGGCCGTCCAGAAGCCGGCGACTGATCTGCCTCGCCCGGGAAGAGCGCAATGATGGTGCCAACTTGGGCCAGTGAAGCGGCGTCCTCCACAACTAGACTGAAGAACAAAACGACAGCAACTTGTCTGTTCCCCTTTCCCCAATTCCCCAGCACTGTTCCCATCCCCCCAATTCCCCAATAAAAAAAAAGCCTCTGTGGCCTGTGGAGGTAGGGGCCAGGCAGCAGGGGCTCAGGGTGCCCCTGGCAACACAGCTCTAGGTGAGTGGGGCAGGCCCTCAAGGCACCACAGGATGTGGTCAGTGGCCCCCACCAAGTCAGAGCAGCATTTACTCCTGCATTGGCAACCAGTCCACACATACTCACCAGGAAAACCCCGGCCAAATCACGCAGGTGCACAGCTCATGGCCCTACACTCCCAGGAAAACTCCCAGTCTCAGCCTGTCCCAATCAGCCACTCACAGATCAGGCCGAGCAGCCCAACAATTAATCATCACCTTTGCAACTCTGCATGTGCAGTGCAGAAAGCAGGGACCTAAGGCGAGTCACGCACTCCCGGGTCTCAATAAGCAGCCTGTTGGAGTTGGAGCACGCATGCCACAAGCAGTGCGGAGGGTGGGTATCCAAGGCCGCATGTGCACGCATGCACACACACACTCCTATGCCAATTCCAGCAGACCAATGCGTCCCAGACCTGAGCCTTTGTGGGCGGGCCCAGCCCTGAAAAAATGGCACCCTCCTGTGGACTACTTGTGTGCAAGCTCCACACCAGGGGAACAATGGTCCCAAAAACCTCCAGCTCCCGTACCAAACTTCTCAGTTCAGTCCTTCCCGCAGGCTCCTGGGCTCCACTCACAAAGCCACTCCCTCCACCAGGAACCGGGTGAGTGCTCACCAGCGAGCGAGTCGGTTTGCTGGCTCCACTGGTTCTCCAGCTGCCCTCACCGAGTTGAGCAAAGAGAGTCCTCACTAATTTCTACTTCCAGCTATCGTAGAACTCCTCTTCCTGGCAAAGTAACTCTGGGCTGGTGAGCACGGTGTGGGGCCGGAGGGTCTCGTCCCCAACCAGAGAAACCTTCCCACCACTGAGGTGTCCCTCACAGGGTTCACCCTCTCTCATCTCTACCCCTCTTACCAGACTCGACGTGGCCTCCTCTTCAAGTTCTTTGTTTAGAGGTTCTGTTCATCTAGTGTTTAGGGAACTTCCGAGGTTGAATATCTTATAAATTATTTGTAATTTTGGTGTGATCCTGGGAGGCAGTCGGCACAGCATCTGTCTATTCCGCCGTCTTACCAGAAGTCCCTCAAAGCAAATTTTTGATTAGCAGAGGAAGACATAGTGCCATCAAGACTTGATATCCAGACTAAGAGCTCCTTTCTGCTCAGAGTTGTTTCTTGGGGAAGGTTTCAGAGATGGCACACCCACCTGCTGGAGGCTACACCAGTGGACTTTAATGCTAGTTTAGCTTAGATACATTTTTTTAATTAAAGTTTTTTGGGGTGACAATTATTAGCAAAGTTACATAGATTTCAGGTGAATAATATTGTAATACATCATCTATATATCACATTGTGTGTTCGCCACCCAGAATCAATTCTCTTTTCAAACAAATTAATGTGTTTTTACAAGGTGGGGAATGGGAGGCAACCACCACAAATTAGGCCTAATAGTTTGCCTATAGGCTGGCTCACTAGGCAGTTTCCAGAGCTTCTCTGTTGCACCTACATCTCTTTCTGCTCCCACCCCCCAAAAAAGAAATGGGGTTTCTCCCCAAAAATCAATTGAATAAATGCCAGCAGCCCTCAGGGTTTACTCTTAGCCCCGCCTCAGTAGCATAGAATTCTGGGGTCTCTGCAACTAATGCTAATTCTGACTTCCAGAAGCAGCTCGAAGACTTCATTCCATGTTAGGTTGTATGTTAAGGAAATGCTTTGGCTGGAAATATAGTGTTTTTATTGTGTGGGTATAAAGCACCAGTTCCTTGAAAAATTATCCAGAAATGGGAGTATTTAACATGGGAAAGATATAAAAGGAACTGACAACCTAAGAGAGGTGAACAGATTTGTTTCTGAAAAGGGAGACCCTAGACTACTAAGTGGTTACACATCTTTCATCTGAGTAGACTGCATAGACAAATTGCTCAGCCAAATCAAATGGAAATTAAAGGATTCTGTGGAGCTGGTAGAGAAAGTATCTCAGGAGCACAAAGGTCACTTTAGTTACCGGAAACTGCCAGAGGATGACTTATTTGCTAGAAAAAAACAATCAGATAGACATAATATCTGGTGTATTTTTGAGGCAGTATTAAATCTGATAAACATGACACCAATAGGATTGACTTAATTCAGGTTGTATGAGTTGGAGAACTTAACAACTTATCTTCCAAGTACCAGCCTTTATCTCAGAAGCAGTCTTGACAGCAGAGAACAGAGTCTAAAACATGTCCTTCTCTGACTCCTGCCATGTATGTGTCACCCCTGGCCTCTGCCCCGGCCTCAGCTCTCTGAGTGGGGATAATTAGAATGTCATTTCTGCCAGCTTTGTTTTTTCTGGGTCACTGACTTCAGACTTGATCAAAATAGGAGTGTTTTACTGAAAAAAATAAATGTCCTCTTCCTCATCCAAGCCTGGCTTATTTCCTGGGGGACCATGCACCATAGGTCCAGCACACACAGACAGCTTCTATACAAGCACGACAGTGTATATAGAGGTCCCAAGTGGGGGCGCGTGGCAGAGGAGGAGTCTGAACTCTCCACAGCAGCAGGTGCTCCCTCTCCCTCTCAGTGGCAGGGCACTGACATGCAAAGGCCTCAGACAAACGTGCTGAGGAACATATCACAGCAAACTGTTCTGGGAACTGTTAAGGCTTGTGTTTAATGTTTATCCAATGGCCTCCATCTGAGAGGCTCTGTAGAACATGTACAACACAAGCTCAGATTTATACTCCATTAGCATCCAAATTTCTAGCTGTCCAGAGGCATATGGTACCAATCAGAGAAGGCTAGCCTATATGGAGGTTGAGAGCACATAAAGACATGAAGACAGAATGAGGTTGCTAGGTATTTGGGAGAAACCCTAAGAGATAGGGGACAAAGAGCCCCCAGTGGTGCTAGAGGAGAGGTCAAAGACAACCTTTGTCTTCATTACAACATCACTAGTTGCTCTCTATTAACAGACAGAATTAAAGGGCAGGCCCTATCTGAGGATAGCCTTTATCCACTTCATTATTGAGTGTAAGGTTTCTTCCATTCAGGGAAATAGAATGCAATGCCAGTCTATATCTTGTTTTCAAACATTCAGATTCAATAAGAAAAAAAAATGCTTACCTTGGGTTTTACTCAAGGCACAATGAAGAGTAGCTACATTACTATATCTAGGAATGGGACTGATTTTTCTGCCTTTGTCTAGGCTAAGAGAAGAGAAATAAAGTACAGAATAAGTGGGTGGTAGGGTAAGAGGGCATATAATTCAGTTCTCTAAGAAATGCCCAGTGATAAATAGTAGCTATCGAGGAGATGTCAGGGCAGGCATTGGGCTAACTCCTGTGTCCAGAAAGGAACTAGAGTGGAGCCATGTTTGGTTGGTCTGTGAGTTCCCAGTGCCTAATGTATGGCACAAGGTATATCTCACACACACACACACACACACACACACACACACACATATTCACCAATACTTGTTTCTAACTCCTTAACATGTCTCAAATCCATTTACTTCTCTCCATTCCCACGGTTGTCATCCTAGTTCAGGCCACCATCGTCCCTCACCTGGACCACTGCAGGAGCCTCCTATCAGCCTGCCTCCCATCTTACCTCCTCCTCCATTATTGTCTCAACAGCAGCCAATGTGATCCCTGTAGTACCTAAGTATGAGTATGGCACACCCCTACTTAAAGTTCTTCAGCAGTTTCCCACAGCCATCAGAATAAACTAGACATGTACATCCTTTCATTACCTGGTGTATTTGTCTGCTAAAGCTACCTTAACAAAATACCATAGACTGGGTGGCTTTAACAAAATAATTTTTTCAAAGTTTTGGAGGCTAAAAGTTCAAGATCAAGGTGTCAGCAGGTTTGGTTTCTCCTGAGGCCTCTCTCCTTGGCTTGCAGAAGACCACTCTCTTACTGTGCCCTCATATGGGATTTTTCTCTGTGCATACACACTCCTGATGTCTCTTTCTCTTCTTATAAGGAAACAAGACCTGTTGGATTACAGCCCCAACTGTATGGCCTCATTTAACTTTTATTACCTTGTTAAAGGATCTATTGCCAAATACAGTCACATCAGGTATTAGGACTTCAACATATGAATTAAGGGGGAGACACAATATAGTTCAAAATACCTAGCCACTGTCAACCTCCTGACTCCATTGTTAACCACTCCCATACACTCAGCCTAAATTATTAGTCTTACTGAATTTTTTGTAGTAACCTAAATGGGCCACACAGTCTCTAACAACTGGACCTTCACCCTGCTGTTCCCTCTACCTGGATTGTCCTCCACTCTACTTCCCCTTCACCCATTTCACCCCATTCGTCTCCTACTGATCATTTCAGACCCTAATTAATTAGCATGTTCTTTGAGGATACTCTGCCTCCTGACTCCTAGTCTGGGTGAAGTGCTTTCATACTCTCCATTGCCTCCTTCTCGTAGCATGGAGAGTAATTTCCTAATGGAGCCTCCAAAGGTTCTACTAGACCATGAGTCATTTGAGGGCAGAGGCTGTGTCATAGTAGTGTTTTGAAAGCCTATCACAATGCTTAGCACAGAGAAGATACTCAGCAAATAGTAAATGAAAGAACAAATCAACCTGTTTCTTTACTGAGGAAAGGGAGATATGGAGTGAACCAGGTCAAGCTAGGTGGCAACATGTTACAACTTAACGTTCCAAGTTACCAACAGATGTGCTGTACCTGAGTATTCCACAAGATGGATGCTAGGTCTATGCTAATGGAAAGTCCTATCCCAAAAGTTGCTGTTAGAATAAAATCTGGTTTCTCCAGCACTCCGTTTTTCAAAAGTCTTATAACTTTGCTTTCCATGCATCTACAGGACAGTGAGAGAGATTTGCACATAAGAGCAACACAGAAACCCTGGAGCAGTGACCCTCATACTTTAGTGTGCATCAGAATCACCTGTAAGGCTCATTAAAACACAGATGGCTGGGCCCCTACCTCCAGTGTTTCTGATTCAATAGTTCTAATTTGGGGCCTCAGAATTTGTATTTCTAACAAGTTCCCAGGTGATACTATTTCTGCTGGTCCAGAGACCACACTGAAAAAACACTGCTCTAGAGGATCCTTCTGGAATTATTGCAAAAAAATTACATTTGCTGGAAATGGTATAAATGATAAATATGATTACTAGAATATTGGATTAACCATCCTCCCCCAACATTGCCAGACAAAACCAACATTGCTGAAATTCATGAGACAAGGGCAACTTATAAGCCAGTTTTTTTTTTCAAGGTAAAACTGCCCCAGGAAAGATATTGTAACCTAATGGTGTGTATTCTGTACTTTTTCCAGGTGAGATTAGAGTGGCCAACCGACCTTGCAGTTAATCCCATGGACAATTCATTGTATGTCTTGGATAACAACATTGTGCTGCAAATCTCTGAGAACAGGCGTGTGCGGATCATTGCAGGGCGCCCCATTCACTGCCAGGTGCCAGGTATCAATCATTTTTTGGTCAGCAAGGTGGCAATTCACTCCACTCTGGAGTCAGCTAGGGCTATCAGTGTCTCCCACAGCGGACTGCTCTTCATAGCTGAAACAGACGAGAGGAAAGTAAATCGAATTCAGCAAGTTACCACCAATGGGGAGATCTCTATCATGGCTGGTGCCCCCACTGACTGTGACTGCAAAATTGATCCCAACTGTGACTGTTTCTCAGGTATGACCATTTTTAGCAATTCACCATTTCCCCCTCTCTGTTTCCAAAAGAAAATGTGCATTACAAGAGTCAAAAATAAAACAAAAATGTTACTTGTGAACATTAATGTGAACAAGTGAAGAAAGCAATGGGTTGTGGGTCAGATAGCCTAGTATCTGGTCATTGTTCCACAACTTATTCACTGAGTGGCCCCAGGAAAGCCACAAAACTTTTTCATGACTTGCTTACTTCATCTGTTAAATAAAAATATCATTTGTCTCATTTATATCCCCTTACTGGTTTGAGGATAAATTAGTATAATACAAATTTTGATACTCTAAGTTAAAGTCAAGGCTGCTATACAAATGTAAGATCATGATAGCATTTCTACTTTAGAGAAAGAGAAACTATGTAAAACCCACATTTTCTAATTTAGCTAAGGAAAAATTTACTTCCCCTAAGTGATTTGTTTCCAGATTAACAGAATCTGCTATTTGAAACCCAATGAGACTAGGAACAGATTGCTTCGGAGACACATGAGCACAGTTAAATCCCACAATGGAGGGTTCTCAGGATATCGGTCTGCTACTCACATTGTTTTTTAAAAAATCCAAAACTTTCTCCATAACCAATAATGCCCTTTGCTTCCAGTTAAAATAGAAAAAAAAAATTTTAAGAAAGAAAAGAGCCTTTTTCCTTAAAACATGGAAAGGATATTCCAGGTAGCCAACATTCCTTGAAATGTCAATGGATACATTTATTGCTGGGACGTGGAAATCCCTCCATGCTGCTTGCAGCCCTATTAAACTGTTCATCCAGACCCAAATTGTTCTCTTAACCTTTGCTTTTCCTTGGGTGAGAGGAATCTAAAGTCAGCAATTTGGTCGATAAAACTTTTGATCAATAGCTCTGATGTTTTCCTGGACAATTCGTTTTATAGCTATTTTGTTAATTTATCTTTCATTCAATACAAATCTAATGTGTATTTCAGTTATCAAATTTGATGTTCTGAATCATTGTTGCACTTACAGGCTTAGTATACTTTGACAATGTGACAATGAGAATTAACCGAAGAAAGATCTTTACTCTAGGCACAGTAGGATTGGAAAGTCCTATAAGCATTGACAGGCATAAGTCTCAGGGATTTCCAGCCAAATTTTGTATGACTATTACTATTTGTTCTTTTTGTGTCTTGCAATACAAGAGATACTGAATAACGGGATTAAGGATTTCACAAAACTGTTACTGAGATCATTGCAACTTACTGTTTATCTTCAGTGGTACTTACTCAAGAATTTTGAATAATGGGTTTGAAATTTGTCAAGGAGGACATGCAGGGAATGTTGGTTCACTGATTGTTCCCTTTAAAATGATTCTTAATGTACTGTGGTTTCTGTATATGGTATGTTCATATAAATGCTTATAATAACAGTTATTAAAATCAGTTTCTTTCTCCCACAGGTGATGGTGGCTATGCTAAAGATGCGAAGATGAAAGCCCCTTCCTCCTTAGCAGTGTCGCCTGATGGTACCCTCTATGTAGCAGACCTTGGGAACGTTCGAATTCGTACCATTAGCAGGAACCAAGCCCACCTGAATGACATGAACCTTTATGAGATTGCTTCACCTGCTGATCAAGAACTCTACCAGTTCACTGTCAATGGAACCCACCTGCACACCTTGAACTTGATAACAAGGGACTATGTGTATAATTTCACCTACAATGCTGAAGGTGACTTGGGTGCCATTACCAGTAGCAATGGCAACTCAGTGCATATTCGCCGGGATGCAGGCGGAATGCCCCTTTGGCTTGTGGTACCTGGTGGACAGGTGTACTGGCTGACCATAAGCAGCAATGGAGTCCTGAAAAGAGTGTCAGCCCAAGGCTATAACCTGGCCTTGATGACCTATCCAGGAAACACAGGGCTGCTGGCTACCAAAAGTAATGAAAATGGATGGACAACTGTTTATGAGTAAGTTTCTAATTCTCACCAAAGGTTTGCTCAGATTTTTTTTTGAAATCGTATTATAGTGGGAAAATGGCTTAGTAATTGCTGGTTATTACATGTGATTGTCTCCTAACAACCACAATAAAAATTTAAATGTCAGGAAGAAAATTATACCAAATTCCTAGGGTTTGGGCCCATTTTTCCCTATCAGTTTTGTAGCACATAATTATAAAAACATAGACTGAGTGAAGAATCAAGTTGGGCACTGCAAGAAACAGGAATGAGATAGAAGTCCATGTACTCCAGAAATTTATAGCATACTTGTGACAACAAGATAAAAATTTTATTTAAATAACAGAACTAGAAAGTTTTTCAAAAACAGTGAAGAAGTGGTGTGTTTTAACTAGTATTTATTGATCCCTGTGAGGTTTGATAGATAAATAAGTAATAAATGTGCACCCAGCCCAGCCCAACTCAGTATAAGTTGCTATGGGAGGTAAGAAAGAAGTGAGAATATAAGAAGTGGACCCTGGAAAGCACTATAAAATGAAGTGGGGCAAGTGCTGAATAGAAGAGGCTACGTTTCATTGGCTACTTCTGTGAAATGTAAAGCCAAATGCTCCTCTACAAGGTTGGGCTCCCCCTTTTCTCTGTACAAGTCAAAGAATCTGGCACATTTTGGCATTCACAGACTGGATCTGTGACAACTTTGTTTAAAAAGGCATTAACACAAGATGTGTCTGACAGCAAGCTACAAGGAGGTGTCATGACACAGAAATGGAGACCATTGTCCTTGCCTTTTAAAGCATGGACAACCTTGTT
Organism: Hipposideros armiger; assembly: GCF_001890085.2. Classification (NCBI taxonomy): domain Eukaryota; kingdom Metazoa; phylum Chordata; class Mammalia; order Chiroptera; family Hipposideridae; genus Hipposideros; species Hipposideros armiger. Next base: position 205,485 of record NW_017731631.1, read on the forward strand.
TGCAAGTCAACACATTTAGAAAGCTAGTCAGCCAGCACTCAGCAAGCATCTTTCCCACAAAGGGAACTGCTGATTTTTTAACCAATTTTCTGAGTGAAGATAATACATGGAATCTGAACATCTGGGTCTGAAATGGCATTAAAGTGAAGAATATGAGAAGTGGAGGTATTAAGTATGAGGAGCTCCAAGTGTCACTATTCTATGAGGATATAGAGAATATGAAGAGAATATGTCCAATCCCAGGAGAACCTCCTGAGGAAATAGACAAAACAATTGGCTTTCAAGTTTTGGCTCATTTCCCAAAGAAATGCCACAAATACAAAAGAGCTGGACAGCATTTTAGTTTCACTTAGAAAAATGTATTCAGTTGTTTCTGTTGCAAGTCTTTCTGTATTTTTTGAAAATTTTCTCTTACATCTTAATAACAGTAATAAAAGCCACTCTTCACTGAAGCTTTACTATGTGCCAGGTACTAGGATATGTGATTTACATACATTATTAATATTTGATCCCCAAAATAACATCATGAGACAGGTGCTCCTAGTACACCTGTTTTATGGATGAGAAATTGAGGCACAGAACAGTTAATTTGTCCTGAGTCACACAGATATCCACTATTCAAACTCCAATAGTCTGACTCAAGAGACCACATTTTAAAATCCCTTAATAAAAATAAAGCTGCTAATGAGAATATTAAAAAAAACTTATGCGACATCACACTGCAACTGAAATTAGACCAACTATTTTGAAAGCTAAAATTGAATTCAGTCAAGCAAGAAGAAATGCCTTAAGTATTAACTTAGTTTTCAAAACAACCAGTTAAACCCATTTATTTATCAAATCATCACATTATACTCTTTAAATATATAAACAATTGGAATTGTCATTTATAACTTGATAAAACTAAAGAAAAAACACAAATTAACCCAGGCCACCATTCATTTATTTATTTAACAAATATTTCCTGAGCATCTACTATGTGCCAGAAGGTGCTCTGGTGCTGGTAATACAGCCATGAACAAACCAGATAAAAGTTTCTACCTTCATAGAGCTTACATTGGAAGGAGACAAATAAAATGTACAGAACTTCAGATGCTGATATGAAGGTTTGACAATTAAATTCGCAAACTTTTTGCAATGATGTTGCTAACCTTTTTTGATATCAGAGGAATTATTCATTATGAATTTGTACCAACAGGACAAATAGTTATCAAGTTTACTATTTGGAAGTGCTGAAAAAGCTGCGTGAAAAAGTTAGAGGACCTGAACTTTTCGCCAACAATTCATGGCTCTTGCATCATGAAAATGCACCAGCTCACATGGCTCTGTCTGTGAGGGAGTTGTTAGCCAGTAAACAGATAACTGTATTGGAACACCCATCCTACTCACCTGATTTGGCTCACAATTACTTCTTTCTTTACCCAAAAATAAATAAAATATTGATAAGAAGACATTTTGATGACATTCAGGACATCAAGGGTAATATGATGACAGCTCTGATGACTGTTCCAGAAAGAGTTTCAAATTTGCTTTGAAGGGTGTACTAGGCACTGGCATTGGTGCATAGCTTCCCAAGGGGAGTACTTCGAAGGTGACTGTAGTGATATTCAGCAATGAGGTATGTATATTGCACTTTTTCAAGGATGAGTTCATGAACTTAATTGTGACACCTCATAAGTTATTTGGAGAAAATAGAACAGAATAAGGGAGATCAAGAGTGTGCAGCCAAAGGGTTTTTATTTCAGGTTGCGTGGTCAGTGAAGATCTTATTAAAAAGGTGACATTTGAGTACAATAGTCTGCCCCTTACCTGTGGTTTTGCTTTCCATGGTTTCAGTTACCTATGGTCAACCATGGTCTGAAAATATGAAATGGAAAATTCCATAAATAATTCATTAAGTTTTAAATTGCACACCGCTCTGGAGAGTGTGATAAAATTTTGCACTTTCCTGTCACTGCCTACCCAGGATGTGAACCATCCCTTTGTCCCACAGAGCCACACTTGTTAGTCACTTAGTAACCTTCTCAGTTATTATATCGAGTGTTATGACATTGATATCTTAGTGCTTGTGTTCAAATAACCCTTATTTTACTTAATAATGGCCCCAGAATGCAAGAGTAGTGATGCTGGCGATTTAGATATGCCAAGGAGAAGCCATAAAGCACTTTCTTTAAGTAAAAAGGTGAGGTGAAAGTTCTTGAGTTAATAAGGAAAGCAAAAAAAAAACATACTGAGGTTCCTAAGGTCTATGGTAAGAACAAATTTTCTATCCGTTAAGTTGTGAAGAAGGAAAAATAAATTTGTGCTCATTTTACTGCCACACTTCAAACTGCAAGATAGAAAAGGCATTAAATTTGTGAGTGGAAAACATGAACACAGAGAGGCCAACTCACATAACTTGTATTACAGTATATTGTTATATGTTTTATTTTATTATTAGTTATTATTGTCAATCTCTTATTGTGCATAACTTATAAATTAAGCTTTATCATAGGTATGTATGTACATGAGAAAACATAGTGTATATAGGGTTCAGTACTGTCTGTGGTTTCAGGCATCCACTGGGGGTCTTAGACTGTATCCCCTGTGGATAAGGGTGACTACTATAAATACCTGTAGGAGGAGAGGGAATAAGCCATAAAGATATCTGGAGTGGAGGAAGAGAAATAACATTCGAGGCTGAGTGAACAACTGCAAAGGCCCTGTAGCAGGAAAAAATCTGATGTGTCCAAAGATTAGTAAGGCAGCTACTGTGACTGTAGTGTAATAAGTAAGAGTAATTGGGAGATGAAATCTAGGAAGTAGCGGGGATACTTCATGTAGAACATTGTAGGCCTCTGTAAAAGCTTTGACTTTTATTGAGTAACAGGTGGAACTACTGAATGGTTTTGACAAAAAGAGTGATATAATCGGACTTATATTTTTAAGAATCACTCTCTATTGAAAACATATTGGTGGAAGTAGGTGAACCTAATGGTAGAGAGGGTTTGCAATAATCCAAGCAAAAATGGTGACTTAAATCAGAGAGTGGGTACAGTAAGAATTTGCAAAATCCTAAATATATTTTGAGAGTAAATATATCAAAACTTACTGACAGATTGGACGTGGTGTGTGGGAGAAAGAAGGGTCAGAGGTAACTCCAAAATTTTTGACCTGAGCAAATTGATGTTGGACTTTGCATTTACCAAGATGGAGAAGACTAGGCAAGGAGTACATTATATCAGATGGGAGATCGGAAATTCTGTTTTGGATATGATCAGTTTGGCTAGATATCCAAGTGAAAATATCAAGTAACAATTGGATATGTAAGTCTGGAATTAGCAGAAAGGCTTGAGATTTGAAATTTGGAGGTCCAAATTTTGCATCCACCAGTGTTTAGATTGTATTTAAAACCATTAAATGGGAAGAGATCTTCACTGAACTGCATATAGACAAGGAAGAAAACAGACCTGTGACAACCTGGAGCACTCCAAAGTTTAGAGTTGAATATATGAAGAGGAACCAACAAATGGACTGAAAAGGAAAATTCAGTGAAGTAGTAGGAAAACCAGGAGAGTGAGATGTCCTGGAAGCCAAGTAAAACAGGAAGAAGAAATTGATTGCATCAAATATTCCTGATAAGTCACGTAAAATAAGGACTGAGAATTGACCAGTCTAGTATTGTGGAAATCATTGTTGACCTTGAGAAGAGCAAGTGCTGTGGCACAGTGGGAGACAAAAGCCTGAGCAGAACAGTTTTAAGAGAGAATGGATACACACGTGTTCATAGCAATGCTATTTATAGTAGCCAAAAAGTGTAAAGAACCCATGTCCATCAAGTAATGAACAGAAAAACTAAATGGGGTATATCAATACCATAGAATATTATTCATCCATAAGAAGGAATGAAGTTCTGACACATACTACAACAGGAATGAACCTTTAAAACAGTATGCTAAGAAGCCAGACACAAAAGTACAAATTTTGTATAGTTCCATTTATATGAAATGTTCAGAAAATGCAAATTCATAGAGGCAGAAAGTATTTAGATTAGTGGTTTCCAAGAGCTGGGGAGAGTAGTGAATAAGGAACGACTGCTAATGAGTATGGAGTTTATTTTAGGGTGAGGAAAATGTTCTAGAAGTGGTGTAAAGTCCAAGATGGCGGAATAGGTAAACACTATGCCTGCCACCTCTCAAGATCACATTAAAATTACAACTAAATTATAGAACAATGAATCTTGAGAACCATTTGAAGACTAGCTGAACAGGACCCCTATAACTAAGGGTATAAAGAAGAGGCCACACTGAGACTGGCAGGAGAAGTGGAGACGACATAAAGCAGGCTGACCCAACCAATAGTGGTTGAACACCAGGAGGGACACCTCAGAAGCAGGTGGAGATCCCCCATGAAGTGTGAGGGGTCCTAGTCCCACACCAGGCTCCCCAACCCAGTGATCCTGTGATGAGAATAGGAGTCCTCACAACATCTCACAGTGAAAAATCAGTGAGGATTCCACCCACCCATCCCAGTGAGATGGAAGGCAGCTAGAAACCCAGACGTCTTCTTAAAGGGCCTGCTCACAGACTCACTCATTTGAAAGCACTCACCCTGGGATCTCGTGGAGGGACAGCAATTCGAGAGGCACCAGAGACTTAAAGAGAAAGGCTGAGTTGTGTGGCTTAGATTGAGGGCTAGAGGAACAGCCACCAGTATCTCTGTGAGCAGCCCGCCTCACATGTAGCCTATAGGAGGGCACCATCTTTTCTATGTTGAAACCTCCCCCAAAGGGTCAAATCTGAGATCCCATTAGTCTGGTAAAATCTGTGTGCACACCACCTTGGTGACTCCTGCAACCTCACCCGCCTATTGTGACATCGTTGGGGACAGTCTCAGCTTCTGGGCAGCCTACACTGCCCACAAGCTGAGGAAGCCTTTTGCAGCAAAAGATGGCTTGCAGTGGCCAAAATAACTTTCAGTGGAGGATGATCAGCTACAGTTTGCCCTGCAGCCTTTCTTAGGTAGCTCTCAGTGATCTGGGAGTCCAATGCAAGCAGTGGCTGGCCACAGTGGTGTTTTGTGGGTCAGCCACAGGCTCATGGCTGGTGCAAGAACTGAATTTGCATTAACTGTAAAAACCACTGACCACACCCCAGTGACTCCTTGGGACCCCACCCTGCTCAACTCAGGCAGCATCGCCAGGGACACTGTCAAGACCAGGTCAACCAGTTCAGCCCACATACCTAAGAAGATTCTTTCAGCAGCTGAGCTTTACAGGCAGCCAGCAGATAGCAACAGGCCTAAGGGCCCTTGGGCCCTTAGCTAAATTGCCACAGGCCCGATGCTAATGGCAGCTGACCTTCGTCACAGTGAGGCCACCCCCACATGACTCCAGTTGCAGCACAGGCATCAACCAACTACATATATGAGGTGTGATCAAAGAAATATGATGAATATATAAATTTAAAAAATTGTTATAGTAAAAGACACATTGTCATTAATCTGTGTGACACAGAGCATTGTCATGATAGTAGATGATTTACAGCACATTTTCAAACATACATCTCAACCATAGCTAACACCCAACTGACTACACTGAACAAGTTTAAATTTGTCACACACTGTTACTAAGGTTGGACACACCACTCCCTGTATTGAAGACCCCTGACTTTCATTGCATGGCACTTGGCAGCAGCATTGATCTGTGATCACTGTATTTTGTGATCACAACAGAAGGTTGTGTGTCACACATCACTTCTGGTAGGGCAATTTCTGTCAAATAAAAACATTGCAGTGTGTCCTCATCCACCTTATTCACCATATCTGGCATTGTGCGACTTCTGACTCTTCCCCAAAGTCAAAATGATTCAGGACATGGAGGCAGCCACGACAACACAACTAAAGACACTCATGAAAGAGGACTTCCAGAACTGCTTCAGAAAGTGGCAAGAACAATGGGACAAGTGTGTTTGAAGCAAGGGGGATTATTTTGAAGAATTAATGGCGATGTGTCTTTTACTGTAATGGGGTTTTTTAAATTTAAACATTCACCATATTGCTTGATCACAGCTTGTAACTGTGTCACTCCTACCAGGTAACACCAGGCCAGGCTGAAATTGGCCTGCACGGGAGCCCCTCTCCAGATGAACCAGAAACAACACACCCAGAGTCCAACCTCAGATCACTCCAGAGCAATACCCAATTAGCCCCACAAGCAGCACATCCAAAGGGTGGTCTCAACAGGCACAAGAGCCCACTGGGGCAAATCTCCCTCTGAGTCATCAATCCACACATGGCAGCTCATACTCTGTGAGCATAGCCAAGCCTCACAACCAGTCAGCCTGAGACTCAATCTCACCCACTGACACACCAAAAGCAATCAAAGCTCAACTACAACAGGAGAATACACACAACACACACAAGGGACACTCCTGGAACACACACATAGGTTATCAGGGAGACTGTGCCACTGAGCCACACAGGATACATACTACGTAAGGCCACCTGGCAAAGGCTGAAATGCATAAGAGACCTACCTAATACACAGAAGCAAACACAGAGAGTCAGCCAAAATGCGTAAACAAAGAAACGTGTCAAACAAAAAAACAGGAGAAAATTACAAAAATAGAACTAAATGAAATGGAGACAACCAACCTACCAGAGATAGAGGTTAAAACACTGGTTATAAGAATGCTTAAGGAGGGCTGGCTGAGTGGCTCAGTTGGTTAAGAGCTCGCTCAAGAGTTTGAGCTCTGAGCAACAGTGGTTCGATTCCCAGCCCGAGATGAGCAGCTGCTGAGCTGCCAACTGGTGGCACGATGGCTCAGCTTAAAAAAAAAAAGAACCCTTAAGGAACTTAGTGACAACTTCAACTAAGAGTAAGCATAATGTTGTAAGCATTTCTTAGGGGGCCAGATGGACCCATGACCTTTTGGAGAGTCCACTTCATAGTTGATGTAGAGGCCTGATGACCACATTGTATTCCTGAAACTGATGTTGAATAATACTGTATGTCAACGATAATTATATATACATATATAACCTCGGGACATGGAGTAGAGTGCGGGAACGGATTCAATGGAATTGTAATAGATAAGCAT
>NW_017731631.1:212576-241247 GCF_001890085.2 Hipposideros armiger
TATAACCTCGGGACATGGAGTAGAGTGCGGGAACGGATTCAATGGAATTGTAATAGATAAGCATGATATCGGGGGTGGGAGAGCAGTGGATGGGGGGAGGGGGGTTGTTACTTTGTGAGGGTGATAAGGGTAACTATTGCATTGTTCTGTACACCTGAAACTAACAATAAAAAATTCAAAAAAAAAGAGTAAGCATGGAAAAAGGACACAGAAGTGATAAAAAAGAATCAGTCAGAAATAAAAAATACAATAACTGAAATGAAAAATACACTGGAAGGAACCAACAGCATTTGAAGCAGAAGACTGAATCAGTGATTTAGAAGACAAGGTACCAGAAAACACCCAATCAAAACAACAGAAAATAAAAGAATAAAATAAAATGCTATCAGGGTGATAAATGGGAGAGGGTTAAGGGGCAGGGTGAAAAAGTTGAAGAGATTAAGAAATACAAATTGGTAGTTATAAAATAGTCATGGGATGTAAAGTAAAGCACAGGAAATATAATCAGTAATATGGTAATAAGTATGTATAGCGCCAGGTGGGTACTAGTTGAGACAATCACTTATTAGATTATATAAATGTCTAACCATGATGCTGTACTCCTGAAATTAATATAAAATTATATTGAATGTCAACTGTAATTGAAAATTTAAAAAAGGGCAGTGAGTTAAAGGGGAATAAAAGGTTCCATTTTCCAGTTATAAAACACATAAGTCTTAAGAATGCAACATACAGCATAAGAAATATAGTCAATAATATTGTGATAGTGTGGTAGTGTCTGGTGGTTGCTGGACTTATCACGGTGATCACCTCTCTAGCATAGGGAATATAATCAATAATATGATAATAAATATGTAGAGTGCCAGGTGGGTACTGTTCAATAACTATGGTGTATACTTGAAACTAATATAATATTATATGTTATCTATATTTTAATAAAACAATTTTTTAAAGAAATGAAGATAGTTTAAGGAACCTCTGGAGCAATAGCAGCATAATAACATTTGCATTATAAGAGTACCAGGAGGAGAACACAGGGAGCAAGGGACTGAGAACCCATTTGAATAAATAATGACAGAAAACTTCCCTAACCTGGTGAAGGAGATAGACATACAAGTCCAAGAAAGACAGAGAGAGTCCCAAACAAGATGAACCCAAACAGGCCCAAAACAAGACAGATTATAATTAAAATGGCAAAGGTTGAAGACAAAAAGAGAATCTTAAAAGCAGCAAGAGAAAGCCTACTAGTTGCTTACAAGGGAGCTCCCATAAGTTTGTTAGCTGATTTTTTTTTAACAGAAACTTTGCATGCCAGAAGGGAGTCGCAAGAAATATTCAAAGTGATGAAAAGTTAGAACTTATAACCAAGAAGACTCTACCCAACAAGACTATCATTTAAAACTGAAAGAAATAAAGTGCTTTCCAGACAAGAAAACAGTAAAGGAATTCATTATCTTCAAGCCGGTATTACAAGAAATGTTAAAGGAACTTCTTTAAGAAGAAGAAGGGGGAAACAAACAAACAAACAATGATGAAAAATATGAATAACAAAATGGACATAACTGTGTACTTATCAATAATCACTCTCAATGTAAATGGATTAAATGCTTCAATGAAAAGACAGGGTAGCTGAATGAATAAGAAAACATGATCCATACATACATATGCTGTCTACAAGAGACCCACCTCAGATTGAAAGACACAGACTAAAAGTAAAGGGATAGCAAAAGATATTTCATGCAAGTGGAAACCAAAAAAAAGCTGGAGTAGCAATACTTATATCAGATAAAATAGACTTTAACATGAAAACTATAATAAGAGACAAAGAAGAACATTACATAATGATAAAGGGGTCAATCAAGCAAAAGGACATAACCCTAGTAAACATCTACGTACCCCTCAGAGGAGCACCTAAATATATAAAACAAATATTGACTGATATAAAGGCAGAGATCATCTGTAACACAATTATAGCAGGGAACTTTAACATCTCACTGACACTAATGGACAGATCTTCCAGACATAAAACCAATAAGGAAAAAGAGGCTTTAAATGATACTTGAAACCAGATGTATTTCATTGATATTTTTAGAGCTTTTCACCCCAAAGCAGCAAAATATACATTATTTTCAAATGGACATGGAATATTTTCCAAGATAGACCACATATTAGGCCACAAAACAAGTCTCAATATATTTAAGAAGATTTAAATCATATCAAGCATCTTCTCTGACCACAATAGTATGAAACTAGAAATCAATTACAAGAAAAAAAACCCTGAAAAACACACAAAGACATGGACGCTAAATAATATGCTACTAAACAATGAATGGTTTCACAATGAGATTAAGGAAGAAATCAAACGATACCTTGGAAAGAGGAAAATGAAAACACAGCGACCCAAAATTTATGGGACACAGCAAAACCTGTTCTGAAGGAAATTCATAGCAGTGCAGGCCTACGTAAAGAAACAAGAAAAATCTCAAATAAACTGTTTAACTTTGCACCTAAGGGATCTGGAAAAAAGAATACCAAACAAAGCCCAAAGTGAGTACAAAGAAGGAAATAATAAAGACAAGAAAATAAATGAAATAGAGGCTACAAAAACAATACAAAAGATGAGTGAAAGCAAGAGCTTGTTTTTTGAAAAGATAAACATACTTGATAAACCTTTCACTAGACTCAAGAAAAAAAGAGGACCCAAATATTGGGTCTTCGGTAAAGTCATGACACATGTTTGCAACAGATGGCACTAGTTAATTTTTGGAGGTACTAGAGGCACTCACATCTATGTTATTCCTATATCATTAGATAACTAACAGTTCTAGCTTCATTATAAAAAAAAATTGAGCAATTTGTTTGAGTTTTCGAGATTTCACAACAAGCTGAAGATGGAAAACCAAACTGTGCATTTTTGCCATATTTTACTGTTTTACTTCCATAAAGGGAAGAACACGCATCGAGTTTGTGAAAAGTTGCATAAAGTTTACGGTGACAATGCTATACAAGAAAGTCAGTGCCAACGATGGTTCATGAAATTCCGTGCTGATGATTTTGATCTCAACGATGCTCCTCTGTCAGGGAGGCCCACCAAGGTTGATGACGACAAAATAAAGGCATTGATCAAGTCAAACCCGTGTTACATGATACAAGAGGTTGCAGAAACGTTGAACCTCCATCATTCACGCGTTCACGACCACCTGAAGAAGCTGGGATATGTAAGCAAGCTTGATATTTGGGTTCTGCATGAACTCAAAGAAGTTCATTTGATGGCGCGCATAAACATCAGCTATATGCTCATTCAGCATGGGGAAAATGATCCTTTTTTGATGCGAATGACAACTGGTGATGAGGAGTTGATTGTTTACAACAATGTGGTGTGCAAACAGTCTCGGTCCCGAAGTGATGATTCACCTCAAATGACATTGAAAGCAGACATTCATCAGAGGAAGGTTATGCTCTCAGTGTGGTGGGATTTTAAAGGTGTCGTGTTTTTTGAGCTCTTACCAAGGAACCAAACAATAAGTTCGAATGTGTATTGTCAGCAATTGGGCAGTCTGAATGAATCCATCATCCAGAAACATCCAGAGCTTGTTAATTATAAAGGAGTTGTGTTCCATCATGACAAAGCTAGACCACACACAAGTTTGATCACCCATCAAAAATTAGTGGAGCGTGGATGAGATGTGTTGCCACACCCACCATACTCGCCTAACCTTGTGCTGTGAGACTGCCACTTGTTTCACTCTCTTCAAAACTGTTTGCATGGATCATGGATGGGGTAGAGGCTTGATCACTGCACTGTACACCTGAAGCTGATGTTGTATAATATTGTATGTCAACTATAAGTGAATATATACTCCACGGGACGTGGAGTATAGTGTGGGAGTGGAGTCAAGGGAATTGTAAAAGATATGTATGATATTGGGGGGGAAGTGGGGTGGCAGATTTGGGGAGGGGGTTGTCACTTTGAGGGGTAAAAAGTATAACTATTGCACTGTATTGTACAGCTGAAACTAAGTTTTTTTATTAATGAAACTATTTTTTAAAAAAATATGTATTTCACAATAAAAAAATTCAAGTAGAAGTCATTAAATGATGTAACTAAAAGAAAATAAATAAATAAAATTGACAGAAACTTCCCTGAGAAGCAAAGGGGAGGACTGTGCACCTCAGCAGGAGAGAGAGAGAGATTAGAAGAAAGAAGGGGAGGCAATTCTACCCACAGATATAAAAGCCTTCAAACAATGTGAGGAGAGGCCTTTCCCCCTCTTGGGATAGGTCCCCTCCACATCTTAGAGTGTATCTTCCTTGACTAATAAACTTCTTATTACCTTATATCTGAAAAAATAAAAAACTCCTTGCATGGTATAACGTTTAATTCAGATGAGGCTGTAAATCAGCACCTTGTTCAGTTTTTCACAAATAAAGACAAGTCCTTCTATGAACAAGGAATTATGAAGCTCACTGAAAGTTGGCAAAAGGATATTGAACAAAACGGGCAATATATCATTGATTGATCTTTGTTCTTTATGTAAATAAATTGCCCTTGAAAAATAGACAAAATATGCCATGACTTTTTGGAAGACCCAATATATAAAATCAGAAATGAAAGAGAAGTGACAATGGACACCACAGAAACAAAAAATTTTTGAGAAAATACTACAAGCTATTATACACCAACAAATTTGACAATATGGAAGAAATGGATAAATTCCTAGAAGCATACAATTTTCCAAGGCTGAATGAAGAAGAAACAGAAAATGTGAACCGACCAAATACTACTATTGAAATCAGTTCAGTAATCAACAAGCTCCCAACAAAAAGTTGTGGACCAGATGGCTTCACAGGTGAATTTTACCAAACATGCAAAAAAGGATTAACACTTATTCTTCTCAAACTATTCCAAAAGAACTCAAGAGGAAGGAAACACCCAAACCTCATTTTACAAAGCCGCCATTACTTTGACTCCAAGCCATACAAAGACGTTACAAAAAAGAAATTATAGGCCAATATCCCTGATGAATATAGATGCAAAAATCGTCAACAAAATATTAGCCAACTGAATTCAGCTATACACTAAAAATATCATATACCATGATCAAGTAGGACTTATTCCCAGACTGTAAGGTTGGTTCAATATCTGCAAATCAATTAATGTGATACACTACACAAACAAAATGAAAAATAGAAGAGATAGTGATGGTTGCACACATTGTGAATGTACCAAAAGCCACTGAATTGTATACTTTAAAATGGTGACTTTTATGTTATATGAATTATATCTCAATAATAATATTTTTTTAAATGAGTGACTGGGAGGTAAGAGATTGGAGACAGCGAGTCAAGAATCCTTCTATGGAGTTTGCTGTAAAGGAGAGCAAAGAAATTGAAATTAGAGGAGGAATAGAGTAAACTTTAGGTTTTTTAAATGAAAGAAATAACAGTATATTTGTATGCTGATGAAAATGATCTAATACAAAGGGAAAATTTGATGATGCCATATAGAGAAGAGAATGTTATAGTCAGATCAGGTTGTGTGCCTGGTTTCCACTGGAGATACGTTTATGCATTGTGGGGCAAGCAAGACATTTATGAAATGAAGCCCAAGCTTATTACCAGGACCTGGCTGGCAGTGATTGAAAAAGTGTCAACTAACATCACTGTTGTTCAATAACTAATCTGGAGCCACTAAGAGATGAGAAACACAGGCATTCACATGGAGCTAATCATGAAATTTTCCAACCACAAAGGACATTAGAGGCTATTTTACCAATGAGAAAACTGAGGCCCAATCTAGGGAAGTAATTTGCCCATTCTTATTGCTAATTCACTGAGTCTTGAGTCACGTCTTTGAGCTCCTAGTCCAGTGCTCTTCCCACTACTGTTCTACTGCCTTCTATAAAAAAGAGGAGGATTTAGAATTATAAAAGTTACCAAGAGAAGCCTGGGGGGCTAGAAGATTTCCTCTCCAGTAGCAGGAAAAGAGGAGTGTGATAGCACCATGAGATAAAAAGTTAGGCTGCATATCCATTTCTTCCTTTTTTCACCTTCTTAACTCCAGCTAGGAGTGTGCTGAAACACCCTTGACCAAATAACGTCTCTCAGAGGAGTAGGGTCCTCTTCTTTCTGAAGCAATTCATTCTGGTGCTCAACAAGAGTCCCTTCTTACCTGCATGTAGAGAAATGAGAAATTTCAAACCTATATAATATAACTAATTCTTCCTACAGTCTGCTTTGTATAAAATCTGACTTCTTTCACTTTTATCCTCAATGCATTAGCCAGCTATGAACACTCCTTTGAGTTTTTCCTTGTTCTTCTGAAGCTGGGGAACACAGAATGGGACTTACTATTCTAGTCAGGGTCAGAGCTAGGCTGACATAGTAGAGGGTGGCCTTGACCCTGCTACAGGGTCCTCCAAAAAGAACTTGGGCATTTCTTTGTGGTGAGAAAGAGGCTGCCTTCTGTGGTCAAAAGGGACAAATGGTTTACCAAGGTGGAAATAGAATTTCTGTTCTGAGATGAGAAACAGAAAAAGAAAAACAAGCAAAACTTGGCAGGATGGAGGGCTTCTGTGCAGAGCTAGCTAAGACGATAATCCATTCATCTTTCTATGATCCATAGCGATGGAGAGGAGAAATGACACAGATGATCCCAAACACTGGATAATTCACATGGGATATTAAAATGTACCCTGTGCAGTGGTAGAATGTTGGCTTGTATTGTATAGTGTGATGTTGTTTAAATAGTTCATTGATTTTTGTAATTCCGTTTGATTTGGACCAGGATCAAAATTTCACACCCCAAGTATTAGTACTTGATGCTTGACTGCCCCTAAATGTCCTGTGTGTCAGGGGAAAAGCTGACCACAGAGAAATGGTTAACAGGGCGGTGACTGTCAAGTCAGGATAACTGGCTGAATGAGGCAGGGGTTCATGGCCCGAGGGGCTGGTGAGCTTCTAATTGCAATGACCTTGCCACAGTTGAGATCTGAGAGAGGGGCCCAGCTACTCACATGGCAAGCAAGCCTTTGCCCACAAAGCTGTAAGAGTAGCCAGGATGTGCTTGCTTGTTTCCCAATCAGTTCCCTGGCAAAGGCTTCTGCTCTACTAAACTGAAAAGGTCCCAGGCTGAGGCCAAAGTGTCAGTTGTGTCACTGCTGCCAGTCTGGGCTGAGCTGACAGTTCCTCAGACCCTTGAGCTTTGTGGGAAACCCTCCACTCCAAATGAGATGCTGCATTTACATGATCTTTTGATTTCTGGTCTTCTCTGTTCTCTCTGTTTCTGAATTTCATTAGTATATCCCCCACCTCTACCCTCAAAATGCACCATTCACTGATAACTTGGGAAAGCCCTCATAATAGCTCTGGGTGCCTACTAGACTATTACACAAATGCTCAGTTTTATGGAAGATGGCTAATGAGGGATTCTCCTTCCTCTCTGGTAAGATTAGAAGGGGTGGGAGCAGGGAGTAAACAAGCCATCTCTCTGGGTGGGATATTTGCTTAGGCATAGGATGTGAGTCATGCAGAACTGGTTATGTAAATGAATAGTCAATCCAAACATATAAACATGTTTCCAATGCATTCTATTGTAGAATCTCAGAGTAAGAAGGGGACTATTGCACCATGTGGTCTAGCCCCTTGTCTTCATGCAGGGAAAATATTTCGATTAAGTAAGACAAACATAGAACGGCCAACTGTTTCTTCCAGTCTCCGGAGATAGATTTAACACCTTTGCACAGTCACCTCTCCTTGTGCTTTATGCCCTTGATAAAGATCAAGTATGGGCAGACAGAATTGTCGTGGGTCATGCTGGGGAGAACTGCTATAGAAACAGAGAGTGAACAGAAGTAAGGGAGGCTGCTGGCCAAAAAAGCTTTCAGAGGCTGTTAGGGAAGATGAGCTGTGCTGCACAGGACATCTATGTAAGCTGAGCCTGGCCTCCCAACACCACTATAGATGGTTCTGTCTGTTCTCTAACCACACTGACTCTCATATCCACCCCATTCTCTCCATTTACACTAGCAGTTTCCTATTTCACTCATTCAACAAGTGTATGTATTGTGAATCTACTCTGTGCCAAACACCAAGAATACAGAGATGAATGAGTCACTGTGCCCTCCCTCTAAATATTTGAGAGTTTACATCCTAGTAAGGAAGATAAGTCCCAATGATGGGCAATCACGTATATTAAATAAAGACAAAAAGCCACCATCTTCTCTTACACACACTGAAGCTGCGGCCTCCCAACAGTTTTTCTGCTTGATATCTCCACTTCCAAGACTCATTGCCACCAAAGCACTGCTTGAATCATACTGTTCTCTCCCTGAAAAGCTTTCTAGGCCTCTCCATTGTCCACTGACTACCTGATTTCCTCTATAGGCTTGTACCCCAGTTTTCCCGTGCTCCAATTCCAACATGCCTCACCAGCCTTATCTCTCACTCCCCTCCCACAGGAAACGTGCTTCTGCAACCCAGTCCCTTCAATGGACATCTCATCTATCTCTGTACTTTCCTTCCTGCCATTGCATCTGGAATGCTTTACTCCCCTCCCCAATCTCTACCTAACAAGGGCATGATCTCCATCTCCCCTCCAAGATTCAGATACCATTTCCTTCTTTTCCTTCTCTTCTGTTCAGCCCAACTCCTAGTTTATAGATGTGGCAATATTCTGGCATCAGAGTGACCCATGTGCATATCATATCTGCCCCACTAGACTTTGAATTTCATTCAAGACTGACATTTATTGAATGAAGGACAAATGAAGATAGAAAAGCATTATAGAATTGGAGTTGAATCATAGGAATCCAAATTATTGGGTTCTTACCAGTTATTGGTAAGGAAAGAGAATCCAGTATTTTTGAAAGAATATTTATTAGGTTGATCAGGTTTCTAGCACAAGAGGTTAAAGAGGGGGATGTTTCCTTTAAAAAAATAATGAGTTTTCCTTCTGTAATCTTCAATATTTTCTCAAAAGCAAAGGTGGAAGAGCTTCTAGCTTATACTCTGCATGGCTTAACTCTGATTTAAATTTTCCTCAAGGGAAAAGACAGGCTACTCCTTATGAGAAAATATCAAACCCAATATATTTTTCATAATATGCAAATATCATCTCCCCAGCTAAACTATAGGCTCCTCAAGGACAAGAATGAATTCTGAATTTCCTTTACAGATATTTCCTTCCCTTTCCTTTACAGACATGTTTATGCATGCACACAGTGGAACTATGTAAAATTAGGACAGGAAGGGACAACTTGATGGCAAATCTCCTCTTACCAACCCCACTTCTCATGCCTTTGAAGACCTGATGTCATAGCCTGATAGTACAATGCACCAGGCAGAATTTGCAGACCTGGTTAAACCAGTGCTACTCCCCACCTGGGAGGAAGAGGAAGTTGCTACCATGTTGTGGCCTGAGGGGATAAGTTGCAGCATATTGGCTTGTACTCTCTGCACCAAAGGATGCAGGCACCAAAGGGAAACACACAGCATAAAATATTTTGATTAAACTTGTTTCTTTGACATTTCGTCTGGAAACATGCATTCCCCTGTGATAGAGGGGAAAAAACTTAAGCCATAGGAAATCAAAGGCTCCTTTTATTTCTTATCTACTTTTGAGCAATTTTTCCAAAGTTGCGGAGTCTGCCTGTTACTCTTCCTTTGGAAATGACCCCACAGAACAGAGGTGGGCCTGTGTGCTTTGACTGAGGGTTGTATAAATAATTGAGCACATGAGAGACACCACACTGAAGATACCACTAAATGTGATTACTTTCACTGTGACCAGCAAAATTGGGGTCCTTGAGACTGTTGAGGGATAGAGTGCTTTGGGAAGGGTTGTTGGTTTTTCTGTTTTATTGTAATATAATTGAAATGCAGTACTGTGTAAGGTATACAGCATTATGTGTATTACAAAATGACTACTACATGTTTAGCTAACACCCATCATTTCATATAGATAAAAAAGGAAGAAGAAAAAAACAGGCTTTTTTTTCCTTCTGATGAGAACTTTTAGGATCTACTCTCTTAGGAACTTTCATATATACTATACTGCAGTGTTAACCATTACCATGGTGTTTGTTCATTACATCCCCAGGAATTATATCTGGAAGTTTGTACCTTTTGACCACTTTCATTCAATTCTCCCATCTCCAGCCCCCACCACTGTTAACCACAAATCTGATCTTTTTAATTTTTTTAAAGATTTTATTGGGGTATTGGGGGAGGAGAGTAGCATTGGCAAATCAGGGAAGGGGAACAGACAAGTTGTTTCCCTTTTGTTCTTCACTCTAGTTGTGGAGGACGTCGCTTCACTGGCCCATGTTGGCATTATAATTGCACTCTTCCCAGGTGAGGCAGTCACTTGCTGGACATTGGACGGCCACCCATGGCAGCTCCCGGCAGCTCCCGGCAGCTCTCACCAGCTCTCACCAGCTGCCGGTCAGCCCCGCTGCAGCCTATGCCGTCACCAACTCATGGCAGCCCAGCTCCAGGTTGAGCTGTTGTTCACCATCTTAGCTATAGAGGGTACAGCATCACTGGCCCTCATGTGGGATCCGAACTGGGGCTCCGCTGCTCAGAACTGGCATCCCAAGCTAACTTTTAACCAATGCGCCAACTCTGCCAGACCTGATCTTTTTCATTTTTAAAAGATTTTTATTAAAATATAGCTAACACAATATTATATTAGTTTCAGGTGTGCACCATAATTATTCAACATTTATGTACCTAAATAAGTGACCACCATAAGTCCAGGAACCATCTGACACTGTACCACACTATCACAATATTATTGACTATATTCTCTATGCTGTACATTACATCCCCATGACTTATTGGTTTTGTACCTGGAAATTTGAGACTCTTATTCCCCTTCATCTTTCTCTCCCCTTTTTTAATTTTGCAGTTACAGTTGACATTCAATATTATTTTATGTTAATTTCAGGTGTCCATCATAGTGGTTAGACATTTATATAATTTAAGAAGTAATCCCCTAGATAGTCTAGTACACACCTGGCACTATACATAGTTGTTACCAGATTATTGACTATATTCCCTATGCTTTGATTTACATCCCTATGACTATTTTGTAACTACAAGTTTGTACTTCTTAATACCTTCATGTTTTTTGCCCTGTCCTCCAACACCCCTCCCATCTATCACCTTGATAAATCTAGTACCCATCTGACACCATACATAATTATTACAGCATTTTGGAATATATTTCTTATGCTATACACTACATCCCCATGGTTACTCTTCCCCTTTTTCACCCACTCCCCAACCCCCCTACCATCTGGCAACCACCAAAATGTTCTTTGTATCTCTGAGTTTGTTTCTGTTTTGTTTGCTTATTTTGTTCTTTAGAGTTCTTATGCAGTATAAGCAAATTCACATTGCGTCTGTCTTTCTCTGACATACTACACTCAGTACAATACCCTCCAGGTCCATCCGTGCTGCCACAGATGGCAAGAACCCATTCCCTTCCATGGCAAAGCAATATTCCATTATATATATATTCCATTATATATATTATATATATATTCCATTATATATATTCCATTATATATATATATACCACCTCATCTGTATTCATTCATCCATTGACGGACACCCAGGCTGCCTCCACATCGGCTATTGTAAGCAATGCTACAATGAACATATGGATGCACACATCCCCTCAAAGTAGCATTTTGTGTTTCTTCAGATAAATACCCAGAAGTGGAATTACTGTGTCCTTCTTTGTCTCTTGTTATAGACTTTGTTTTAAAGTCTATTTTTTCTGGTATAAGTATTGCTACTCTTGCTTTTTTGTTTGTTTCCATTTAAATTAAATGTCTTTACTTTTAGTCTGTTTTCTTTCAATCTGAAGTGAGTCTCTTATAGGAAGCATATGTAAGGATCTTCTTTTCTTATCCATTCAGCCACACTGTCTTTTTTTTAAGATTTTATTGGCGAATTGGGGGAGAGAAACAGTGTTTGGGAATTGGGGGAGGGGAACATTATTGGGGAATTCGGGAAGTGGAACAGCCAAGTTGTTGTCCTTCAATCTTAGTTGTGGAGGGTTCAGCAAGCTCAACTCCAAGTCCAGTAGTGCTGCTCAGCTCAAGGTGCTGTGTTCAATTAGTTGAGGGTGGGCGTAGCCACCATCCCATGTGGGAGTCGAACCAGCAGCCTTGTTGTTAAGAGCGTGCATTCTATCCCCTAAGCTACCCAGGTGGCAGCTCAGCTCAAGGTGCCAAGTTCAGTCTTTAGTTGTGGGCGGGCATAGCCCACCGTCTCGAACAGGCAACCTTATTGTTAGGGGCTTGTGCTCTCACCAGCTGAGCCATCCTGCCACCTGTTGGCAGCTCAGCAGCAGCACAGCTTGGGCGCAGCTCATTGGCCCATATGGGAATTGAACTGGTGACCCTGTTGCTCAGAGCTTGCACTCTTGAGCAAGCTCTTAACCAACTGAACCACTTGGCCAGGCTTCAGCCACACTATCTTTTGATTGGAGCATTTAATTCATTTACATTTAAAGTAATAGTTGATAGATATGTAGTTATTGCCATTTTGTTATTTATATATATGAATATATATATATACATATACATATATATGTGTGTGTGTGTGTGTGTGTGTATATATATATATATATATATATATATATATATATNTATATATATATATATATATATATATATATATATATATATATACAGTAAAACCTTGTTTGTGAGTAAGTTGGTTTGCGAGTGTTCCACAAGATGAGCAAACATTTCTAATACATTTTATTGTGGTAAACGAGTGATGTCTAGCAATACAAGTAGTTTGTTTCTAGAATGAATTATGCTCGCAAACCAAGGTATTACTATATATATATATTTGTCTTGAAGAAGTCCCTCTAACATTCCTTGTAATACTAGTTTGGTAGTGATAAACTGCTTTATCTTTCCCTTGTCTAGGAAGCTCTTTATCTGTCCTTAGATTCTAAATGTTAACTTTGCTGAGTAGAGTAATCTTGGTTGTAGGTTCTTGCTTTTCATCACTTTGAGTATGTTGTGCCAATCCCTTCTGGCCTGCAAAATTTCTGTTGAGAAATCAGCTGAAGGTCTTATGGGAGCTCCCTTGTAGGTGACTAACTACCTTTGCTTTGCTGCTCTTAAGATTCTCTCTTTGTCTTTAACCTTTGGCATTTTAATTATGATGTGTCTTGGTGTGGGTCTCGTTGGGTTCATCGTTTTGGCACGCTGCACTTTCTGGATTTGTATGTATATTCCGTTCACCAGGTTAGGGAAGTTTTCAGACATTATTTCTGCAAATACGTTTTCAATTCTTTGCTCTTTCTCTTCTCTTGGCAGCCTTATGATGTGAATGTTGATATACTTGATGTCTTAAAGGTCCCTTAAAATATCCTCCTTTTTTTGGATTTTTGTTGTTGTTCTGATTGGATGTTTTCTGCTACCTATTCTTCTAAATTGCTGATTTGATCCTTTGCTTTATCTAATCTACTGTTGATTCTCTCTAAAGTATTCTTCATTTCAGGTACTGTATTCTTTATTTATCACTGTTTTTTTATGTTTTCTATCTCCATTTTTATGTTTTGTATCTGTTTTTTGAAATTCTCTGTGAGATCATTGAGCATCCTTATAATCAATGTTTTGAACTCCATATCTAGAAGATTGCTTGTGTCTGTTTTGTTTAGTTCTTTCTGGAGCTTTATTCTGTTCTTTCACTTGAAACATATTTCTTTGTCTCCCCATTTTGGTGGCCTCCCTGTGTTTGTTTCTATGTATTAGGTAGAGCTGCTATGTCTCCTGATCTTAAAAGAGTGGCCCTATATAGTGGATATCCTGTGGGGCCTAGTGGCAGTCTCCCTCATCACCAGAGCCAGGTGCTCCATGTGTATCCTTTGTGTGGGTTGTGTGTGCCCTCCTATTTTTGTTGAGCCTTGGTTGGTGTTTGCATGGCAGTGGAAGGGATTGACCCTCAGGCTAATTGTTTGTGAGGACAGGCCATGACTACAGTGTAGGAACTGTTGTGCAGAGGCTGACCTTATGCAGCAAGATTTGCTTTAGCAAGGCTCTGGTGCCTGCCCAGTCTGCCCTTTTGGTGTCTCATCCTTGGGAGTGGCTAGGTGATGCTCTGGCTCAGTCCAAAGCTTACCACCAGGCATGCAAGACCCAGGGCCTTTTGGGAGGTGCTCTACCACAGACGAAGATCAGCCACAGCCTGTGCCCTTCCCAGAGCCACTTGCCATGAGCCACAAAGCAATCTGCATATGGTCACCACCCACAGTGGGGTTTGAGGTGCGTAGAGAAACCAAGCCACAAACCAAGACCAGCTGTCACTAATGCCAGGCTTGGGGCTGCTTAGAAAGAGGTACAAAACATGCTTAAGCCAGATGCTGCTTGGTTAGGTTTTTCAACCTTTGAGAGATTTTTGAAAGTCTGCAGCATGAGCCAAGACAGGCCATTTATTTGGAAAAGCCACTGGAAGTGGTGTGGGTGTGCCCAAAAGTTGGGTGGGGTGAGATTTCAGGGAATCACCAGGGGGGGGGGAACGGTGTTAGCCAGGTTGATGGAGACTCAAATATGGCAGTCGCCTTTGTCTTCGTGCTGAGTGAGGGAGGATTCAACCAAGAAACAATGGATTCTTCTAGCATTTCTGTCTGGGAGAAAACTGCCCCTGCAGCTCTCTCCCTGAAGTCAGACAACACGGTTGCTCCCCACACATTCGTTGTGGCTGGAGTTGCCACCCCAGCACTGGAGCTCAGAGTGAGTGAGTCCATCAGCAAGTAAATCTGTGAGTAGACCCTTTAAGAAGAACGTTTGGGACTCCAGTAGCCTGCCATCTTACTTAGCCACAATCTCCCCTGGTTTTCACAGTCAGAAGTTGTGGGGACTTCTCTCCCTAGCACTGGAACCCTGGGCTGGGGATCCTGGTGTGGGCCTGGGACCCCTCACTCCTTCAGGGGGGACCTCTGCAGCTGAGATATGCCTCCCAATTTTTAACAATCACAAGCGGGTTTGGGACTAGCTTGTTCTGCATCTCTGCCCCTCTTATCAGTCTTGAGGTGGTTTCTGTAAGTCCTTAGTTTTAGGACTTCAGTTCAGCTAGACTTCAGGTATTTTTCAATGCTGGTTGTTCTGTAATTTAATTGTAATTTTGATGTGGTTGTGAAAGTAGGCGAGCACAGCATTTACTTACTCCACCATCTTCTGATCTCTTTTTCTATGAGCTTGGTGTGTGCTGGTTTGGGGATGGGGGTGGTTTGTTTGCTTTGGATTCCACATATAAGTGAGATTATATACCATTTGTCTTTTTCTGCCAGAACTATTTCACTTAGCATAATGTCCTCAAAGCAGAGTGCTTTGTTAATGATAGCATTAAATCAAATGTGCCCTTTCAAATAAGAATGTCTATCCAGCCACAGAAAGGAAATCAGGCAGTATAACCTTCTAGTTGCACAGAGACTGGGCAGGACATGTGGGATATTCTACCTGATCCCCCCCACCATTTCTTCCCTCACCAGGAAAGAACTAGGCGGCAGCCTCACAGTGAGATCTATCCAGGTAATTACAGTTTTATCCAGGATTGTTTAGCTTTCCTTTTCAAATGTACTCCTGTCAATTGAGGGGTAGGGTTAGGAACATAATATGTAGGAACATGGCTATGATCTTGGGAATAAGCTTTAAAATGTATAATTTCAGACAAGGGGCACCAGCGACTGAACTTTAAATGTTGCAGGGAGGGGGTGGGTATGAAACCAGATTTATCCACAGGCCACTCCTAAGGTTCATTGGAATTTTTGGCCCTGTACCTTCACTCATGGATGGATTAGTTGGCATCTGATCTTGCCCTGAAGACTGGACCAAATCACTGCCCTCACCTTTAGATAAAATCTTGTTTTAAAACAAAGGGGCAGAGTGACTGGGAAAGCAGGAAGCTGCCCCAGGCTACAAAGCCCTTCGGAAACCTGCACACATAGCATCTTATGTCAGATTTCCTAGAGAAATGTTGAAGAGTGACCTTTCCAAAGGTTGAGGAAACCACTTACAAATCAGGAAAGGGACACCAGAGGTGCTGGCAATGGATGTGAAAGGGAGGAACTGCCTTTGTAATCCAAGCTGTGGGGACACAGCCTTTCTCATGAGGCAGGCCTACAGCAGCTTCCTTCTCTCTGCTGCCTTGAAACTCCCCCTTACAGGGAAAAGCAACTTGGTGTCTTGGGAGAATCAAGGCTGGATGCTGTTTTCCTCTCCTGTAAGGACGACCAAGCATACGCGGTTTGCTATGCTAGGCATTCAAGCCTTTTCATGCCCCTTTCTCGACAGAGGCCTGCTACTTGTAGCCACAGAGCCCCAGAGTAAGCCATGGGCAAACAGGCTGAGCAGGCAGGAGGATTTTGCCATGCACCTCAGGTACAAGCAGCACCTTTTGGCCTTTCTTTGATAATGAGACCTTACCTGTATAGTGGCAATACACCAACAACCATTCTGACTGAACTCCATGTAAACAAAGGGTACACCCATTTAAACAACTAGGGCTTGGCATACCTCTATTGTCAAATGACCTATTTGGGTATTTTATTTGTATACATGTTTGTTTTAATTGATAGTGTTTGTGCACTTACACACATGCCTGTGTACACACAGAACTGAATTTGAGGCAGCAGTTTAACCTCAAGTTCAGTTCTGTTTGATAAAATAAGGCCCAGCCCCTTTTCCCAAACCTACCAAAAGCTAGCCTACGTTTTAAAATTTGAGCAACTATGTAGGTTGTGTTCTTTAAAACCTAATGGATTAATACTGAATTACTGTACCATTTTGTATAATTGTTGGGGGAGGAGGAAGCAGTGCCAGACTCCACCATTGTGTCTAGGTTGTATCCTGTTCACTTTAGGTAAAAATAATATAATTGTTTAACATTTTAAAAGCAAATAAATGTGCTTAAATATTTTGTAATTTGCAGTTTAAAGAAAACAGTGATGGGTATCCAAGTGCATGTCTTTATTTTTAATGAAGTGTTTATTTTTCATGGTTCTATTGGCAATAACAGAACAACTGCACATCAAAAGCCTTCAGGGAAGCAGTTTTCATTTGGAGGACAGTGAGACTGCCAATAATTCTGACTTTTTTTAAAAAAGTAAACTCACTAGACTATATTTCTAGATATAGGTTATTGCCTATTATCCCAGGTAATTATGTTTTTTGTCTCTTACTCATATAAGCAAATTACAATACATTATGTGCTATACTCTAAAAAAGATTTTTTTAAAATTGAAACACTGAGATCAGGGGCCTCCAGAATGTTTTAATGAACATGTTTCCATTATCTTCTGTGCTTGCTCATTCTGTTGGAAGAATGATTCATTCATTTCAAATTTGGCTACTTAAACAGCAGCAAATATAATTTTCCTATCACAATGCAAAGTCATTGGCCTTCTCAGGCTTTAGGCACTTATTTGTGCCTCCATTTCCTTTGCCAACACTACCCTCTGCTGGGCTCTGTCATCCATCGCATCTAATGGAATGGACCCAAATTGCAAACGGAGACTGCCCTGCAACACTGCACACAGCAAGACATGATTCATAAATCAGTTTTCCACCCTGGTGATTCATTACCAGATATATTTTTTTCTGTAAAACAGCACAGCTCAAGGAAGTCATCAAGAATTCAGAAGCTGCAAAAAATACCTTCGTTTGATTAATCATCTCTCTGACCTTTTTCTTCTTATTGAACAAGGTTAATAATACTTGTTATCACTCAAAGTTAAACTGCATTAGCTGCCAAGTGATTTTTATTTTCAAAGACCTGTTATCACTGCCAAGAGGCTTCAAAGTTGGCATTGGTTCCATTCCTCAGGTATGACCCCGAGGGACATCTGACCAATGCAACATTTCCCACTGGAGAGGTCAGCAGCTTTCACAGTGACCTGGAGAAGCTGACAAAAGTGGAGCTAGATACTTCCAACCGTGAAAATGTCCTCATGTCAACCAACTTGACAGCAACCAGTACCATATATATTTTAAAACAAGGTAAGAATATTTCCAATTTCGCCTATTAGCACCTATTTTGACATCTATCCTCAAAACCTCTGAACACCATCAATAAATATAATTCACTTCTGGCTGAGAAGATGGCTTCTTCTCTATTTTTCAGCTATGGAGGCTGAAATTCAGACAAAATCACTCCTTTCACAACTTCACATAGCAACCTTGAGCCACTTCTCTGTGGGAGTCATGAGGTACATCACTGCCAAATCCTCTCTTCCATCAAGTCATTTCCCAGCACCCAGCTGTGTGTAAAGCTCTTTTAGGCTCTGAAAGGGCAAAGAAATGGCGTCTGTGCACCATCCGAGATTAGCATTCAAGATTCATGCTGATATTGTTAAATAAAAAGGATAAATTAGGATACACACTAAGCAAGGATATAAGTGAAATGAGAGAATTAAAAGATCATATTCAAAGAGAGTAAAGTAAGAAAGAATGGAAGAAAACAAAAAAAGGAAGGAAGGGAGGGGAGAAGAGAAGGAAGGAAGGAAGGAATGAAGGAAGGAAGGAAGGAAGGAAGGAAGGAAGGAAGGAAGGAAGGAAGGAAGGAAGGAAGGAAGGAAAGANAGGAAGGAAGGAAGGAAGGAAGGAAGGAAGGAAGGAAGGAAGGAAGGAAGGAAGGAAGGAAGGAAGGAAGGAAAGAAAGAAGAAGGAAAGGGAGGGAGGGAGGAAGGGAAGAAGGAAGGGAGGTTGGAATTGGAAGGAATGTTTTGGAAACTAAAAGGGAGGTGGACACAGAGAAACTGTTTTCTCTCTGCCCAGTCATTAAGGACTGATTCTGTTGTTAAGTGGGGACAAACACAGAGCTGTCCAATGTTCAGATCCACTCTACAAGGATCAGTGGCAACCTTTGTCAGTGTTATTGTTTTATTGGGTACAACGATTATGTGGGTGTCTACAGGCAGTAAAAATGCTGAGTTGAACTTGATACTCTTCTCATGCTAGGTCCCAGCATATCAAACTGAGAAGGCTGATCCACCAAGTCAGAAAGGGAGTTTGTGAGGGAATGCTTTAAAGATGGGGGGAGGGGGAAGCCTGCAGTATTAGACAGGAGTCTTTTACCCAAGAAACAAGATACCCCAGCTGTGAAAATAACAAGACCCAAATGGACAGAGGGTGCATCTGCCTGTCAGAGTGGCTGTCTAGCCCAGAAGGCAGTTGGGCCCGCGGCACCCCACCTGCTCATCTCTCCCCAAACTTGCCTCCTAAAGCTAAACTTGTGTCTTCTCTGATTCCTGCGCTTCCCTTTTTACCCCCTCTTTCTCCTTTCCTCCTATCTCTACAGAAAATACCCAAAGTACCTACCGGGTGAGTCCAGACGGCTCCCTACGTGTCACATTTGCCAGCGGCATGGAGATCAGCCTCAGCTCAGAGCCCCACATCCTGGCCGGGGCAGTGAACCCCACCTTGGGCAAGTGCAACATCTCGCTGCCAGGAGAACACAACGCAAATCTCATTGAATGGCGGCAGCGGAAGGAGCAAAACAAAGGCAACATTTCAGCTTTTGAAAGGAGACTGAGGGTAAGGTTTTACCTCATACAAGATATAGAACTTTCAATTTACGTTTGAAAACAGCAGAGCCTCCCGAAACTGAAGTCCCATTTCTCCAAAGTTTTTCTAGGTGACTGACTAGTTTATGGGATGTACTTATTCAAGAGAGGGTGCAAATGGTTGATAATAGTTCAAGATCCTTAAATGAACATTCTGAAAGGAGCTTTCTTTGTCATTAGTCAGCTAAAGTGCTCTAATACTAGCAATTTTGGGCGCCAAAAGAACCTGAGTGGAAAAGTGTATTTAGTTAGGAGGCCCTCCAGAATCCCTCACAGCATGCCCTGGAGATGATCAGGTCCATCAGGGTAACACAGTTTCCTGCTTTTGAGTAGTTTATACTTTATTTGGAAAGACTAGGCAGGCAAACACAGAAGGATGAGAGACATAAGGCGACATTTGGACAAAGGCAAGATTAAAGAAAAAGTCAGTGAATTATATCATTTCCATGAAAACTTATGAAGGGCCAGAGGGGAAAAGGACTAATACTGAGTGAGGTTGAGCTAGTTGTTCTCAGAAACAGCTGCCTTGGGGAAATTAAAAATTTGGGAGTTTCCAGTCCTTACCAAGCACAGTTCACCAGAGATCTCTTAGTCCAAATTGCCTTTCTGCAGCACATGTCCCTTCTTAAACTTTAACCAATGTTAGGATGACATGACCAACTTTCCAAATATAGTAATATTCACCATCAGCCCCAGAGCAACTTCAAGCCTAACGGAAACAATCACTTACTATTGAGGTCAGGCCTGCTTAGAGCACCTGTGTCATGCCAGGGATACCTGGAATGCTTGCATTTTCTTCAATCACAGTAAAAATTCAGTCAGAGTAACAATGTGGTAACCTTAAGGCTGTGGAAATGCAACAACAAACAACCACCTGATTCCAGTATTAACAGTCAAACCAGTCCCATGGCTTCTTGATATGGACAAAATAATCTATAACTGTGCACACTTTTTTTTTGCTTTTCTTTTAATTAAATTTATTGGGGTGACAATTTATTAACAAAGTTACATAGATTTCAGGTGTACAGTTCTGGGATACAGCATCAGTATATCACATTGTGTGTTCACCACCCAGAGTCAGTTCTTTTTCCATCACCATATATTTTATCCTATTTACCCTTATCTACCGCCCCCAAGACCCCTTACCCTCTGTTAACCACTAAACTATTTTCTGTGTCTATGAGCTTTTGTTTCTTCATTTGTTTGTCTTGTTATTTGTTGTTTTTAGTTTTATATACTACATATTAGTGAAATCATATGGTTCTTGACTTTTTCTGTCTGACTTATTTTGCTTAGCATTATAATCTCAAGATCCATCCATGTAGTCGCAAATGGCACTATTTCATCTTTTCTTATGGCAGAATAGTATTCCATTGTGTATATGTACCACACCTTCTTTATCTAATAATTTATCAGAGGACACTTTGGTTGCTTCCATGACTTGACCACCATAAATAAAGCTGTAATGAGCATCAGAGTACATATATCTTTATGGATAAATGTATTCAGATTTTTTGGGTAGATACTGAAGAGAGAAATTGCTGGGTCATATGGTAATTCTATTTTTAATCTTTTGGGGAAATTCCACACTATCTTTCATAGTGGCTGCATCAATCTGCATTTCCACCAAAACTGTATGAGGGTTCCTTTTTCACCACAGCCACTCCAAACCTTGCTATTATTTGTCTTGTTGCTGATAGCCATTCTAACTGGTATGAGGTGATATCTCATTGTGGTTTTGATTTGCATTTCTCTGATGATTAGTGATGTTAAGTACCTTGTCATATATCTATTGGCCATCCGTATGATCTCTTTGGATAAATGTCTATTCAGATCCTCTGCCAATTTTTAATTGGATTATTTGGGGGGGGTTTTGTTGAGTTGTATGAGTTCCTTATATATTTTTGGATACTAGCCCCCTATCAGAGGCATTGTTTGCAAAAATTTTCTCCCATTCGGTGGGTTGCCTCTTTATTTTGTTGATGAATCTTTTGCTGTACAGAAGCTTTTTATTTTATTATGTTATTAGTTTCAGGTGTACAAAACAATGCAATAGTTACACTTTTCACCCCTCACAAATTGACAGCCCCCCTCCCATAATCCACTACTCCACACCTACCCCCGATGACATATGTATCTATTACAATTCCATTGACTCCACTCCTTACACAATACTCCACATCCCGTGACTAGATAGATAGATAGATAGATATAAAATTATAGTTGACATACAATATTATTCAACATCAGCTTCAGGTGTACAGTGCAGTTGTCAAGCATCTACACTGTCCATGAAGTGGTCTCCCTAACAAGACATGTGACCATCTGACAAACTACAAAATATTTACATTATTAATTGTATTCCCCGAACTGTCTTTCATATTTCTGTGGCAATATTGTAGTTACGTATTTATGCTGTCTAATTCCTTCCCCTTTTCCTACATCCCCACCCCCTCCTATCTAGCAGCCATCAGTTTTTCCTCTATATTTCTGAGACTATTTCTGTTTACTTTGCTAATTTATTCAGTTCTTTAGATTCCACATATAAGTGAGATCATATGGTGTTTCTCTTTCTCCAATTGACTTATTTCACTTAACATAATGTCCTCTAGGTCCATCTATATCGTTGCAAATGGTACAATTTCATTCTTCTTTATAGCTGAGTAATAATCCATTGTATAAATGTACCACAGCTTCTTAATCTAGTCGTCTACCAATGGGCATTTGGGATTTTCCCAACTTTTGGATATTGTAAATAGCACTGCAATAAATATATAGGTGCATATATTTTTTCAAATTAGAGTTTTGGATTTCTCTGGATAGATACCTAAGAGTGGAATTTCTGGGACATAAGGTAGTTTCATTTTCAGTTTTTTGAGATAAATCCATACTGATTTCCATAATGGCTGCACCAATCTTGAGTCCCACCAACAGTGCAACAGGGTTCCCTTTTCTCCACAACCTCGCCAGCACTTGTTGTTTGCTGATTTATTGATGATAGCCATTCTCACTGGTATAAGGTGGTATCTCATTGTGGTTTTTATTTGCATTTCTCTAATGATTTTGAGGTTGAACATTTTTTCACATGCCTGTTGACCATCTGTATGTCCACTTTAGAGAAATGTCTCTTCATATCCTCTGCCCATTTTTTAATTGGGTTGTTTGTTTTTTTGTGTGTTGAGTTGAATGAGTGTTTTATAAATTTTGGATATTAACCCCTTATCAGATATATTATTGGTACATTCCTTCTACCATTCAGTAGGCTGCCTTTTTGTTTTGTTAATGATTTCCTTTGCTGTGAAAAAACTTTTAAGTTTTCTGTAATCCCATATGTTTATTTTTTCTTTTATTTCCCTTGCCAGAGGGGATATATCAGTAAAAATATTACTGAGGGTAATATCTACAAATTTACTACCTATATTTCCTTCTAGGAGATTTATGGTTTGAGGTCTTACATTTAAGTCTTTAATCCATTTTGAATTTGTTCTCATATATGGCGTAAGGAGGAGCTTCATTTTCATTTTTTTTGCATGTGCCAGAACAATTTTCCCAGCACCATTTACTAAATAGACTGTCTTTATTCCAATGTAAATTATTCCTTTCATTGTCATAGATTAAATGACCATATATAGATGGATTTATTTCTGGGCTCTCTATTCATTTCCATTGACTTATGAGTCTGTTTTTATGCAAGTACCATACTGTTTTGATTACTGTAGCCTTGTAGTATGATTTGATGTCAGGTAGCGTGATACCTCCCACTTTGTTCTTATTTCTCAAGATTGCCGTGGCTATTCGGGGTCTTTTATGGTTCCATATGAATTTTAGGATTATATGTTTTATTTCAGAGAAAAATGTCCTTGGTAGTTTGATAGGAATTGCATTGAATCTATACATTGCCTTAGGTAGTATTGACATTTTAACTGCATTAATTCTTCCTATCCATGAACATGGTATGTATTTCCATTTATTTGTATCTTCTTTGATTTCTCTCTTTAGTGCTCTTTAATTTTCTGAGTACAAGTCTTTTACTTCTTTGGTTAAATTTATTCCTAGGTATTTTATTGTATTTGAAGCAATTATAAATGAGATTGACTTCCTGATTTCTTCTTCTGATAGTTTATTATTGGTGTATACAAATGTAATTGGTTTCTGAATATTAATTTTGTATCCTGCTACTTTACTAAATTGATTTATGAGTTCCAACAGTTTTTTGGTGGAGTCTTTGGGATTCTCTATATATAGTACCATGTCATCTGCATATAATGACAATTTTACCTCCTCTTTTCAATTTGGATGCCTTTTATTTCGTTTTCTTGTCTGATTGCTGTAGCTACAACTTCCAGAACTTTGTTAAACAGAAGTGGTGAAAGTGGGCAGCCTTGTCTTGTTCCTAATCTTAAAGGAAAATATTTTAGTCCTTCCCCATTGAGTACGATGTTAGCTGTGGACTTATCATACATGCCCTTTATTATTTTGAGATATGATCCCTGTATTCTCACTTTGCTAAGAGTTTTTATCATAAATCATTGCTGGATTTTGTGAAATGTTTTCTCTGCATCTATTTATATGATCCTATGATTTTTATTTTTTATTTTGTTAGTGTGATGTATTACGTTAGTTGATTTGCAAATATTGAACCAACCTTGCATAACACGAATGAATCCCTCTTGACCATGGTGTATGATCTTTTTAATGTGTTACTGAACCTGGTTTGCTAGTATTTTGTTGAGGATTTTTGCGTCTATATTCATTAGGGATAGCAGCCTGTAGTTTCCTTTTTTTGTAATATCTTTGTCTGATTTTGGGATCAGAGTAATAGTGGCCTCATAAAATGTGCTTGGGAACCTTCCCTCTGTTTGTGTTTTTTGGAATAGTTTGAGGAGAATAGGTATTAATTCTTTTTTGAATGTTTTGTAAAATTCACCTGTGAAGCCATCTGGTCCAGGACTTTTGTTTGTTGGAAGCTTGTTGATTACTCATTCACTTTCTTTGGTAATAATCAGTCTGTTTAGAGTTTCTGTTTCTTTTTTATTTAGACTTGGTAGATTGTAAGCTTCTAAAAATTTATCAATTTCTTCCAGATTGTCAAATTTGTTGGCATGTAGTTGCTCGTAGTACTTTCTCAAAATGTTCTGTATTTATGTGGTATCTGTTGTCACTTCTCCTCTTTCATTTCTGATTTTATTGATTTGGGTCTTGTCTCTCTTTTCCTTGGTAAGTCTTGCTAAGTGTTTGTTGATTTGTTTATCTTTTCAGAAAACAAGCTCTTGGTTTCATTAATCCTTTGTTATTTTTTTGTCTCTATTTCATTTATTTCTGCTCTGATCTTTATTATTTCCTTTCTTGTAGTCCCTTTGGGCTTGTTTTGCTGTTCTTTTTTCACTTCCCTTAGGTGTAAAGATGGTCTGTTGATTTGCACTTGTTCTTGTTTCTTTAGATAGGCAAGCATTGCTATGATTTTTCCTCTTAGGACTGCTTTTGCTTTGTCCCATAGATTTTGGATTTTTGTGTTTTCACTATCATTTGTCTCCCGATATCTTTTGATTTCTTCCTTGACCTCATTTTTTACCCACTCGCTATTTAGTAGCATGTTATTCAGCCTCCATGTATTTGTGTGCTTTCCGAATTTCTCCTTAAAATTGATTTCTAGTTTCACAGCATTGTGGTAAGAAAAGCGGTTGATATGATGTCAATCTTCTTAAATTTATTGAGATTTGTTTTGTGGCCTAACATGTGGTCTATCTTGGAAAATGTTCCATGTACACTTGAGAAGAATGTATATTCTGTTGCTTTGGCGTGAAATGCTCTAAAAATATCAATTAAATCCAACTGGTCTAAAGCATCATTGAAGGCCACTGTTTCCGTGTTGATTTTCTGTCTGGAGGATCTGTGCATTGGTGACAAGAGGGTGTTGAAGTCGCCTACTACAATAGTGCTACTGTTGATCTCTGACTTTATGTTGATCATAAATTGTTTTCTATATTTAGTAGCTCCCATGTTGGTTGCACAGATGTTTACTAGGGTTATGTCCTCTTGTTGGATGGATTCCTTTATTATTATGTAGTGCCTTTCTTTGTCTTTTATTGTAGTCTTCATTTTAAAGTCTATTATATCCGAAACAAGTATTGCTACTCCAGTTTTTTCTCATTTGCATTTGCGTGAAATATCTTATTCCATCCCTTTACTTTCAGTTTGTGTGTGTCTTTTGATCTGAGATGAGTCTTTTGTAAACAGCATATGTATGGGTCCTGTTTTCTCATCCACTCAGCCACTCTATGTCTTTTGATTGGAGCATTTAGCCCATTCACATTTAATGTGATTATTGATAGGTGCATATTTATTGCCATTTTGTTGTTAGTATTTCTGTATTTCTTTGGTTAGCTTGTTTTCCCCTTTCTTCTGTTTAAAAGAGCCCTTTTAACATTTCCTGCAATGCTGGCTTGGTGGTAATGAATTCCTTTAGCTTATTCTTTTCTGAGAAGCTCTTTATCTCTCTTTCAATTTTAAATGATAGACTTGCTGGGCAGAGCAATCTTGGTTGCATGCCTTTGTTTTACATCACTTTGAATATTTCCTGCCACTCGCTTCTGGCCTGCAGAGTTTGTGTAGAAAAGTCAGCTGTTAGTCTTATAGGAGTTCCTTTGTATGTAACCCACTGTCTCTCTCTTGTTCCTTTTTGGATTCTGTCTTTGTCCTTAACCTTTGCCATTTTAACTATGATGTGTCTTGGTGTGGGCTTGTTTGAGTTCAGCTTGTTTGGAACTCTCTGCACTTCCTGGGCTTGTATGTCAATTTCCTTCACCAGGTTAGGGAAGTTTTCAGTCATTATTTCTTCAAATACATTCTCGATCTCTTGCTTCTTCTCTTCTCCTTCTGGTATTCCTATGATGTGAATGTTGTTGTACTTGATATTGTCCCAAAAGTCTCTTAAACTATTTTTATTGTTTTTTATTCTTTTTTCTTTTTGTTGTTCCAACTGGGTGATTTCTGCTATTTTGTGTTCTAAATCGCTGATCCAATCATCTGCTTCATCTAATCTACTGGTGAAGTCTTTTAGTGTGTTCTTCATTTCAGTTATTGTATTCTTTAGTTGTAACTGGTTGATTTTTATGACTTATCTATCCTTCTTTATGTCCTCACTAAGTTCCTTAAACATTCTTATCATCAGTGTTCTAAACTCTGTCTCTGAAATTTTGGATACCTCTGTTTCATTTAGTTCCATTTCTAGAGGTTTCTTCTGATCTTTTATGTGGGACATGTTTCTTTGTTTCTTTATTCTGGCTGTCACTCAGTTTGTGGGGGTGGGACCAGTTACCCAGGTACCCCGATTGCCTTGTAAATGCAACCGCATGTAGGCGAAGTGGTGTTACAGGTGTGTAAAGGCTGTGGTCAGTCATTTCTACAAATTCAGTGTAGACTCAGCTCCTGAACCAGTGCTATGTCCACGTCCGCTTCATAACACAAAAATAAAGCAAGCAACCCAACAACACCAAAAACTAAATACACCCTCACAAGCCTGATAAGCAATGATCAGACAGGAGAAACAAAAATATATAAAAGAGACAAAAGCACAAACATAAAAACAGGAGAACAAGACAGAAAAAACAGTGACCAAAACAATAACCAGATAAACAAGCCTGAGAAACAACAACAAAAAGAAAACAGATGAAAGAAAAGAAGAAAAAGGAACAAAATAATGAAAGGGAAAGAAAAGAAAAAAGAATAATAAAAAAGTAGGGAAAATAGAAAAGAAGGGAAAAAGAGAGAAAAAAAGAAAAACCAAAGGCTCTCCACACGCTTTCATCTGCAGACCACTTGTTCAGCAATAGAGTCTCTGGGTAACCCAGCACCAGCTGTGTTGGGGGCTAGGGTCCAAGGCATCATGTGCTGATCTCCCTCTTAGGCACGCAGTGAGCTTACCACAATTAGCTGCCATGTGCTCTGGGGCCGTGCTCACCACCAAAAATCCTCACAGGTTGCTACGGGCTGTACACTGCTGAAAAACCCTCTGTGAACTCTGGAGGTAGGGGCCAGGCACCAGGAGCTCAGGGTGCCCCCAACAATGCAGCTCTAGGTGGGCAGGCCCCCAAAGCTCCACAGGGTGTGGTCATTGGCCCCCACCAAGTCAGAGCAGCGTGCGCTCCTACACCAGCAACTAGCCCTCACAAATGTGCCATGAATACCCTGGCCAGATCACGCAGGCACACAGCTCCCAGCCCAACACTCTCAGGAAAACAAGTCTCATCCTGTCCCAATCAGCTGCTCACAGATAAGGCAGAGCAGCCCAACAGACAATCATTACCTTGGCAACTCTGCATACATAGCGTGGACAATGGGGACCCAAGGCAGCTCGTTCACACCACATCTCAATGAGCAGCCTGTTGGAGCTGAAGTGAACCTCCCAGGCACTAATGGCTACACAGCACAAGCAGTGAGGAGAGTAGGGACCCAAGGCCGCATGTGCACGCACACACGCACGCCTGCGCCAATTCCACCAAACCAATGTGGTCCCGGACTTGACCCTCTTTGGGAGGGCCCAACCCTGAAAAACTGGCACCCTTCTGTACACTACTGGTGTGCAAGCTCCATACAGATGGAACAATGGTCCCAAAATCTCCAGTTCCCGTGCCAAAGGTGCTCAGTTCAGTCCTTCCCTGCAGGCTCCTGGGCTTCCCCCTCAATCAGCCACTCCCTCCACCAGGGACTGGGTGAGTGGTCACCAGTGAGCAAGTCCATGTGCCGGCTCCATAGGAGGACAACTGGCCCTCTAGCCACCCTCCGCCTCACCGAGTTGAGCAAAGAGAGTCACTAATTTCTACTGCCAGCTATCGTGTACCTCCTCTTCCTGGCAAAGTAACTCTGGGCTGGTGAGCTCAATGTGGGACTGGAGGGTCTCTCCTCCAATTGGAGAAGCCTCTCCACCACTGAGGTGTCCCTCACAGGGTTCGCCCTCTCTCATCTCCACCCCTCCTACCAAACTCGACGTGGCCTCTTCTTTATTTTTTTTAAGAGTTTATTGGGAAATTGGGGGAGAACACCATTGGGGAATCAGGGAAGGGGAACAGACAAGTTGCTGT
>NW_017731631.1:241302-301337 GCF_001890085.2 Hipposideros armiger
TCTGGATGGCCGCTCACGGCAGCTCTTGGCAGCTCATACCATCTGCCAGCTGCTCTCGCTTGCTGCCAGCCACTCATGGTATCTCATGGCAGCCCACTGCAGCTCCACTGCAGCCTACACCATAGCTGGCGACACAAGGCAACCCAGCTCCAGGTCGAGCTGTTGTTCACCATCTTAGCTGTAGAGACCATAGCATCACTGGCCCTAATGTCGAATCTGAACCAGGGCCCTGCTGCTCAGAACTGGTGTCCCAAGCCAAATCTTAACCAATGCGCCACTCGGCCAGCGCAACATGGCCTCTCCTTTAAATCCTTCACTTAAGGGTTCTGTTCATCTAGTGTTCAGGGGACTTCCAAGGTTGAATGTTCTATAAATTATTTGTAATTTTGGTGTGATCCTGGGAGGCAGTTGGCACAGCGTCCATCTATTCTGCCATCTTACCGGAAGTCCCTCAGAAGCTTTTTAGTTTGATATAGACCAAATTATTTAATTTAGCTTTCACTTCCCTTGCCTTTGAGTTCAAATTCATAAAATGCTCTTTGAACCCAAGGTCCATAAGTTTAGTACCTATGTTTTCTTCTATGCAGTTTATTGTTTCAGGTCTTATGTTTAGGTCTTTGATCCATTTTGAGTTAATTTTGGTACATGGTAACAGATAGCAGTCTGGTTTCATTCTTTTGCATGTAGCTTTCCAATTCTCCCACAACCATTTATGAAGAGGCTGTCTCTTCTTT
This sequence comes from Hipposideros armiger, assembly GCF_001890085.2. NCBI lineage: Eukaryota > Metazoa > Chordata > Mammalia > Chiroptera > Hipposideridae > Hipposideros > Hipposideros armiger. The sequence continues at coordinate 242,037 of NW_017731631.1, forward strand.
GTCGAAAATTATCTGTCCATGTTTAAGTGGATTTATTTCTGGGTTCTCAATTCTATTCTATTTCTCTGTGTGTCTGTTTTTCTGCCAGTACCATACTGTTTTGATTATTGTTGCCCTGTAGTACAAGTTGAAGTCAGAAGTGTGATACCTCCAATATTGCTTTTTTTTTTGTGGGTTGCTTTGGCTATTTGGGGTCTTTTGTGGTTCCATATAAATCTGATGAATTTTTGTTCTATTTCTTTAAAAAATGCCCCTGGGATTTTGATGGGGATTGCATTAAATCTGTATATTGTTTTGGGTGATATGGTCATTTTAACTATGCTTATTCTTCCAATTCATGAACATGAAATGCCTTTCCATTACTTTGTGTCTTCTTCAATCTCTTTTAAAAATGTCTTATCGTTTTCACTGTATGGTTCTTTCATATCCTTGGTTAAGTTTATTCCTAGCTATTTTATTATTTTTCTTGCAATTGCAAAAATAATTATTTTTTATTTCTTTTTCTGAGATTTCATTGTTAGTATAAAGGAACGAAATGGACTTTTGTATGTTGATTTTGTAACAGGCCACTTTACTGTGTTCATTTATTATTTCTAATAGCTTTGTGATGGAGTGTGTAGGGTTTTCTATATATATCATCATGTCATCTGCAAAAAGTGACAGTTTAAATTCTTCATTCCCTATTTGGATGCCTTTTATTTCTTTCTCTTGCCTGATTGCTCTGGTTAGGACTTCCAATACTCTGTTGAAAAGCAGAGGTGATAGGGGACAGCCCTGTCATGTTCCTGAACATACAGCAAAAGGCTTCAGTTTTTTACCATTAACCTTTATGTTAGCTAAGGGTTTGTCATATATGGCCTTTATTAAACTAAGGTATTTTTCTTCTATACCCATTTTATTAAGTGGTTTAATCATAAATGAATGTTGTATCTTGTCAAAATTTTTTCTGCATCTATTGATATAATCATATGATTTTTGTCCTTTATTTTGTTTATCTGGTACATCACACTTATCAATTTGCATATGTTGAACCATCCTTGTGCCCTTGGGATGAACCCTACTTGGTTGTGATGTATAATCTTTTTAACAACAGTACTCACTTTTCAATCAGTTCTATTGGTGACACTAAGACACAGACTTCAGTGCATGTTTTTCTGAACAGTCACTAAGGTTTTCTACATGCACAAGTCAATTTGTATGTTTTGATTCTATTGACTGGTCTCTAACAGAATATTTACCAGATATGCCACCAAATTGAAAAGTTGAACCAATTCAAATAGCCAGACTTCTCTGTGTGGGCAGCAGTGAGGGTTTCTATCAGAGTTCTAGAAATGGCATCTCCTCAGATGAATCCTGGATGGGGAAGTTAGATGATCTTGTTTTGATACCCAGTTTTACAACTGTCTTAAGAAATGCCTTTATTTTCTTCACCTGTGAAATAAAGATGTTGTACTAGAGAAAAGTAAGAATTATCTACATATGGCTTACCAAGCTCATGGATTCAAAACAGAAATATTTTATCAAATAAGTGATCTCTTCGTAACGCCCCCAACTTATAGCCTTGATAAAACATTAGGAACCAAATCATACACTATGTGACTGGGATTTTCCATATTTTAGGATAATCCATCCTATGCTATGTGACTTTTGGATTTTTCACATTCTGTGATAACCCACCCTGTTTTCTCCCCTCCATATGCACAGATAATGAAGAGAGACTAGAAACTGTAATTTATACCTCATATCCCAAGTTGTTCTTAATGTTGAGAAGCTAATTGTCGTTAAACATTTTGGGGCTCTTTAGAGTTAAGAAGTAAAGTGTTGTTTACTTAATACTATTTATAGTTGGCCCATTTCCCATCCTGTTGTGGAGTTAAGAAGATTTTTTGAATGACATGTTAGGGCAACAAATTCAGGGCCTTCTCCTTGATGTGACACCTAGGATGCTTCCTGAGGTCCTGGGACTGGAAAATGGAGCGTCTTACTGACGAGGTGGTGTTACTGTGCATGTCCTTAGAAATATAACAACAACAATCCTATACTTATGTTTACTGCCTTGGAGTTCACAAAATGCTTTCTTTCAGAGCCAGAATTTTATTTGGTCACCACAACCATCAATTTTTTTTAAAGGTTTTATTGGGGAATTGGGGGAGGGGAACAGACAAGTTGCTGTCCTTTTTATGTTCTTCAGTCTAGTTGTGGAGGACGTTGCTTCACTGGCCCATGTTAGTATTACCATTGCACTCTTCCAGGATGAGGCAAATTGGTCGCCGGCCTCTGGACGGCCGCTCATGGAGGCTCTTGGCAGCTCACACCAGCTGCCAGCCGCTCATGCTGGCTGCCGACCTCTCACGGTAGCTTATGGCAACCCACTGCAGCTCTACTGCAGTCTATGCCATCGCCGGCGACTCACAGCAGCCCAGCTCCAGGTCGAGCTGCTGTTCACCATCTTAGCTGTAGAGGGCAGTGTCACTGACCCTCATGTGGGATTCGAACTGGGGCCCTGCTGCTCAGAGCTGGCGTCCCAAGCCAGCTCTTAACTAACATGTCACTCGGCCGGCCCAACCATCAATTTTTGTTATTCCTAATTTACAGATACAGAAAATAAGGCCCAGAAAGGTTAAGTGATTTGCCCAAAGTCAAACAGCTATTAAGGATCAGAACCAGACTAAAATGCAGGTCTTTGCCTAGCACAGAACGCTTTCCACTATATCGTGCTGTGCTGCCTTACTCCTTAAAATAATTAATCTACAAATTATTGCCCCACTCAGTGGAGCCACCTTAGCAGGACAGGATTCCTTGTTTCAGTTGTTATGAAAAGAAACAAATAATCAAACTCTAATGTACTGAAAAGTGTGGGTGTTGCAGGACAACTGGCTGGCCTCTAGGCAGGGAAAGTGCAGAGGGAGGGAAGAGGCTATTTAAGTGATTCATTCTTACCAGTTCTCCCCATCCTCATGTATTTTTGTTTATACTGCTGTGTCAATTTCCCCAGGTTAGGCATATCCAATTTAATGGAATGAATATGATCCAAAAAGGTAGGTGTGGATCTAGTTTTGACAAGGGAAATTATCTTTCCCTCCTGACTTTATTATTTCACAGAGGGTGCCCCTTCTCTTCTGATAGCTTTCAAGGAATAAACTAACGATACATGAGATGTAACTTTTTCTCTTCCTGGGCCAAATATGCAGTGACCCATTTATAAGCATATATGTACAGAATAAGCCTCTCTGATGTCCTCAAGTACCTCAAGACTTTGGACTGAATCATTTCTTTCTCCCGATGGAATTTCCCTCCCAAGTTTGTCATTCTGGTGGGGTCCTGTGACTTAAACCTATCAGTCAGCTATTAAAATTATTTCTTCTGGCTTTTGTTATGGTTTTCACCCTGATTCCCTCTACCTTGGCCATTTCCCTGACTGCCTATAATTTTCCTATCTTACTGTTATATGAGACTTATCCCAACATTGGAAGCCAGAGCCCTTTATACGATTTTGCAGACTGAGATGTGAGGTTACAGCAAAACTTCAGAACTGCGGCCTCCTTTATCTAAATACATACGTATGTATTTATTAAGAATTATAAAAATTACATATATATATATATATATATATATATGAAGCCTACCATTACAGAGTCATAAAATCAAGTCAGACGATTATGTGTTTATAAGCAAAATGAAAGAAACACCAAACTAAAACCCTCAGAATTGATTTTCTTTTCTATTCACAGATAACTGAGTATGGGGTAGGTGGGTTTTTAAAGGCAACATGTGAATATTCATACATGATCTGAGCTCTGAAAGGGGAAACAAGCCCAGATGAAACAAAGGATCTCGGGCTGACAAATGATGGGGAATTTGGGAGGCAGCCAAGAGGATTACAGCATCTCTCTCCATTCTCAGAAAACGCCTTTGCTGTGACAGGGCACTCAGCTGCAGACTACTCAGAGTTGAAGTTCACATTTACTTCACACTGTCTTAACTTCCTTCTCCCTAGTTTTGCTGGAAGGATGCATTTTGTGGAATTTTAGATAAGGATCCTGCTTGCAGATAGATTAACCTTTTAAAAAAATATGTCTGTGCTTCTCAGTCCTAAGTAACAGTGCATCTACCCCTAAGGAATCGCCTGGAGACTGGTGTATACCTCCTGTATACATGGGAGGTTCCAAGGAAAATTAAGTTATTCTTCTAGCCAACACTTTAAATACTATCTCCAGCTAACAATAAAATAAGCTATGGGGGGAGCAGTTATGAGAGATTATCAGGAAAAGCACAGTAAATGAGTGTGGTTGTTATGCAGATTTAGGTTGCTGCCTTCTCCATCTATAAGAGTTTCTAGAGATTAAAGTCATCCTCCTCTTCCTGGTACAGAGAGGGAGAAACCTTTACAAATGGAGATTTCCCTTATACATGTAAATTGTTCTCACCAAAGGGTACCTTGTACTCAATTTTCAGAGCTTTTCCTATGTTTGCTGTTTCTTAAAAATAATCAGCCTATAATAATCCTTATGCCAAAGAGACATTATTTTGGGATAGCAAATTCTGCTCCCCTTCAGAAGAATGAGTAACATTTTGAGGAAGGATGGGTATGCCCATAATTTTGCAGGATTTTCCCATCTATAAAATGAGGGATGTGGACTATGTAATCTATTATTATCTTTAATCATAATTACAGCAGCTAACATTCAGAGTTCTTATTATGTATATTGTGTCTGGAGGGGGAGAATTCTTCCCCTCTACCCTTTTTAAGTTCTTATGGCTGGACTAATAATAAAATTGACACAAAACCAGATTAACGGGAGAAAAACCAATTTAATACATAGGCCCAAAACAAATATCAGCAGTTGCCTATAGACCAACCTAATATATCTTCATCCTACTAATTGAATGAGTCTCAAATTGGAAGGGCTGAAAAGCAATTGGAACAAACTCTTAGGAAAGAGCCAGAAAAGGCTCAGGGCGGAGCCAAATAATACTTTTATTTGGAGCTTCTTCCTGTAACCGCATTTCACAGACACTTTGATTTCTGCTGACAACACAATCCATGGATCCCCAAGGCACAGTCTCTCCTCTTTCCTTTCTGGTCCAAGTATGAACAAAAAGCAATCCCTTCTGCTTACTTCTCCTTAGCAAAGCTGAAAAAACTTAAAGGAAACCAAAAGATGTATTAAAGAACAGATATTTCTTCCCCTATTAAAAATTATCAAGTCCAGATTTCTTACCCCAATGTACAGCTAACCATTTTCCAAACTCAAAGATCTTGTTCAATGTGCAACCTGTCCAAAAACACCCTTTTTAACTTGGGGCTATTCCAAAATTTCAACCCTTTCTTTGCCCCTCTCTTTTCTGGGGCAAAGACTGGTGTAAGCTGTTCAGAGGAAGAGTGTAAATAAAGATGAACAGCCCACACTTAGATCAAGGCTTATTATTGTCTTTCAGGAAAAACAAGCACTTGTATGAACATGGATCTTCCCCAAACTTGCTCATGACCCCAGCAGTCTGAGGCAATCAGCCTAGTTCAGATTCCTGCCACAGCGACTGGAGGCACATAAGTACTCAAGAAGGAGGTGGGAGACCTCACCTGGAAAAGCCTTCTTCCTAGCTTTCCCACATGTGGTTTCCACAAGAGACGGGGAGTGGGGGAGTGGACTCTGCATCTTCAATTCCTTCATCCCCTTTCAGCTCTTAGCCAAATTTTACATTATCTTCCAAATCTGACTTTGAAACTAGTGTTTCAGCAACATCTGAATATCAGAGTGCATTCTCCAGAAACAGAGAAGTATGGTTGCCAAAGTTTTGACAGGCAGAGTAAGAATTTCAAGCAGAGTTATCCTTTGCTTGCTTTGTAGTGGATTTTAAAAAGTAATCTCTGCTTGTGTAGCTGTAATGGCTTTATTAAGAAATGTGTTCTTGAGTTGTAAACTTAATCTGTCAGACAAATAAAACCACAACTTTAGTTGAACTGAAAATCACTTGTTACTTTGGCTCTTTAACTATCATTATAACATAAGTTGTAACTGTTACAACCATCTCTGGAAGTACATGGATATTTTATAGCTATTGTAAATGAACGGTATTGTGGTTGGAGATATGTGGCTATAAAACCACAGGAAAGGTAGTTGAAGAAAGAACACCTGGTTTCATATAGGTTTCCAAGCCCTGCATATCAACAGACAGAAAATATGTGCTTCTCTATCACCTTTTAGATGACAACAGCAGGTTACTATATATGTATGCCTTACAACATTGCATGCATTGGCTACAGATGGTTTAAAGTGTCATGATTTCCAATCTGTGGCTCTATTACTTAAATGAAACCTATCCCTGAAACTAAGAGCACTTCCTTCTAAATAATTTGAGTATCTAATCGCTAGTCTTCTGGATAGAACCCATGGCACAGAACATTTGCTAGATTCTATTTTTGCAGAAGCTCAAAATTAAGGACAAATATAATTAGCCTCAGCTGGTTGATGAAGAAACTGAAAGCAAAAGAGGTTTTGGAAAGCAAAGTGACACACCCCAATGGAAAAATGGGCCAATGTCATGACCAGACAATTCATACAAGACATTCATATGGCCAATAAACATTAAAAGGAGTTCATTTTCACTAGTAATCAAATACATGCAAATTTAAACCATAGTAACATACTATTTTCCCACTCTCATAGTGGGGAAAGTTTACCAACAATGATAATACTCAATGCTGATAAGAATGGAATGAGATAGACCCTCCCACTACTAGTTAATGGTATCATAAATTTGTACAACCATTTATGTGCACTATAAAGTAATATCTCAAGTTGCATCAGGAGTCATTAGTATGTTCTTATCATTTGCTCCAGTAATTTCACTTATAGTGTTCTGTACTAAGGATATATGTATTTATAAAAGTGTTCAACAAATGAGAAATACAAAAGAAAAACAAAAACTCTAGTTGCCAACAATAAGAGAAATAATAAATAAATGTTGATTATGTAGGAAGATATTATGCAACCATTAAAATGCACATTTTAAAAATATTTAATAACATGAGGAATGCTCAAGATAAAACATTAACTGAAAAAATAGGACATAAAATTTTAAGTACAATTCTAGTTGTCTTCTTTAAATTTATGGACACAGATTATGCAAAAAAAAAGTTGGATAAATGGAATGAAGTGCAGCAAACCATTAGGAGTGATTCACATTGGAGGGTGCAAATCTTCCAAGTTTATTTGTAAACTTGATGTCAAAATTGAATTCTGTGCTTTAACCTCATTTAGTAGCACCACCCTTACAAATACTGTGGGACCTACCAACACCTACCATATTTACCTACTGGTCTCTGAAAATATTGCTGAATGGGGTTCCATCACTAGGGGACAACCTGAGTTTCTATGTTCCCCTGTGATAGATGTGAAGTAGTGTACCTCTGAGCCCAGATGAACAAGGAAGCCAAAGAAGTGAATCTGTATAAATTAGAGGCTGGTCACTATATTCCTTTTTTCTAATTTTTAATTGTGTAAATAGTTCACCATTATATGTTCTAGACACTTCACTGGTAAAAAGGGAAAAAAGGGGAGAAGGAAGTTCTGCTCCTTAGTAGGCATCTGACTCACATAAATGAAAACTGTGTCAGTACCCGTGAGGCTTGAGTTGGGAGAAAACAATCAATAACCTTATACTGAGTATCTAGCACATGCCAGGAGTTGAGACATAACCCCAACCCTCCAGGATTGTACAGTCTGGTGGGAGAATAAAGATAAGTATCATCTGAGGAAGGTAAAAGTCATGTGGATTCAAAGGCAAGAGAGACCCATTGTCGGAGAATCAGAAAAAACTTTGTGATTGTGAATGCACTACATAGGGGGAGCCAAGGCAGTGCTTAAAATGTATTTCATATCTTTTTTTTTGTAGGCCCATAACAGAAACCTGCTCTCTATAGATTTTGATCATATAACTCACACAGGAAAGATCTATGATGACCATCGGAAATTCACCCTTCAAATTCTTTATGACCAAACTGGGAGACCTGTCCTATGGTCTCCCGTAAGCAGATATAATGAAGTGAATATCACATATTCTTCTTCGGGACTGGTGACATTTCTTCAAAGAGGGATGTGGAATGAAAAAATGGAATATGACCAAAGTGGAAAAATAATTTCAAGAACTTGGGCTGATGGGAAAATTTGGAGCTATACCTACTTAGAAAAGGTAAGTATGTAGGGAAAATAAGCTGGCTCTGAATTTCTGACTGAGGATATTGAAAGTGACCCTAAGTACCCAACTTGGGGAGGACCTGTGGGAGAAAAGTCTGTGTTCTGGGTGTTCTGCTGTGTAGAAGTAACCAACCAACCAACCGACCAATAACAAATATATATATATATATATATTATAATAAATATAATAAATATATATATATATTTGTTATAGATATAGATACAGATATATCCTATAAAAATAAGCTGTTTTTCAGCTGAAAAAATTTTCTAACACCACACTCTGCCAGGTACTTCAAACTGAAGTCAAGATAATGGCTTAGCTTTCTCCTCATTTAGGCATATTTGTTCATGCTCTTGAAAAGGTATCTTTATTATTATGAAAGCTCATACTGAGGTAAAATGGGTAGACACATTATAAAATTGTGTGTTAATGTATCTCAGCTCTGGAGAAAGGCCTCTTAAACAGAGGATAAGGATTTCTAATTTTGTTAGGATAGCCAGTGAAATTTTAGTAGTATACACTTGAAAGCCAATTTTCACAATAATCAGTCTGAGGGAATGGCGGCAGCGGGACTTATTGGTAATAGTCCTTTGTGTGCAATGAGTCTCCGGTAGCATCTGTAATGGGAATTTGTAGCCTTTGTCTGTTAGGAATAGACAAGGACTTTAATCGTTCCACCAAAACCATTTGTCAAATATCAGGTTCCACACACCAAAATAGTTTCTGGCCAGATCAGTAGCAGAGGACAATAAGAGAAATTGATCTCTATCTGACTCTCACTTTCTAATGACCTAAGATAGTGTCTCTTGTTTCCCAAATCTATCTATCAAATGAATTTATCAGTCCTGAATTAATTTCTGGGGAAACTGAAAAATGCTTTCCATTGGGAAGTCAAGAGTAATCATTCCAAGGTAACTTCTAGAAGTTCTTAGAAAAGTCATAGAAGCTCATAGCTCACTTGGCAAAATTTCACTATTTTCACCCAACAATGCCAAGCCTTTCTGATATACCCCCCCCAAAGTTTTCTCCTTTTTTAAGTGTGCCAGTGGTTGTATTGTATGTCATTATAAAACTATTGTAGTATTTCTCAGCCAGTCACTGGGAAATTTGCCAAGTTGGAAATGCCTAGGTGATAAAGCAGACCCCACTTGGGAGCCAGGGTAAAGGAGGGAGTCCTCTGCTCTACCCACCATGAGTTCTTTTCTGCTGAATAAATCGATCAAGTTTATAATCTCAAAACACATAAATATGGAATGGTTCTTTCCAAAAATCTTTTATCATGAGATTGATTTTAATAACATTATTATTACCAGTTAGACAACTAATTCACTGAATAAATGTGATGACTAAATGAAATAACATAAAGCTCTCAGCACATCTAGTCATTCAATAAAAGTCAGTTTCTTTCCATTTAAATATAGCACATTATAGTATTTATTTTCAGGCCGAGAACTTAAATGACTTAACTGCTAGCAATTACTGATACTTGAAGATAAATTAAAACAGGAAAGAACAAAAAGAAGGAAGGAGGGGAGGGGAGGGGAAAGATGGGAGGAAATTAAACATCTTTGAAATTGTGATTCCAGAAAAAAAAGGGAAAGAAGATTGAATTTGCCAAATCCAATTTACATGTAACTTTTCCAGTGAAGTGATGAGGTTCTGTGTATTCCTCAGCTTATTTCAGTCTTCTCTTTAACATGGCCTTTGCTGGCATATTTTTTCAAGTGTCTGGGTCAGAGCAAGAACAAAGAGGCTGACTCTTGTAGTATTTTAAAGTAAGAATTCTCAAACTTTGGGGGCCAGCCAACTGGCTCAGTTGGTTAAGAGAACGAGCTCTGAGCAACAGGATCTCCTGTTCGATTCCCATATGGGCCAGTGAGCTGCGCCAGAGCTGAGCTGCCACTGAGCTGCCAACAGGTGGCAGGATGGCTCAGATGGTAAGAGCATGTGCTCCTGAAAACAAGGTTGCCAGTTTGACTCCTGCATGGGATGGTGGGCTATGCCCACCCGCAACTAAGATTGAGCACGGCACCTTGAGCTGAGTGGCCGTGAGCTGCCGACAGGCTGCAGGATAGTGACTGGACTTGGAGCTGAGCTAGCTGCGCTCTTCAAAACTAAGACTGAAGGACAACAACTTGGCTGTTCCCCTTCCCCAAGTCCCCAAAACTTTTCCCCTTCCCCAATTCCCCAATAAAATCTTTTAAAAAAAAGAATTCTCAAGCTTTAAAATGTATACCTTTTATACCTCAAAATACGTCTGGTATTACCTCTGTAAATTTGCTTGCCACCCCTATACCATAATATATTAAAAAGCAACAGCAGGTATTTTACCTTAAAGTGTAGAAATTTCGCAAAAATTGTTTGACTTCCTCTAAAGTGAAAGTTACACGTATCATTTTCATGCACAATGGTTTGTAGCCATTAGGAGAAAAATAATTACTTGGGTAATAGCTGCAGTTGCTTAAATGATCTCTTCTCTATTAAAAAAATCAATTATTGTTTCTTGAGTTTTCTCTATGTGGCTATTAATTCTCTATCCTGATTTATGAGACTTCTCTGAATTAATTGTATTTTGAAGGCTTGTGGGGTTAAGTTTTGTATTACAGTAAATGTAAATCTTCCAGTTTCCTAAAATCATTCTTAAGAACTTTATTTTAAAAATGTATTTAAATATATTTTATAACAATTTAATAAGGTGCTTTAGTCTGATACATTTATACAAAATTGCCTCTTTGAGGCTGAAATTTCAAAGGCAGCCTGGGGGTACAGAGTGCATGCACCTTAGGCTTGAGCTTTCAGGTGGCACCACACTGCCATCTGGTGGTCATTGGAATGCTTTAACTTTTCAAATTTTTACCATGTCTATTCTTGTTCAAATGAGTATACAGTCACAATTGTTCGTTTTTTCTTCTTTACAGTGATCTCACAATCGATTTTTAAAAAAATGTCTTCCACTCTATTGTATGGACTAATAAGAAATAGCTTTTTATCCTGTAGCAGCACGGTGGGTTTTGGATGGACCCATAAGCATTGTTTTTGAAACAAACACATAATAATGCCCACCCAATGTGAAAAAGCAGCCAAGTGAGGGCTAAATGGTATTCTGGCAATACAACGGTTACATTCACAAGATTCCTAATCAGGTCATCCACATTCTTACCATTGGAAGGAACCTTTAAAACAGACTACAGAATTTTCAAGACAGTGCAGCATCAGCACCGCCTAGGAACAGGGTCAGGCAGTGGTTGACTGCAGCATGGAGTATGAGAGCAGGGGAGAGAACACAACGGCGATGTGCTATAAATGTTTGGCAAGGATGGTACTAGATAATGTGTGGGAAGCATATGATGATTGTCCCTGGCCTGCATCAGGTGACAGATGTCAGCTTTTCATGGCCATTTGACAGAAGATAGTGGAAAGTTGCTGGGAAATGTGACATTCAGCATAGAGGTTAACATAAAGGCATTTTCCACCAATTCCCACGAGGTTCTGTTGAGTTATGCCTTTGGTCAAGGAGGAGGTTCTCCTTTTGTGTCCTCATGCATACACAGGAGTGCCAAGTCTCCTGCCCTCAGTTCAGTAGGGTTTTCAGAGCTGCAGGTTGTCCAGAGGTGTTGAGGTGACAGGGTTTGCACCTGCAGCTGTGTGTCCCGCAGCAGAGTACTTGGTAAAAAAGAAAGGATGAGTGAATGAGCAAATAAATGCTGACTTTGACTTCACAGTACTGACATTCAATTCAAAATCAATAATTCTCAGAGGGCAGGGAGGATATGCAATTACGAAGATTTAAATGTACATTATATGTGTTTCTATAATTCATATTCAGTACTTATGTAATTTATATTTAGAAAATAAAAAGATACCTATTGTTTTCATAACAGAAATTTCAGAAAATAAAGCTCAACTAAGTCTTTCTGCTTGATAAGGTAATTCTCAGGAAGGGAAGGGTAAAATTCCCTTGAGGAATTATGTCAGAATTTCCAAGGGTGAGCAATTTATTTTTATTAGAAGATGAGATTTAAGTACTTTTCAATTAGAAATAGAATTGAGTCCTCCCTAAAACAGTGCTCCTTTTATGTCTAGATTTAATATTAAAATAAGATAAACTAATATCATTGAAATATTTAATACGTGCAAGGCATTACACCTCAACAAATAGCTGTTTCTGAAATACAGATTTGGTTGGGGAGAGAGCTTGCATAACCAGAAGCTTCTCCACTTTTAATGGCATGATCCCCTAATATAGTTTATAACATGAATTGCAAAGCAATAATAATAATGTTTAATATACAACTTTTTGGGACGACATCTACTATGTGAAGTCAATAAATACATTTTGGTGACTATAACGTAATACATGTCATGCCCTGCCCCCCATTTACCACACTCCAATCCATCTCCATACTGAAGCAACAATAACCTTTCTGAATTCTGGACTTGATTATTTCTCCCAGCTGTGCAAACTCCCTTTCCTTACCCTGGCTTTCAGTAGTTCCCTGTTGCCAACATGTTTAAGTGCAAACTATTTAGCATGGCTTAGAAAACCCACTATGACCTAGACTTAACCTACCTAACTGGCCTTATCTCTTGCCATTCACCACCACCCCCCTCCTAACATACCCATGCTCTGGCCATACAAAATTTCTCTCGTTCTCTGAAAAAGCCATGCTCTCTTTCTTACCCAGACCCTGATAATGCTGTGCCCTCTGTCAGGAATACTCTTTCCCTACTCCACTCCACCTGCCTCCCCACCACTTGGCCAACCCCTAGTCATCCTTTTGGTCTCAGTTCAGATGTCACTTTATCCCAGAAGCCTTCCCTGACCTTTTAAGTCTGGACTATCTGCTATTCCTCTGCCTCCCAAAAGCATCCTGTACTTCCCCTGTCATAACACATTTCACACTATATTGTAATGGCTTGGTTACTTATCTTTCTTCTACATTAAACTGTAAGCTCCATGAGGATGGATACCACTACTGACCTCTACTGTATCTACTAGGGTGCACCACAACACCTGGCAAGTGCTCGATAAATTTGTGGAATGGATATATGTGTATTCTGTTTATTATAATTTTCTCCACTTCAGTGGTACATGTTATGCTACTTTGCCTTTGTCTCATTTCAGTCCGTGATGCTTCTCTTACATAGCCAGCGCCGTTACATCTTTGAGTATGACCAATCGGATTGTCTGTTCTCAGTCACCATGCCTAGTATGGTGCGCCACAGCTTACAAACCATGCTTTCAGTGGGCTACTACCGGAACATCTATACCCCACCAGACAGTACCACTTCTTTTATCCAGGACTATAGTCAAGATGGCCGACTACTACAGACCCTGCATCTAGGGACAGGGCGCAGAGTTTTATACAAGTACACCAAGCAAGCAAGACTGTCTGAGATTCTGTATGATACCACTCAGGTCACATTAACATATGAAGAGTCTTCTGGAGTGATTAAGACAATACACCTGATGCACGATGGCTTCATTTGCACAATCAGATACAGGCAAACAGGTTTGTTGTGAAAGGGTGGTGATGTTGTGTACATCATATCATGTTTTCTCATGAGATTTTTGCTGCCCACAGTCTGAGATAGAAGCATTACTCTATAGACACTGAATCCAAGAAACTGTCACTTTAGTTATCAAGGTATCTTCCATTAATAATTAAAAACATATTATAGGCTACATAAAAGCTGATTCCTTAAAAACATACAGTGCATTTCTCAGCTCTTAAGAAAGTTGAGATCTAAGTACCTAGTCTAACTGTGTACCTGTTCCTACCTACCACCAAATTGTCCCAAAGTTGCAGCTGCAAGATATGAGTCTCACTTGGGCAGCCGGATGGCTCAGTTGGTTGGAGCGAGTGCTCTTAACAACAAAGTTGCCAGTTCAACTCCCACATGGGATGGTGGGCTGCGCCCCTTCCCTCCCCCTGCCCCAACTAGATTGAAAAAAACGGCGACTGGGCTTGGAGCTGAGCTGCACCCTCCACAACTAAGATTGCAGGACAACAACTTGACTTGGAGCTGATGGGTCCTGGAAAAAACACATTGTTCTGCGAAAAAACCCATTGTTCCCCAATACAGTTTAAAAAAAAGATATGAGTCTCACTGAAATGAGCTCAAGCCCTTTCTAACCTCTATAAGCCTCAGTTGATAGCAAATTATCTTTAAAAGTCAGAACTTTTTATTATATTTCATTCTTGGAGTTTATAAAATGTCCAAATCCAGTTACTTGAATGCTGGACTTTGTCAAAACATGATCCTCTGACTTTGTAGCATGGGTTAAATGAATTGAAAGCTTTTTTGCCACTGATTATAAAAACAAAGCATATTCATAATATCAGTGTCCTCACCTCAGCTAGTGGATGGGTTATTACTTCTATAGTTCCTATAATTAAATTATTCTATAACTATAATATACAGTATTTTTTTTCAAATTTTGTGACCACAACTATGAGAATATATACTATGAGATAATGAGATGATATGCCCAGGCATTAGATATCAGGACAATCTCTAATATTTTATTTAGAAGTAAAAGCATTAATACTAAAGAAAAAAACACTAGACCTTTCTGATTGCTTAACATTAAGCATCTAGTTTTGTTCTCATTATTTTTATTTCGATTCCTTCAGGACCTCTTATTGGACGCCAGATTTTCCGATTCAGTGAAGAAGGTCTTGTGAATGCTCGGTTTGACTACAGCTACAACAACTTCCGTGTCACAAGCATGCAAGCTGTGATAAATGAAACCCCTTTGCCTATAGACCTGTACCGATATATTGATGTATCTGGTAGAACAGAGCAGTTTGGAAAATTCAGTGTGATTAATTACGACTTAAATCAAGTCATCACTACTACAGTGATGAAGCACACTAAGATTTTCAGTGCCAATGGACAAGTTATTGAAGTCCAATATGAAATCCTAAAGGCAATTGCCTACTGGATGACTATTCAATATGATAATATGGGCCGTATGGTAATATGTGATATAAGAGTAGGAGTAGATGCCAATATAACAAGATACTTCTATGAATACGATGCTGATGGGCAACTTCAAACTGTTTCTGTAAATGATAAAACCCAATGGCGTTACAGTTATGATCTGAATGGCAACATCAACCTCTTAAGCCATGGGAATAGTGCTCGTCTTACTCCTCTCCGATATGACCTCCGGGATCGCATCACCAGGCTAGGAGAAATTCAGTATAAAATGGATGAAGATGGCTTTCTGAAGCAGAGAGGAAATGACATCTTTGAATATAATTCTAATGGTCTGCTGCAGAAAGCCTACAATAAGGCTTCTGGCTGGAGTGTGCAATATTACTATGATGGGCTTGGGCGACGTGTTGCCAGTAAGTCCAGCCTACGGCAGCACCTCCAGTTCTTTTATGCAGACCTTGCCAATCCCATAAGAGTTACTCATTTGTACAACCACACAAGCTCAGAGATTACATCCTTGTATTATGATCTCCAAGGTCACCTTATTGCCATGGAGCTAAGCAGTGGTGAAGAATATTATGTAGCCTGTGATAATACAGGCACCCCGCTAGCTGTGTTCAGCAGTCGAGGTCAAGTGATAAAAGAGATATTGTACACACCTTATGGAGATATCTATCATGACACTTACCCTGACTTTCAGGTCATCATTGGTTTTCATGGAGGACTTTATGATTTCCTTACTAAATTAGTGCACCTGGGGCAAAGGGATTATGATGTTGTTGCTGGTAGATGGACGACACCTAATCATCATATATGGAAACAGTTGAACATCCTTCCTAAACCATTCAACCTCTACTCCTTTGAAAATAACTACCCAGTTGGCAAAATTCAAGATGTTGCAAAGTACACTACAGGTATTTAAACAGTATAAAACTTTACGCTAAAGTAAAGAGATAACTCAGTGGTGTGTTTATCACATAATCTCAATGTCTTTGTAAATATGCTTCCTCTTCCTGACAGTTAGCCCACAAGTTGTTCTGCAATCATTCTCTTCCTTAGTCTTCTAGAGTGAGCAAAACTGTGCATCTTTTGCATTCCAGTGCATTTTTCTTCCCTTTTATGCTTTCTGTTTGTAGTTTTCACTCTTAAAAGCTTATACAAATAATTTCATAAAAGAAAAATTCAGGATTCTGTTGCATCAAACAAATCTAACATCACAGTCTGTGTAGCCTTCATACTACTATCACGTTAACAATTCAGTGCAGTAAAATGAGACTATCCTTGTGATTATCCAAGCATCCAAAGGTTTCCCTGTAGAGAGAGAGTCATATGCTTTAGAGTGGGTGATATAAGAGGGAGTTTTATCCCTAATTTCCCATTGGCTAAACCTATTGAAGGCATGAAAGGCATCTTTTAAACTACAAAAGTTGTAAAGTATGGGCTTTAAATTTTTTTCTTTTAAATTTTGTGTCTCACAGACATTGGAAGTTGGTTGGAGCTATTTGGTTTCCAGTTACACAATGTACTACCTGGATTTCCTAAACCAGAATTAGAAAATTTGGAATTAACTTATGAGCTTCTACAGCTTCAGACAAAAACTCAAGAGTGGGATCCTGGAAAGGTTAGTAAAAGTTTTATTATCTCTACTTAGCTGAAAAAAAACAGAAAAGCACCCAACACTATGAAATAGTATTAATATATATTTGCTTACTTATTTTTGAGTTGCCTTCAATGTTTATTAAAATGTTCATGATAAAGGAGGAGGTAGAAAAAAGCTCCCACGAGGAAAGGACCAAGGGATTGGAGCTTTTGGAAAAGGAAAGACTATCATGTGACTTGATGACTGTTGGGGTAGACAAACAACAGGAAAGAGGACCTAGACTTTCAAAATTCTGAAATGGGCTTTGAAGGGTAATTATGGATTCTATATGGAGAAAATTCTTCATTAAAAGAAAGGAATAACATCACATTTCCAGCTGCAAAATAATCTAGGGCATAATGCATTAAGAACATGAAAATAACAGAATTAAATAATTCTGATAAAGAAAAAGTACATATGAGCAATGAAACAACAATAATAAATATTACAGGGATAACATCTCTGGAAAAATAGGAATA
Source organism: Hipposideros armiger (assembly GCF_001890085.2). Lineage (NCBI taxonomy): Eukaryota > Metazoa > Chordata > Mammalia > Chiroptera > Hipposideridae > Hipposideros > Hipposideros armiger. The sequence continues at coordinate 259,302 of NW_017731631.1, forward strand.
CCAAAACATTCAAGTTTTAGCAAATGATTGCATTAGGAGTATGAGGTACAAATGAAAACAAGAAGGAACTTTTTCTTTCAATTGAAAGAAATAAGAATACCTGCGTGCAAAAATGTAAAACTGAAATTTGGGTGGGAGGGCTTGAAATTTAAGTGTAAAAAATTGTAAGGGGAATGAAATTCTAAGTAGGTCCTACAGGGTTATCCCTTTTTGTAACTACATATAATATGTAAATGCTTTTTGTAATTAAAAATCCTAAAAAATGTTTAACAAAATATTGAAAATTGCTGAAGCTTTGTAATGGATACTTGGAGGTTCATTATCCTCTCCACTCTATTTCTTAGTATGTTCGAGAATTTCTATAATAAAAAGAGTTTTTATTTTAAGTCCACGTAAAAAGATCGTTGAACTTCTTGCTGATTTGCTGTTATTATTGGGTTGTTGGAAAAGTCAAGATGTATTTTTTTCTATGTTTTTCGTTTCAAAAATTCATCATGACTTTTCCAACAAGCCAATATTTAGAAGGCCATAAGCGGCTGGAAAGCAAGAAGGATGCCATATGCATCTCTTTATACCTGTGCCTAATGTATTACTCTACACAGTCATAACAGCTAGTTGTTGTTAGTTAAATTGGCAAAAAGGAAATGTCTTTGTTTTGGGGGAGCTGGACCCACTTAATTTGAAGTGTCTTCCAGCTCTGAGAGTCTATAATATCAAGTTTGAACAAATTTCCCTATGTTTAACACACCAAGATACCAAGGAATATATGCCAGTTGATCACGTCAACTGTTAGTCTTTTCTTTCCAAATCTCTGATGAAGAGATTCCAAATTTGGCTTGTTTTTAAATCTCAAACCAACAAATTAGAGAGAGAGGGAAGCAACCTTGGAAGCCTTTGCTTTCCACAATCACCAAGCATAAGACAGATGCTAAATTTTCTGCTACATTTGCAATGTGCCTTTCTTCTTTCTTAGACTATCTTGGGTATTCAGTGTGAGCTTCAGAAACAGCTCAGGAATTTCATTTCCTTGGACCAACTTCCTATGACTCCCAGATATAATGAACGGTGCCTTGAAGGAGGGAAACAACCAAGGTTTGCCGCTGTTTCTTCTGTTTTTGGAAAAGGTATAAAATTTGCTATCAAGGATGGCATAGTAACAGCTGACATCATAGGAGTAGCCAATGAAGATAGCAGGCGGCTTGCTGCCATTCTCAATAATGCTCACTACCTGGAAAACCTACATTTTACCATAGATGGGAGGGACACTCACTATTTCATTAAGCTTGGGTCTCTGGAGGAAGACCTGGTGCTCATCGGTAACACTGGGGGGAGGCGGATTCTAGAGAATGGGGTTAATGTCACTGTGTCCCAGATGACTTCTGTGTTGAATGGGAGGACTAGACGGTTTGCAGATATCCAGCTCCAGCATGGAGCTCTCTGCTTCAACATCAGATATGGGACAACTGTCGAAGAGGAGAAGAATCACGTGTTGGAGATCGCCAGACAGCGCGCGGTAGCCCAGGCCTGGACTAAGGAACAAAGAAGGCTGCAAGAAGGGGAGGAGGGGATTCGGGCGTGGACAGAGGGGGAAAAGCAGCAGCTTTTGAGCACTGGGAGGGTACAAGGTTATGATGGGTATTTTGTTTTGTCTGTTGAGCAGTATTTAGAACTTTCTGACAGTGCCAACAATATTCACTTCATGAGACAGAGCGAAATAGGCAAGAGGTAACAAAAAAAATATCTGCCTTTGCGTCACCAAAGACTGCCTGTTTTTAAAACAAAAAATGGCTTATTGTATTGGTTTTCTAGATCAGAACTCTGTATATGTAAATATGGAGGAAAAACATATCCAACTGCCTTTCAATGTGACGGAAGATGGTATTTTAATATTGTTTGTTTAAACTATTTAAGAAATGACCGAGATTTTTAGTTCCTCTGTGCCAGTGTTCAAAGTAACACAAGTAAAATTAAAACAGTAAAAACAAAAAGTTTTCAGAAAGCACCACTTTAAAGTTGTTGAGCCATGCATATTTATGCTCAAGTATACAAAAACAAACCCAACGTTCTGTATCTCTATCGGGACACAAAGTTTCATATTTAACTGTTGGCAGAACTTGCAGGCTATTTGGAAAGGTGGTGCAATAGGATCTGAACCTTGCATTTTGAAAGACTGCCAACCCTTTCACATTTTCCAGATTTGTTATAGGAAACTTAAAAAGAAGTATAAAATGTCCTCAGCCATCCTCTCCTAGAGTCAAGAACCATTTGCCCTTCCTTCCTGATTATTCCTCCTTGCTTGTTAAAGTAAATTCTATGTTGTTGTGCTGTGTTTTGGCGTGTGGTGGCTGGGTTCTGTCTACCATGTTTCTCTGTGGGTGTGGTACCCAGACCGAATTACCACTATTTGCTTGTGTGAACATGATACCAAGGCAGCTGGCCATTGTAATTTCTCCCACACAACCTGTTTTGACTACATTTTTTTACTAAATTGTCCAGCTGTATTGGCATCATGTAAATGCTTTTATTAACCTGGGTAGGAATTTCTCATTTATATATAGGGTGTGTTTTTGTCATAGTTTCACATTAGTGATTCAGCATTTATACACTAATCCAGTGGTTTTGTGCACACAAGAGGTAATTTACTGCAAAGTATGATTCTGGTACAAAAAAAGGAAGCTTTAGCATGCCTACATGTTTGGGATATCAATAAATTACATTCACTACTACTGCAGAACCATAAGAGCCAAAACCTTAAAAAAATAGACCTAGTACTAAGGTTAAAAAGAAAGTACCAAAGGGTAGACCAAACTAAACATCACAGTAGTTGCTCTACATTGTTTCACCCCACTTTGATTTATCTTTCAAATGTACAATTCTCTATTGAACATCTCCCAGCCATAGTCAGGAAATTTAATTAAGCGTGCCCTTTCCAACCTAAAACATTTCAACTAATTGTAGAGAGGCAGACTATTTTTTACCAAAACAATTTATATGATTACTTATTTTAATTCTCTGTCTTTGTCCACTTAGTTTGATTTAATCATCTCTCCTGCCTAGGAAGATAACTGTTTCCCAGGGAGGGTGATTTTATTCTGCAATCATTTAAAATTTGGGAAAAGCGCAGGATTAGCATTAATATCAGCTGCAGTTTCTGAATCTCTATGAATCCTGTAGTAAAAGAAGACTTGGTGAGCTGGGAGATTTGTGCCCAGTGACGAAGAGACAGTTTATAAAATGCTGTGTAATTGTAAGTTACCACAAATGAAAATAAATTACATTTGTTTTCATTTGTGGTAATGAATTTTCTAGAAAATTCCCCTGAGCCACCTTCATCACAGAGTCTGGACATTTGCTATGTCTGAAGGAGAATTTATGTTGGAATGCTGCAGTTTGGATTATTTCCACCTACTACCTAAATGCAGTGTGGAGTCATTACTTTGCTTGTGATGACAGTGTCTTTGAAAAGATGCAAAGTCAGAATCCAGGCTCAGGATAAGGTTTTAAGGAGTCTGGCTCCTTACTACAAAAAGTAGAGTGAAAGAAAGACAAGGACCAGCAGACGGTAGGACAGGGTGTATCCAAACATTTCATTTTCAAAACCTTCAGGTTGGGATTACCACCTTCTTACACATGTATTGAGAGAAGGAGAGAGAGAAAGGATTCATAATGAACTCATCTCTTTTATTTTTAATTGGAAGTGCACCAGTTTAAGAGATGACTAATCCAGGCTACTATCATCATTGTAGATTTCTTTTTTTTTTTCTGAATTAGGCCTGTGTTAATGGTACAGGATGGCATTCAGGACGGGATTCTAAAATGACTAACAAACTTGTTGAAAATTTGGATACCTCCACATCAACCTAAAAATGAACCTTAAGTTCCTAGAACATCTGATGTTCTTTTAAATTAATGAAAAAATTATTTGTGAACTATATACAGAGCACATTCATAAATGTGATGAAGTATTTTATCACTAATGCAAAATGTCAATATTAGTCTATTTTGCTTCTATTTTAAGCTATTATACGTTTTGCAATTCACTGATGATGTATCATTTTCAAACTTCTTTAAATATCCATTAGAAACAAATATTTGAATCTTTTTCTTTTTTTTTTTTAAAGACTTTTTTTATTGGGGAATTGGGGGGATGGGAACAGTGCTGGGGAATTGGGGGAAGGGGAACAGACAAGTTGCTGTCGTTTGTGTTTTTGTTGTTGTTCTTCAGTCTAGTTGTGGAGGACGTTGCTTCACTGGCCCAAGTTGGCACCATCATTGCGCTCTTCCCGGGCGAGTCAGATCAGTCGCCGGCTTCTGGACGGCCGCTCACTGCGGCTGCTGGCCGCTCACGCTGGCTGCTGGCCGCTCACGCTGGCTGCTGGCTACAGACGGTAGCCCATGGCAACCCACTGCCACGGGGGCTGCAGCCCACGCCGTCGCCGGCGACCCACGGCAGCCCAGCTCCAGGTTGAGCTGTTGTTCACCATCTTAGCTGTAGAGGGCAGTGTCACTGGCCCTCATATGTGGGATCCGAACCGGGGCCCTCTGGCATCCCAAGCGAGTTCTTAACCACCGCGCCACTCAGCCGGCCCCTTGAATCTTTTTCTTAATAGTAACTACCTTGAACTGTGCATTTCTAGTTTGTGATACATATTTATTTAGTTTGTGTCTTTACTTTCTTAAAGTTATATTTATAATATATTCAGGAAATGCACTTTTTATCACTTACAGCTGTGGTTTTAATACTGCCTTGAAATATTATTGTTCTCTTTATCACTTCCAAAGATTTTGGGAGGAAAGAGAAAAAAACCCAAAAGGTTAACACTAGTGAGTAGTAAATGTAAGAGAAACATTTTGACATTTCTGAATAAGAATGTGGAGATAGTACATTGCTTCTTATTCAGCTGACTACAAAGAATTCCTTCATTGACTTCTAGTTCTGAAGTTTAAATTAATGAAAGACCAATTCATTTGTATTTCCTGATGAAATTAAAAGCATTTTAAAAAAGAGATATGTGAATTTATCATACCCAGAAGACAGGTAGGTGGCTGACACTGCACAGCCACAGCCCATTCAAGCAACTTAGAGTGAGAGCACATTCTGGGCTGGAGGCAGGGAATATTTGGTAGCTGCTCCTTTTTCCTGGTTAGGCCCATTTTATTTGTGCTTTTTTGTTTCTTTTTTTTTTTTTACTCTTGCACTACAGTGTAAAGATCCAAATGAGCTGACAAGTTCACAGTTTAACAGATATTTAAATACATTTATTTTTAGTTGTCATTCTAATCATTAATTAGAAGTATGATTCCTGAAAGAAAGGGAAATAATGTCCAATTTTAAGCAAAACCCTCACCATATAAATAGGTATATGTTTTATTTTTAACCCAGAAAAATAATTATAAAAAAGTGTGTCCTTTATTGTCAATGTATCTAGAAGATCTATAACCTATAGACTATAATATAATATAATATATACAACATAGCCAAATGTATGAAAACTTGACAATGTATAATTTGGAATTCATATGCTAACTATATAGAGAGGTATAAAATGAAATTTTAATTTTCATAAGATTTTCCTTTTTCATCATGTGGGAATAGTTTCAAGCATTCTATCATGTTATTTCTACTCTTTTTTCCTTTTCTTTCCTTTTCCAAAATATATTTTTAACCAGAACAGGCTCCATAGTATATCGCCTGAGAGAGTCAGGGCAAAGTTTTTGAATTTATAAAGATATGTTCCTGTTAGGGCAATTGTAGTGGAGTTCAGTGGTAATAGAAGCAAAAGTACAGTAATCAAGTACTGAAATAAACTTTTGGAGAGATTGGAGTGTATTATAGCTTGTGGAAAACAGAAGGCTACAGATTGGATGCAACATTCTTGCTTTCTTGGAGAAATACACACACGTATATACCTGATCTGACTAGTACTTCAGATCTAAGACTGCTCTTCCACAGCCTTCTGTAAGGTTCTTTATACTGCACACACACAAAAAAAATAAATAAAAATAAAAAAATTTAAAAACAAAAAAACATTAAAAAAACAAACAACCCCCGCCCCCGAATACAACAAACAACAACAAAAAATAATTCAACCACAAAATAGTGACTGTTATTTCAGTTTGTCCTTCATATGAAACCTATTAAGGACCAAATATACTACTGTGTGTAAGAAGAAATTACTTCCTAAACAGTAACTGAAAATATAGTTAGTTCAACTTGCTGTGGATTTTGTCTTGGCAGTTGTCATCTTACATTATTTGTCAAAAGAAATGTGTTTGGCAGTTAAAAATCTTTCCTTAGATTTAGTGGTGGACTTTAACTTCTTAAATAAATGTTAGTATATCAGATTGTGTCCTTGAAAAATATTTTACTTGTATGAATCATGACAATGTCTAAATATTTACTATTCTTCTGACAAAAGCATCAGTAAAAGAAAAGGTAAAAAAGAGAAGTATAGCCTTTATGTCAGAAAAAATATTCTTTTTTAGCTGCTTACTTTTTCATGGAAAATAATGGTGTTTACAGTGTATGCCAAGATTTTCATTTTCTATATAACAAGAGTTAGAGGTTCTAATTATTGTGTTATAATGGCCTGAGCTGTGTTGCTAGGAAAATATAGGTTCCAATTTTGTATTCCCGCTCTCACTCCTGTGCTGAAAAGTGACTGGATACTGTACAGGTTCATGTTCTCTGGCTGCAGTTAAATGGTCTTTTGCATTTTGCTCTGGTTTTCAGGCCAGAAGCATGCATTTTTCTATAAGAGCATCACAACAACATGCTGTAAATATTTAAAGTTAAACATCATTATGTGTCGATATTTAAAGAAAAAAAAGTACTTTGAATATTTCATTTTTAAAAAATAAAATTGCAAATGAACACTGTGTCCCATTTTATTCACATGCCAAACTGCATTCTCAAGTCGGTCTGGTCGCCTGAGATATGAAAAGTGGCTCCCTTAACAGGGAACAATAAACTCGCGTTATCTTCAAAATGTAAGTGTAGAAATAAAAAAAGGCACTAATCCTAAGTAGACATCTCTTCATTTTTATTTTTCATACATAGAATCTCTGACCATTTAACAAAAAAAGAATAGTAGCTGTTGAAAGTTTAAATGCCTCTCAACTATGACTTTTGAAAAGGTTTATCTCTCCTGTTGATGCCTTTCTTGGTAATATAAAAAAAAATAAAGGATTATAAAATGGGTGGGGGAGAGTTAGGAGAGCAGATCACCCTAATGCATTGGCAAAAAAAATGAATGGGGGGAGAAGCAATCAGGAAAGACTCAAAAAGGACAGCTCTTCTGAGGCCCTAGGTCCTAGACAATTACAATGGCCATTTGGTGCTTACTTTTTTTTTTTAAGATTTTTATTGGGAAATTGGGGGGATGGGAACAGTGCTGGGGAATTGGGGAAAGGGGAACAGACAAGTTGCTGTCGTTTTGTTCTTCAGTCTAGTTGTGGAGGACATTGCTTCACTGGCCCAAGTTGGCACCATCATTGCGCTCTTCTCTGGCGAGGCAGATCAGTCGCCGGCTTCTGGACGGCCGCTCACTGCAGCTGCTGGCCGCTCACGCTGGCTGCTGGCCACACACGGTAGCCCATGGCAATCCACTGCCACAGGGACTGCAGCCCACGCCGTCGCCGGCGACTCACGGCAGCCCAGCTCCAGGTTGAGCTGTTGTTCAGCATCTTAGCTGTAGAGGGCAGTGTCACTGGCCCTCATATGTGGGATCCGAACCGGGGCCCCCTGGCGTCCCAAGCGAGTTCTTAACCATCGCGCCACTCGGCCGGCCCTGGTGCTTACTTTTTTCACAAGACATTTATGAGTGACACTGGGAAAGCTGATCAACAGATCTTCTGAAGTGCAAGTTGATATATGGTCCAAACAGCCTCTGACTGAAACTGGCTTGGAATCCTGGAATTTACAGCACTGTAAAATGCACTGAAGCCTTTTCATTCACAGATACAGTGAAGAGATTCACGAAGCAGAAGACAATCCCAATGTCTCAACACAACCCATCAGCAAAATGCAATGCGGGGCAGTGTGTGTGAGGGTACATATTAGTATTACCTGGATATTTTTTTTCCAAAATAGGCATCCCATCCTCAGAGTACAAAAAGAAAGAGGCAAGCACTCCCAAACTGAGCATTATTAAATAATTAAGAGATATCTCCATATTCCTTCCCCAATCACCCTCATTTTTAGAGATCTTTGAATATCAATGGTATTTAAACACTTAGTAATATTACTACCTTAACTTTATATAATTCTACCACCTCATTAATTCTGTGAGGTAAGCAAGACTTGATTGTTCTTACCTGGCAAATGCAATAATAGTAACAAACTGACCTACCTAAGGTCACACAGATAATCAGTGACAAAGCTAAAAAGAAAATTCAAGTCTCATATGTTATGTTGATGGTCTCTCTACAGTTGATTAGGTTTGTCATATCTTTCTTCATAAAAAATATTCATTTCAGAGAGGAGAGGTCCAAGATGAGAGAATAAGTAAATGCTATGCCTGTCGCCTCCCAGGATCACATTAAAATTACAACTAAATTATAAAACAATCAACCTCGAGAATCATCTGACAACTAGCTGAACAGAACCCCTATAACTAAGGATATAAAGAAGAGGTCACATCCAGACTGAAAAGTAAATAAATAATCTTAAAATAAAAAATACATACAGGGAGTGCCAAACAAATGTATACACATGATTTGTGTTCCTCCTTTGTTATTGATGTATATTGAGTATTACAATTTTAATACCTTTTTTTCATTTCTTAAAATGTGTATACATTTTTGGGACCCTCTGTTCATATTCATTTTAAAAGTAAAATGGCCTAATGATGAAAATTCAGCCTTTCACTACAATGATCCCAAATTATGAAAGTATCCAAACTGAGTAGTTTAACTTCACCCCTAGCTGCAAACTGCAAAATAATGGCATCTCATTTACTGCAAGGGCAAACATAGGCAACAAAGTTGAATTTATTATAGTCCACTAACAGAAATGTTAGGCATCTTGTAACCTTGAAATTGCTCAAGGGTAAATCTGGGTTTTATTATTAATAGACTTTGGATTCTGAATTCAATAAAGTGAATCAAATAAAACATAGCCGATGTCTAAATATTTTAAACACATTTTAAAGCTTTTTTCTCACACTCTAAATCCTCTATCCATTCTACTACAAATACCTTAAATCTAGCCATTTATTTATACCAGAAGACTTAATCAGAGGTGTTCTCTGTAGACTTATTCTACCTATGTGCTACCACCAAGGTTTCTTGCTTATAACAGCCAAACTGACAATTATTTAAGCAATCTCCCTACTAAATTTATCTCTTAAGAACAAATTTAAGAGGAAATAAAAAAGTATTTGATCAACTGTCATGTTCCTTGTGGGCTTCCTGCCACACTTTTTTTCTGAAGAGAGGTGTATGTACATTTGGAAATATACCAGCATTTTTCTATCTTGACTCAGCATCTTACAGGTATATGTTAGCATAACAGTATTTTAGATACAGTAAGGCTATGACCTTTCTGTAAAAGTTCAAGCTATTATGTGCCGGAAAATAGCAAGGAGGCTCATGCTGGGAAGAAAAAGTAAAAATAACTTGATGAATAAAAGGCCAGCAAAAGAAGACAGTGGGTATGCACATCAACTGGAAAGTTTGACAGTAGCAAAATCAGAAAAGCACTTATCTTTTATGGGGATTCTGTCCAATAAGATAAATATAATGGCTTTCATCAGTGCTTTGTTTGTTTGTTGTTTGTTTTTAACAAGAGAAAATAACCAAATTGAGTTACACATGTATGTATGGGAATCCCACATACATGAGAGTCAGAGAACCCATATATATGAGCAGTTCAGAGACAGAAAGGGAAATTGAGGTACATATGACATTTTAAGCTAGGGATGAGGTAACCTGGGATTTAAGTAGGTAACTGCAGGTAGAACAGTTTCTGAGTTTTCAGTAATTATTAGTTTGCCCTGCCATATACATAGGTAAAAAGTCACTTCTGGAGATAACTATCATCATGGGCCAGATCCCTAATTTAAATTCTTCTAGATAGTTGAAGGAGGGGGGCAGAAGTTTCTCTTGAGCCCTGAGGGTCTCAGTTGCCTTTAGCTCAAAATAACCTGCATACCACTGAGGTACATCTTGGGGTAGCTGGTCCTGAACTTGTACAAACGTAATTTGGCTAGTAACACTCATTTTAATATCATCGCATGGTGGTGCATATTATTATTACTACTAACCCATTTTTTGCATATATCTTATCTACACAGCTAAACTATGTTCCTCGAAGCAAAAAGACCATAATTTATGCTGCTTTTTATTCTTATCAGAATTAAACTATGTGGTCTATCTATGAAAGAACTACGTAATGATTTCAAAGTGAGTAATCAAGTTTATTTAATGTGTGTTACTAGCATGTAGCACAGTTTCTGATATAAAAAAGCATTGTAAACATTTGCTGACTAATAAATATGGAATTAATTTATGATTAAGTGTATATTCTGGTATGTCTGCCTGTCTGTGAATTTAAGGGTGTTAATACAAATACACAAATCAGATAACTCAATTTTGGGGGGGGGGTTTATTATTATTTTTTATTGTGAAATACACATTTTTTATAATTAGTTTCAACTGTACAACATAGTGCAATAGTTATACTTTTTACTCCTCGAGGTGACAACCCCCCTCCCCAATCTGCCACCCCACTTCCCCCCCCAATTTCATACATATCTATTACAATTCCCTTGACTCCACTCCCACACTATGCTCCACGTCCCATTATATATATATTCACTTATAGTTGACATACAATATTGTACAACATCAGCTTCAGGTATACAGTGCAGTGGTCAGGCCATCTATGAAGTGGTCTCCCTAACATCACATGAGACCATCTGGCCCCCTAAAAAATATTTACAACATTATTGATTATATTCCCCAAACTGTTTTTTCTATTCCTTTGGCAATATTATAGTTACCAATTTATGTTGTCTCATCCCTTCCCCTTCTCTCTCATCCTCACCCCATCCCATCTAGCAATCATCAGTTTTTCCTCTGTGTCTCTAAGACTATTTCTGTATACATTAATCGTTTATTCAGTTCTTTAGATTCCACATATATGTGAGATCATATGATATTTGTTTTTCTCTGACTGACTTATTTCACTTAACATAATGTTCTCTAGCTCCATCCATATTGTTGCAAATGGTACAATTTCCTTCTTCCTTATAGCTGAGTAATATTCCATTGTGTAAATAAATATACCACAGTTTCTTAATCCAATAATCTACTGATGGACATTTTGATGGTTTCCAAGTCTTGGCCATTGTAAATAGCGCTGCAATGAACATAGGGGTGCATATATTTTTTCGAATTAGTGTCTTGGGATTTTCTGGATAAATACCTAAAAGTGGAATTGCTGGGTCATAAGGTAGTTCCATTTCCTATTTGTCAATGATATATCTGATAAGGGGTTAATGCCAAATTTATAAAACACTCATGCAACTAAACACCAACAAAACAAACAACCCAATTAAAAAATGGGCAGAGGATATGAAGAGATATTTCTCTAAAGAGGACATACAGATGGCCAACAGGCATATGTAAAAATGCTCAACCTCACTAACCATTAGGGGAATGCAATAAAAACCACAATGAGATACCACCTTACCCCAGTCAGAATGGCTATCATCAGTAAATCAACAAACAACAAGTGCTTGTGAGGTTGTGGGGAAAAGGGAACCCTGGTGCCCTTTTGGTGGGATTGCAGATTGGTGCAGTCACTATGGAAACCAGTATGGAGGTATCTCAAGAAACTGGAAATGGACTGTATGTCTTCTTTGGAGAAATGTCTATTCAGGTCCTCTGCCCAATTTTGTATAGAATTGTTTGGTTTTCTGGTGTTGAGTTGCATGACTTTTTAAAAAAATAAATTTTAGATGTTAACCCCTTCTCAGATGTATCATTGGGAAATATCTTCTCCCATTCCATAGGCTGTCTTTTCATTTTGTTGATGATTTACTCTGCTTTACAAAAACTTTTTACTTTGTTTCCCTTGCTGAGGAGATAGATCAGAAAAAAATGTCACTAAGGGCAATGTTAGAGAATTTACTGCCTAAGTTTTCTTCTAGGAGTTTTATGGTTTTGGGTCTTACATTTAAGTATTTATTCCATTTTGAATTTATTTTGTATATGGAATAAGAAGGTGGGCTCATTGCAGTTTTTTTGCATGTATTTGTCCAGTATCCCCAGCACCATTTATTGAATAAACTGTCTTTACCCTCACTATATGTTCTCGCCTCCTTTGTCATAAATTAAATGACCATATAGGTTTGGGTTTATTTCTGAGCTCTCTAATCTGTTCCATTGATCTATATGTCTGTTTTTATTCCAGTACCATGCTGTGTTTTTTAATCATTCAAGTTTATTGGGGTGTTAGTTAAGTTACATAGGTTTTAAGTGTGCAATTCTGTAATACATCATCTGTATATCATTGTGTATTCACCACCCAGAGTCAGTTCTCCTTCTATCACCATGTATTTGATACCTTTTAACCTCATCTACCACTCCCCTCCTCCCTTACTCTCTGGTAACCACTAAACTGTTGTCTGTGTCTATGAGTTTTTGTTTCTTTGTTTGTATTACTCCTTTGTTGTTCTCAGTTTTATATACTACATATCAGTGAAATCACATGGTTCTCGACTTTTTCTGTCTGACTTATTTCGCTTAGCATAATAATCTCAAAATCCATCCATGTTGTCACAAATAGCACTATTTCATCGTTTCTTGTGGCAGTATATTATTCCATTGTATATATATACCACATCTTCTTTATCCAATCATCTGTTGAAGGACTCTTTGGTTGTTTCCATGTCTTGGCCACCGTGAATAAAGCTGCAAAGAACATCAGAGCACATATATTTTTATGAATAAATCTTTTCAGATTTTTGGGGTAGATACCCAGGGGAGTCGTGGTAATTATATTCTTAATTTTTTGAGGAACCTCCACACTGCCTTCCGTAGTGGCTGTACCAATCTGCATTCCCACCAATGGTGTATGAGGGTTCCTTTTTGTCCACAGCCTCTCCAACACTTTTTATTATTTAGCATGCTGTTTTGATTACTATAGCCTGTAGTATAGTTTTATATTAGGCAGCATGATACCTTCAATTTAGTTCTTCTTTCTTAAGATTGTTGTGGCTATTCAGGATCTTTTGTGAGTCCATATACATTTTAAGATTATTTTTTCTAGTTCTGTGGAAAATGCCATTGGTATTTTGATATGGATCGCATTGAATCCATACATTGCTTTGGGCAGTATGGACATTTTCATGATGTTAATTCTTCATATCCATAAGCATGGTATACGCTTCCATTTATTTCTATCTTTGCAATTTCTTTCTTCAATGTCTTATAGTTTTCTGAATACAGCTATTTTACTTCCTTGGTTAAATTTATTCCTACATATTTTATTTTCTTTGATGCAATTGTAAATGGGATTGTTTTCTTAATTTCTTTTTCTGAGAGTTCATTTTCAGTGTATAAAAGTGCAACTGATTTCTGAATATTAATTTTCTATCCTGCTACATTACTGAATTCATTTATCAGTTATAATAGTTTTTTGGCAGGAGCTTTCAAGTTTTCTATATCTAATATCATGTCATTTGTAATTAATAAAAGCTTTATTTTGTCCTTTCTGATTTGGATGCCTTTTTTTTTGTCTGGTCTGACTGCTGTGGTTAGGACATCCAGTAGTATGTTGAATAAAAGTGGTGAAAGTTGGTATCCTTGTCATGCTCCTGATGTTTAGGAGAATGTTTTAAGCTTTTCCCCATTGAGTATGATGTTAGCTGTGGGTTTGTCATATATGACCTTTAGTATGTTGAGGTATGTCCCCTCTATTCCCATTTTGCTGTGAATTCTTATCATAAATTGATGTTGGATTTTCTCAAATGCTTTTGCTGCATCTATTGATATGATCATGATTTTTATCTTTCATTTTGTTTATGTGGTGTATCACATTAATCGATTGCAGATATTGAACTAAAATTGCATCCCAGGAATAACTCCCACTTGGCTGTGGTGTATGATTCTTGCATTGTATTACTGAATTTGGTTTGCTAACATTTTATTGAGGATTTTTGCATCTGTGTTCATCAGGGATATCAGCCTATAATTTTCTTTTTTTGTAATGTCTTTGTCTGGTTTGAGAATCAGAATAATGGTGCTCTCATAAAATGAGGTTGAGAGCTTTCCCTCCTCTTGTATTTTTTGAAATAGCTTGAGAATGATAGGTGTTAATTCTTTTTTGGATGTTTGGTGTAATTCACCTTTGAAGCCATTGGGTTCAGGACTTTTGTTTGTTGGGAATTTTTTTTATTACTCAGTCAATTTTGTTAGTAATAATCAGTCTATTCAAATTTTCTGTTTCTTTTTTATTCTGTCTTGGAAGGTTGTATGTGTCTAGGAATTTATCCATTTCTTCCAGATTGTCTCATTTGTTAGCATATAATTGTTCATAATATTTTTTCATAATCCTTTGTATTTCTGTGGTGTCAGTTGTCACTTCTCCTCTTTCATTTCTGGTTTTATTTATTTAGGCTCTCCCGGTCTCTCTCTCTCTCTCTCTCTCTCTCTCTCTCTCACTCGATCAGTCTAGTTAGAGTTGGTCAATTTTGTTTAACTTTTCAAAGAACCTGCTCTTAGTTTTATTTATTTATTTAATTTTTTTGGACTCTATTTCATTCATTTCCACTCTGATATTTATTATTGCCTTCCTTCTACTCACTTTGGGCTTTGTTTGCCATTTTTTTCTAGTTCTTTTAAGTTTAGATTGCTTATTTGAGATTTTTCTTATTTCTTGAGGTAGACCTATACTGCTATGAAATTCTCTCTTAGGACTGCTTTCACTGTTTTGCACAGATGTTAGGTCTTTGTGTATTCATTTTCATTGGTCTCAACATATGTTTTGATTTTTTCTTTGATCTCATTGTTGACTCACTCATTATTTAGTAGCATGTTATTAGCTTCAATGTGTTTGTGTTTTTAACCTTTTTTTCTTGTAATTGATTTCTAGTTTCATACCATTGTTATCAGAGAAGACTCTTGATATGATTTTAATTTTCTTAAATTTATTGAGACTTGTTTTGTGGCCTAATATGTAGTCTATCTTGGAAAATATTCCATGTGCACTTGAAAAGAATATATATTCTGAGGCTCTGGGGTGAAATGCTCTAAAAATATCAATTAAATTCATCTGGTCTCCTGTGTCGTTTAAGGCCGCTGTTTGTTTGTTGATTTTCTATCTAGTAGATCTGTCCATTGGTGTGAGTGCGGTGCTAAAGTTCCCTACTATGATTGTAGTACTAGCAATCTCTCCCTTTATGTCAGTCAATATTTGCTTTATATACTTAGGTGCTCCTATGTTGGGTGCATAAATGTTTAGAAGGGTTATATCCTTTTGTTGGATTGATCCCTTTGTCATTATGTAATGTTCCTCTTTGTCTTTTATTATAGCCTTCATTTTAAAATCTATTGTGTCTGACATAAGTATTACTACCCCAGCCATTTTTGTTTGTTTGTTTGTTCCCGTTTGCATTAAATATCTTTTTCCATTTCTTTATTTTCAGTCTGTGTGTTTCGATCTCAAGTGGGTCTCTTGTAGACAGCATATGTACTCATATGTATGGGTCTTGTTTTCTTATCTATTCAGCTACCCTATGTCTTTTGATTGGAGCATTTAATCCATTTACATTGAAATTAATTATTGATAAATACATAGTTATTGCCATTTTGTTATTTATCTTTATGTTCTTTCATTTTCCCCTCCTTTTTCTTCTTAAAGAAGTCCCTTTAACATTTATTGTAATACTGGGTTGGTAGTGATGAACTCCTTTAGCTTTTTCTTATCTGGGAAGCTCATGATCTCTTCTTCAATTTTAAATAATAGTCTTGCTGGGTAGAGTATGCTTGGTTGTAGATCTTTACTTTTCATCACTTTGAATATTTCTTCTCAATCCCTTCTTGCCTGCAAAGTTTCTATTGAGAAATCAGCCGGAAATCTTATGGGAGCTCCCTTGTAAGTAACAAGTTCACGTTCTCTTGCTGCTTTTAGGATTCTCTCTTTATCTTTAAACTTTGCCATTTTAATGATAATGTGTCTTGGTGTGGGCCTGTTTAGGGTCATCTTGTTTGAGATTCTGTGCTTCCTAGACTTGAATGTTTATTTCCTTCATCATGTTAGGAAAACTTTCAGTCATTATTTCTTCAAATATATTCTCAATCCCATGCTTTCCCTCTTCTCCTTCTGGTACCCCTATGATAGAAATGTTACACTTAATGTTGTATCAAAGGTCTCTTAAACTATCCTCATTGTTTTAAATCATTGTTTTTCTTTTTGCTGTTAGAACTGGGTGTTTTTCATTACTTTATCTTTTAAATTTCGGATTCAGTCTTCCTATTCATTTAGTCTGTTGGTGAATTCCTTCTAGTGCATTCTTCATTTCAGTTGTAATCTTCATTTCTGACTGCTTCTCTTTTATTATTTCTATGTTCTTTTTTATGCTTACTGCCTCTTTGTTGAAGTTCTTTTTGAGTTCATCTATTTTTACTCTCAGTTCCTTGAGCATTCTTATAACCATTGTTTTGAACTCTGTATCTAGTAGGTTGACTGCCTTCTTTTTGTTTAGTTCTTTTTCTGGAGTTTTCTCCTGTTCTTTCATTTGGGACACATTTTGTTTTTTTCTTATTTTGGCAGCCTCTCTATGTTTGCTTCTAGGTATTAGGTAGGGCTCCTATGTTTTCCAGTCTTGGCCTTAAGTAGTAAATGCCTTGTGGGGCCCAGTGACACTGTCTCCATGGTCGCCTTCACTGGGTGCTCCAGGAATGTCCCTTGTGAGGGTTATGTGTGCCCACCTGTTATAGTTGAGCTTTGATTTCTATTGGCATGTCAGTGGGTGGAATTGACCCTCAGGCTTACTGACTGTGGAGTTTCGCCATGTACACAGCTTACAAGCAGCTGTGTGGGGGGCTTACCCCATGAACTGAGGTTTGCTCTAGTGGGCTTTGATGCCTGCTGAGACTGCCCTTTGGGTTTGCAGCTAGTGGGGCTAATTGGATGGTGCTCTCTTTTTGTCTGAGGACAACCTCCAAATATTTTGATTCTGGCGACTCTTAGGAATGGCTCCAGTGCAGGCCCAGGTCAGCCATTTCCTGTGACTGGTCAGGAACTACTTAGTAGGAGCTACAAAGCAACCCACAACTGGTCACTGCCTGTGCTAGACCAGGTGGTGCATGGGAGAGGCCAGGCTGGGAACCGAGGATGGCTGCCACCAGTATTGGAACTGGAGTAGCTTTGAAAAATCCCAGGACTCCCTGAGGCCTGCTGCCACCTGCTGGCTCCCATGAGACTCAGCTGCTGATAGAGCATCATGTGATACACGAGTTGGGTGAGGTGGGGTCTGAGAGAGTCACCAGAGTGGAGAGAATGGAGCTCACCAGGCCAATTTAGATTTAGATGTGGCTGTGTGGGGAGTGCTCAGCACAGGAAAGACGGTGCCCACCTGCCAGCTTCAGCGGAGGAAGATTTTACACAGGTACTGTCCCTCTAGTCCTTGCCTTGAAGCCACACAACTCAGTCTCTCCCCATTTGTCTCTGACACTTTCCAAGTCACTGGCCCTCAGCCAGATCCCAGCACAAGTACCTGTGATCAGGTGAGTGTGTGTATAGGCCTTTTCAGAGTATGTCTGAGTTTCCTCCAGCCTTCTGTTCCACCCAGATGATCAGAATCTTCACTGTTTTTCATAGCCAAATATTGTGGGGGCTCCTCTTACTGGCATTGATGCAGTGTGAGGCTGGCGTCCCTCGCTCCTCTAGGCGGGGGATGGTTCTGTGGCTGAGGTATCCCTCCCAATTCTCAACCACCACTAGGAGGTGTGGGGCCAGCCCTTCTTGCATCTCTGCCCCTCCTACCAGTCTCAATGAAGCTTATTCTTTATATCCTCAGGTATAAAACTTCTATTCACCTACAGTTTCATATGTGTATCCAGGTTAATTATTCTATAATTTAGTTGTAATTTTAATGTGATCAGTGGAGGAGGCCAGCACAGAATGTCTCTATTCTGCCATCTTGGATCCTCCTTCATCAATGTTTTATTTAATATATGCGTAGCTTCTATCTAAATATTTTAAAGGAATATTTTGAGACAAATTAGGTAAATAAAGCTTTCAAACTTTATTAAAGTATGAAAGACCATTGATGATTCAAAAAAGCTTTATCAAAAAAGGCTCTGATAAAGGAACAGGCAAACATAATTCATATGTTTAGGATTTTTCCAGAATGAACAAATTGGAGTAAAAAAAATAGATACACCTATTAAAATTTAAACCCAAACTACAAATCATCTAAAAATATCTAAACATATACATTTTATTTTAAAAGTTAACTTTGTGACTTCCTTTACAAGTTAAAGTGATTCCTTAACTTCTAGAAATGGTAAACAGCCCACAGTACATTATTACATAGCATCCATGTTAAATGCTAAGAAATCACATCTTGCCAGCACATGGAGAGTAGCTCTATCTCTTAGCAGTTCACTAATTATTAACTAAGTTCACCACCATTCATGTACAATCCAGAATTCCAATTTAATAGTTTACAATAAAACTCAACCTTTTCCTCTGAACCATGGACCAGAGCAATTGTGTTGACTCACTCTGCCTCTAAAGACAGATGTGCCGACACATTGGGAACCTCACCTACCACATACTTATCACCCTTTATTGTTATTTTCTTGTTACTGTTTTATGTCTTTTATTGTTACTATTTTCTTGTCCAACTAGCAGTAAGCTGCTTGAGTACAGGGACCAGGTGTATTTTTACTTTTCTAACCCAGTGCCTATTCTGTGTGTTGAGTAAATAAATTCTATGAGCCCTGAAGCAACTTGACATATCATCAAATCACAAGAGTCATGAAAACATAAACTATGAGAAGAAAATACAAATTTAAATGACTGTGTAAAATCTTAGTTCTCACTTAGGTTGCAATCACATGGAATTGTTAAAAGTTAGCGTAACCAAAGGGAAAAAAATTAACGTAACCATAAGCTTTCCTTCCAGTGGTCTGTAGAGTTACCTAATAGGGAGACTGCTCATAAGTCAGCTACCCCTGAGCCACAGCTGAGGAGCTGCAGCTGCTGAAACTTCCCCTTCAAAATGAGGTTTTGCATGGAATAGAAAAAATTGGGGCAGACAGAAGTAAATAAGAAGTCGAGTCCACTTAATCAGATTCACAATATAATTTCAAATTCTGTAGCATCAACTGTAATAAACATGTAGAGCATATTTAAAATTATGGGATTTTTTAAACTCCAGATTGGTCTGTGGATTTTACTCTCCAACTTCAGAACAATGGCAAGAAGGTTGCTTTCAGAATTAAACAGAAGTTCTTCACTCTTTATCTAGCACTTGTTTTAGCACACAATGGACAGCTTCACAAACCCCAAAACAGTCTACAACACCCGTAGCTAGTGGAAAGCATAATGTCTAATGTAGAACCGCACATGACAAAGGTGAGCAACACGAACCAGCTATCCACCATATAAGACATTTAAAAATCAGTGCTATCAAATAGCGTTTCACTAAAAGTGGTCCTTTAAAAAAAACTGAAGATTGTTTTTATTTATATTTCACAAGAATTAACATTAATCCTTTATAAAGTATCACTGTGTTTTTAAACCATTTTCCCACTTGTAAATATAACTGAAAATAACTTGTGGCATTATTTTTTCCTGCTCCTCATTATCTGCACAGTCCATTTCAGCTTGTACATCATGCTAGATGTTTCCATCGCAGGACTGTGATGGTTTTAGAAATGCATTTGTAGCTCATTGAACTGTATTATCTATAATATATAAGACTTAGCATGTATTTAAATTATTGAAAATAAAGTACAAAGTGTTTTATTTTTCTTCATGGTGCTTTCAGGAAGACATCAGGATCTTCTCTTCTCCCTAAACAAAAATAATAACAAAAATCAAGAGAAGATAAACTTACAAACTCTTAAAATTACAGGCTAACTTGAACTTACAATCATTAAATTTCCAACTGCATAAAGTTCACAGAGCTACAACCCAATGGTATAGCTCAAGCATCTAGTGTTTAAAACTGAATTATAAAGAAAGGAATAGAAAGCAGAAAATAACAATTAGCTAATTTGTAAATTGGTGTTCTATTTCTATTTCTATTATAAAAGTCAACTATTCATTTATTTAATTTACCACTTGAGTCTGTCAGTTTATGCCTGAGCCTGGGTCCCTGTCCAAAAATAATATAGCAACTCATTTTCTTTTATCATAAATATTTATTGTTTCAATCAGGCATATCCTCTTACTCCAAACAAATGATTCACCTATTTCAATAGATGAGTAAACAACTGCATATCTAATAGCTGCAGACATTGTCTAGTACTTAGTCGTTAACTTGATACATACACTAAAATAAATTTGTTCAGGAGATGTAACAATTTGTGCCTATGGAATAATAAAGTCTACTAATTTTATTTCCTTTGCCACAATAAAATTTCATTAATTCAAGCACTACCTATTCATAAATCAGGATCACATGGGCCAGACTAACAGCTTTTCCATCCCTGAAGGGAAAATACAGTTTACTAAGCAAAGGTAAAAACACACAGGTGTTCTTTCAGTTGTCCCATCTTTCAAATTATTTGTGCCTAATTATTGAAGTGAAATGGTACTTAAGTATTGACAAAAGGGACGTGGGAGGACAAGATGGAACAAGAGAGGTTAAATGTTATGGGCCAGGGGTCGGCAAACTTCTGAGACAGAAGAGCCACCAAGGGTCAGAAAACTGACTCGTGAGCCGCAGGCTCTGAAGTAAAATTGAAAATGAAAATAAAACGATCATAGTTTCACTTATAAAATTTTGAAAGGATATTATTCACATAATGGTGATTATGTAAAAATGTATTTATGGCTCCCAAATAAATTTTAAATTGTTGTGAGGGACAGGATTGGCTCTTCCAGAGGTTGGCAATCTTTTGAGATGGAACGTACCCAAAGAGCCGCCATGTGGCTCACGAGCCACAGTTCGCTAACCCCTGTTATGGGCTAAGAGATTTTTAAAATATTTTTGCAGTGTTTTCTTAAAAGTTTATAGCATAGCATATTGAAATCATAGCATATGACTAATCCCCTCTCACTTGATTTGCTAGCTACATCTACTTTCTCATTGCATTTTTCTTATAGAGCTTCCTACAACTATGTTTATGAATAGGTTGACTCATAACCCTGAGCTTCCAAACGCTGTCAAAAATTAACAGTGGGTGGTGGTCTCTGCAGAAAAGGAAGGGGATGAAGAAGTAGAAACTTCCAGTTATAAAATAAGTCACAGGGATGGAATGTACAGCATATGGAATATAGTCAATAATGTTGCAATATCTATGTATGGTCATTGATGGTTACTAGACTTACAGTGATCACTTCATAAGATATATAAATGTTGAATCATCTATGTTGTACACCTGAAACTAGTATAATATTATATGTAAACTGTAATTAAAAATAAATTTTAAAAAATTAACAATAAACCATACCTGTAGTACCTTGTGTACTTCTAGCTGAGGACTTCTCAACTGGATACTGCAGAGGTATTACAATACCTTGATCTGGCTTCTGAAATGCTGAAATGAGATTTTTTATTTTCCGGAAAAATCTTTTATGTACCCCAGGAGCTGTCTGGAAAATAAAAGTCCAAGCAAATTATTCACTGACCTTATAATGATACAAAAAGGTCTACAAAATGTGCAAGGGATGTTTAGAGAGGTAACATTTGTGTAACTTGTTTAAATATTTGAAAACATAAGGAAGAATTAAAAACAACATTCCAGAAGAGCTTACTTTGGTTGGCTGAATTTCCCTGCAAGAGGAGCTAATGAGCTGTCATTTCAGTTCTCCCAAGGGTGGTATTAGTTTGCACAAGCTCTTGCTCATTGCTTTTCCTTTCCTGCCTGCTACACATCATACATCCTGAACCTCCAAGGGTGTACAGGCCATTACCCACAATAAATTCACCAACAGAGAAGATGCAGTTAAACACAGAAAAAAACAGAGATCCTACAGGTCATTAACAGAAAGACTAAATAACCAAAACCAAACAACCAACCAACCAAACAAACAACGCATCATCCCACAGTATAAAATGCTACACAGGAAATTAAAATTGACTGTTATGATACACACAATGTGTGGCTGGTTACCCCTTATACACTCACCTCACAATATGTCCTGCCTCATCCTTCACATTATTTTTTTTCCTCCTTGGGAAACTTCCATATCCTCCCCCAAATAACTCTCTCCATCAACACTTCACTGTGACAAGGTTTTGTCTATGACACGAAAATAAAAGACTATATAAGGTCACCTTTATTTGTTTGTTTGTTTGCTTGTTTGATTTTGAAGAGATCATTATTTGCAGGTGACTATTAAAATGTATTCCTTTCCTGACATCAATTCTCTTGCCAAGACACAGCTTGAAAGCAACAACAATTTCCTGCATAAGCTTAGGAGCCAAGCTTTAGGCATTAGCTCAAATCTGTCATTTTACAATTGTATTGCTATAAGCAATTGAACAATGACTAGTTTTTCTAGAAAGCTGTTTTTCAGATATTCCACCTGGAAGATTTTTGAGGTGGGAGCTATTTATTAGCCTTTAATAAGAAAATATGAAGACTGGCATGCAGACTTCTGCCAACTAGACTAAAAGCTGAAAATAGCACATTGTCCATAGTAACTCTCGGTCATTTTCTACATTGGGGTAATTTTTCATTGAAAGCACAGGGAAAGTTCTTTTGAGTTCTAAATTAGTGTCCACGCATAGGCTCACACAGCTAGGAGTGTCAGTAGGTGTAGAACACTCTTGCACTCATCTCCACCCTTATGTTCAAAACACCTTTCTAGAGTTCTACCTCATCCAAAGTAACATGGCCATTATTTCGGGGATCTAGACAATTATTTGGCTCCAAGATAGAATCTCCAAATTGCAAAAGCAAGTTATAAGTACAAAATACCTCCTTATATTTTCCTTAAAGGACTTTCATTTTCAAAGCACTTTTCTATATTTTGCCCCCACTAGATCCTCAGAGATTGACAGTTATTGGCTGATTTGGTTTTTCCTATTTGACAGATTAAAAAATGGAAGTACAAAGAGATAGTTTAACCTGCCCAAGGTCCCACAGATGACCAGAGGCAGAATTGGCTCTAGATCCCAGGACCTAGTCTCTTGCCTTTCAGATCAGGACTAGATCAGATTCTGGTGAAGTTAGAGTAACCAACCTAAAAGAAGCTCTCTGGGTGTGGAAAGATTTGAAACCACACATCTTTTTAGCTGTTCTTGTGGCTTGTAAAACCATTTGTCAACAGAAGCATCTTTTTTTCTGGGGACTTATACATAGTTAACACTTGATTATCCATGCTAACAGAGAGAAATAATAGCACTGGATATATAAAAGCAATTTGGATTTGGGATGACTGTTTCTTCGGCAAATAACTGACCTCATTTATAGTGCTTTGCTTTGGTTAATAAATAAAATTATTTAGTATCTACTGATCTACTGACGATCAAATATCCAGAAAAATCTAAAGGCACTGAAGTCAGCAAGGGGAGGTTAGTACAGTTTTTACAATGTACTTCTGTCAATGCACATATTAATAAATGATAGGTGACTGTATGTAGAATTCTCTGAATTAATAATTTAGCAAAATTTTAGCCTAAATCACATGAAAAAAGTTAATACACTAGAAAATAAATTGACATAATATTTGTCATTCATAATTCGGTGAATCCAGGATTCAATTTTATTCCACTCTTTGAAACAAATCTCAGACTTACCTAGAATTTACATAATCTTTGCACAGAGGATGAAGTGCTACTGCCCTGATTTTTTCTGCAGTGTAGAAAAGTAAAGCATTGTTCCAAAAGCCATGTAAATATCTGTCATTTACCCAATTTTGAAAATATGTTTACCACAAGAATTTTACCACTTACTGACAACTCCCATCCTGTCACTGAACTCAGCTATTATTCAAATTTGCACATTTCCAATGTTTTCATCTCTTAATTATCCATGGAAACATGTTTTAGATCACAGCTGGTCTTCAATAAGCTCTAGAGAAAAATTTTCCAGTCAGGTTATATGAGCTCTGAGAATACACACTAGTTTAATATTCGCCTTAGCAAAAACATAACTAAGAAGGCAAATTTGGCAAATAGAAAATATGCAGTGTGCATTTCAAAAATAAATCTAAAGAGTTTTAACGGTTTACTTTTTGGAGAAAACATGCCAATCTTCTGCTCTCTTTGTGCAGAAAATTACAAAATTATTATAAAACAGGGTGAGACCAAACAGAATGAGAGAGTATTTATGTTCAATAAGTCCTCTCTTCCTTAATATGATCACAAGCATGTAATAATCTGCATATGATGTTATACTTGAAATGGAAGAAAACAAGTTTAAAGGCAGGGTTAGCTAAACCTTAATAACTTAAGATCCTTCCATAAAGAATATTCTTCAACAACTGAAGTCTACTTCTCTAGGAAAAACAGCTATTTCTGGTCAAACTACATGCAAATATATGTGTATATATCATACAAAACCATCCTTCATAATAAACGAAATTTAATTTCTTATTTAATCATCTCTACAGCAATGCAGAGAATTTTTAAAAATAAACAAGTATAAGTAGTTTTATTTAGAAATGGTACTGCATTTCCTGTCATTAATACTGCAGTATTAATTATACTGATATAAATAAAGCAACAGCATGTTTGAAAATTTGCCCTAATTCATCTCAGTGGTTCAAAACATTTGCAGTTAGCAATTTGTGCTTTCTAGTTTACTGATGAATTTGTAAAAGTTAGAGCTGTTTTAATTTTTTACATCTAAGCTTCAGAATTTCATAAATGCATAGGTTGATTGAGTTATTAATAGAGGTGTATTAGCATTTATGAAGTATGACAGTTAAGTTCACAAACTCACCCTAGAAAAAGTGCTACGTATACCTCATTGCTGAATATCACTACAGTCACCTTAAAAGTACTTCCCTTGGGAAGCTATGCACCTATGCCAGCACCTAGTCCACCCTTCAGAGCAATTTTGGAACTTTATTTCTGGAATGGCCATCAGAACTGTTGTCATATTACCCTTGAAGTCCTGGATGTCATCAAAATGTCTTTCTTTCAATATTTCCTTTATCTTCAGGTAAACAAAAGAGTCATTAGGGGCCAGATAAGGTGAGTAGGGAGGGTGTTCCAATATAATTATTTGTTTACTGTCTAAAAACTCTCTCACAGACCTTGTCATGGGAGCTGGTGTACTGTCATGATGCAAGAGCCATAAATTGTTGGTGAAAAGTTCAGGTCTTTTTCTTTTCTTTTTTTTTTTTTAAAGATTTTATTGGGGAATCAGGGAAGGGGAGAAGACAAGCTGCTATCCTTTTTTTCTTCAGTCTAGTTGTGGAGTACATCGCTTCACTAGCCCATGATGGTATTATCATTGCGCTCTTCCCGGGTGAGGCAGTTGCCCGCTGGCCATTGGACAGCTGTTCACGGTGGCTCACAGCAACTCTTGCTGGCTGCCGGCCACTCACACTGGCTGCCATCCACTCACAGTAGCTCATGGCACCCCACTGCATCAGGGGCTGCAGCCTACACCGTCTCTGGTGACTCACGGCAGCCCAGTTCCAGGTTGAGCTGTTGTTCACCATCTTAGCTATAGAAAGCGCAGTCAGTGTCAATGGCCCTCATGTGGGATCCGAACCAGGGCCCTGCTGCTCAGAGCTGGTGTCCCAAGCCAATTCTTAACCAACACGCCACTTGGCCGGCCCTGGTCGCTTTCATCTAACTTTTTTACACAGCCTTTTCAGCACTTCCAAATAGTAAACTTGGTTAACAGTTTGTCCAGTTTGTATGGCAATTAAGTTCGAGAACTTGCCACTCTATGCTTACATTGGCAGCACTGTAAAACAGCTTGGTAAAGTTCCATAACCTTGGTATATCAGTGTCTCATGGCTGTGTTCATGTGACATGTGGCGGTGTCTTGCTGAGTGGCGCTCATTATTGTTGTTGCATGTTTTTGTGTGCAGTCGCAAGAACGTCTGAGCTTAAATTAGAGCAATAAAAAAACATTGAATTTCTTGTTAAATTTGGCAAGAGTAAAAGTGAAATCAGGGACATGTTAGTCCAAGTTTATGGGAATAATGACTTGAAGAAAACGGCAGTGTACAAATGGATTAAACATTTTTCTGAGGGGAGAGAATGCATCACTGATGAAGAGAGGTCAGGGCGGCCAGTAACAAGCAGAGCTGACGAAAACATTGCAAAAATTCATTGAATTGTGCACCAAAATCATTGGTTGACAGTGAGAAGCATAGCAGACAAAGTAAACATTGATAGAGAAACAGGAAAATCTTAACTGAAATCTTCGCATGAGAAAGGTTTGTGCAAAAATGGTCCCAAAGGAGTTCACTGATGAACAAAAGCAAAGGAGAGTCGAAGTTTGCCAAGATCTTTTGCAGAAGCAAAACAATGTTTTGGGCCGTGTTATCACTGGTGATGAATCACGGGTGTATCAATACGACCCTGAAACAAATTGTAAAAGTGCACAATGGAAGTCAGCTAATTCTCCATGACCAAAAAAGTTCTGTCACTCCAAATCAAGAGTCAAAACAATACTGCTAATTTTTTTTTATATCATAGGCTACTCATTATAAATTGTAGCAACTGGACAAACAGCTAACCATACTTACTATTTAGAAGTGCTGAAAAGGCTGCATGAAAAAAATTAAACGGCCTGAACTTTTCACCAATAATTTATGGCTCTTGCATCATGACAATGCACCAACTCACACACCACTGTCTGTGAGGGAGTTTTTGGCCAGTAAACAAATAACTGTATTGGAACACCCTTCCTGCTCACCTGATCTGGCCCCCAGTGACTTATTTCTTTACATGAAAGCAAAGGAAACACTGAAAGAAAGATATCTTGATGATTCAGGACATCAAGGGTAATATGATGACAGCTCTGATGGTTATTCCAGAAAAAGAATTTCAAAATTGCTTTGAAGGGTGGACTAGGCACTGGCATCAGTGCATAGCTTCCCAATGGGAGTACTTTGAAGGTGACTATAGTGATATCCATCAATGAGGTATGTAGCACTTTTTCTCGGATGAGTTCATGAACATAATTGTCAGTTCTCGTACAGTCATATTGTTAGCAATTTGGGTGAGTTCGTATTTTTTAGGGCTTACTAGGTATTAGGCTCGTGTGGCTAAGAGCTTTCTGTATATGCATAATTTAATTTAATCTTCAAAATGAGCCCTATGAGTAAGACACGATTTTTAGTCGCATTCTACAGAAGAAACTGGTGGAAAAAAAAGTTTAGTAACCTGCCCAAAGTCATAGACCTCTCAGAGAGGAGGGGGCACTTGACTTGGAACTCAGGTCCACCTGACAGCAAAGCGGGCCCTCACATTGCTACTTAATTTGTGTTGTATCTCCCCAAGGGTATTATAAGCTTTTAGAAAACTGGAGTCATGTTGTTTAATACCCCCATACTACCAACACTCATATTAGTATCGTTAGGTAAATCATTGCTGATTTAATTATTTTACAAATTTTTATATGTTTTCTAAAATTTTGCATAGGCACTGAAAGTTTGACACAATTCTTTGACTTTTTAAAAAATCCTTCCCCCCAAGTGAGACCACTCCATACAATGGTGGTTGAACTAAGACCAAAACTCTCTCAAGGCTTCTAAATGATCTATGAACAATTTTGGATTGGAGCTTTAGTGACTTGAATCTGATGAATATTTTGGGAATGTAGGATTTGACAGCTTTTTAATAAAACCAGCCAAAATTGCAAACACGTCCCTGATACCCACAGAAGTAAAAATAAATAAAAGAGCTATATACCTCAGCACTCCAAGAACCTGTTTCTGTCTGGGACACTCGGTATGTATAAATGTAACCTTGATACCTGTGAAAGAATAAACTATATTACTGGAAATTCCAAAAGAACAGTGGATGCTCTAAACTTGAGCTTAACTAATAGAAATAAATGTTACATATACTGGGATATACATATGTGGCATCATGGCATTCATAGGAAGAAAATTCTGTGAATCTAATTTGCTTGCATATTATATCTGGCTAATCAGTTTCCAGTAAATCTTCTTTATCTTTTCTTTTTTTTAAAAATTGTGGGTGCTCACACTTTTAAAGATTTGTCTAGTTGAGAGTAAGTTTGGACAGAAAGAAACTAGAGATCTGTTGTAACTGGTAAAAATTATGAATTATTAAATAGATTTAACAAAGTTCAGTGTTATTATTTTAAGTACATATAGAGCCTTAAGGCGAAAACATTTCACTGGGCTAAGGTATTATCAGGCCCACTTAACATAATAATAATAATAAGATTAATTATAAATATAATATTATATTCCTATATTACTGTTATGTTACTATATAACATATTATAAAATAGTAGTAAGAGCAATTTGAATTAAAAAGGAGTCCTGCTAAAGTACTTGAAAGCACCTTGTCCTTTCAGATGGGATAAACATTCTTCCTCATTACTCAGTGTGTATGCATATCGTATACCTATATAGTTGATTTCTACTACATACCAAGAGTTTTATATGCTGTATTACTTTGCTCAGGCTGCTATAGCAAAGTACTTAGACTGGGTAGCTTAAACAAAAGAAATTTATTTTCTCACAGTTCTAGAGTCTAGAAGTCCAAGATCAAGATGCCAGCAACAGAGATTTCATTATGAGGCCCCTTCTCTTGGCTTGTAGGTGGCTGCCTTCTTTCTGTGTACTCATGTAACCTCTTCTTTGTAAGCATGCATGGAGAGAGATTGTTCTCTCTCTTTTTCTTCTTTTTATAAGACCACCCATCTTATTGGATTAGGGCCCCAACATTATGACCTCATTTAATATTAAATGCATCCTAACGACCAATCTCCAAATACAGCCAAATTTGGGGTTAGGTTTCAACATATGAATTTGAGGGGAGCAATATTCAGTCCAAATCATTCCACCACTGCCGCAAAATTCACATCCTTCTTGCATTCAAAATACTTTAATTAAATCCCAACAGCCCCCAAAGTCTTAACTCGTTCCAGCATCAAATCTAAAGTCCAAAGTTTCATCTAAATATGATCTAATCAGATTTGGGTGAGACTTGGGGTGTGATTCATCATGAGGCAAAATTCTTGTTCAGCTGTGAACTTGTGAAACTAGACAAATTGTGTGCTTCCAAAAATACAATGGTGAGCCAGGCACAGAACAGACATTTCCATTCCAAGAGGGAGAAATAGGAAGGGAAAAAAGGATGATCATTCCCAAGCAAGTCTAAAACCTCATAAGGCCAATTTCTTAATGCTTGGAAACAATTCTCTTTGGATCGATGCTCTGCCCTTCAAGAACACTGGGTGACACTGTCACCCTATCAGCACTGCGGGGGGGGGGGGCTGGCCCCACTCACTCAGCTCTGTTGGGCTCTGATCCGACCTTTGAAACCTAGGTGGAGGCAGACTTTCCCCCCTGGGCCTGTGAACTCTGGTCCTGTGGTGGAAGTGGCATCCCTGATTATCTCTGAATCACTTTCAGGGCCATTCTTCCCTTTTCTTGAAAGATAAACATGTTTGCAGACAAACAGCTTTATTGTTGTATCCTGTTCCCTTTGATTCAAACTGACAGTGTCTCTGATGCTTTGGTCCAAACTATTTCTGGCTTCTGCTGAGATGGCTAGTTAATATCATGGGTAATCTCTGTAAGGAGTGATTGTCCAGCCATACAATTGGTGTTTTCTCCACTTTTTGCCATATGAATAGGCTAAGAATTTGCTAAATCTTTAAGTTCTAATATCTTTTTGCTTAAGAATTCTTTCTTTCTTTCTTTCTTTCTTTCTTTCTTTCTTTCTTTCTTTCTTTCTTTCTTTCTTTCTTTCTTTCTTTCTTTATTTTAGCTGAGCCATCCTGCCACCCGTTAGCAGCTCAGCAACAGCTCAGCTCGGGTGGGACTTGAACCGCTGTTGCTCAGAACTCACACTCTTGAGCGAGCTTTTAACCAACTAAGCCACTTGGCCAGCCCAAAAATTCCTTCTTGAATTCATCTCTTCCCCTTTGCATTTTACTATAAGCAGTCAGGAAGAACAAAGCAGCTCCATCATTACTTCATTTAGAAAATTCTCCTGTTAAATATCTAATTTGCAAGTTCTACCTTCCACAAAATACTAGAACACAGTTCAGCTAAGTCCTTTGCCATTTATAACAAGGTTGACCTTTCCCCCAGTTTCCAATGACATGTTCCTTATTTCCTTCTGAGACCTCACCAGAATGACCTTTAACATTCACAGTTTTACCAACATTGTGTTCATGGCAATGGAGGCTTTTCCCAGCATGCACCTCCAAACTCTACCAATTACCCAGTTCCAAACCACTTCCATGTTTTTAGGTGTTACAGCAGCGCTGTGCTTCTTGTTACCAAAATCTGTATTAGTCTGTTTAGGCAGCCACAGCAAAATACCATAGACTGGGTGGCTTAAACAAAAGAAATGTATTTTCTTACAGCTCTGGAGTCTGGAAGCTCAAGATCAAAGTGCCAGCAAAGTTAAGTTTCATTCTGAGGCCTCTTCTTTTTGCTTTTAGGCAGTCACCTTGCTGTGTGCTCAGATGACCTCTCCTTTGTGTCCATACATGGAGAGAGATCTCTCTCTCTTTCTCTTCTTCTTCTAAAACCACCCATCCTCTTGGATTAGGGACCTACTCTTATGATCTTATTTAACCTTCATTACCTCCTAAATATACTATCCCTAAATACAGTCACATTGGGAGTTAGGACTTCGGGAGTACAACTTAGTCGATAGCATATGCATTATCTCTTTTGAATCCCACAACAATCTCATGAGCTTTATATTGTGAAATTCATTTTATAGATGAGGAAACTGAAACTTTGAGAAGTTAAGTAACCAAAGCCACACTAAAGATCAAGCAGCAAAGATGGATTTGAATCAGGCCTATTTGACTCTAGAGTCCCAGGTCTTCATCCCCACACTATAATAGATATAGATTATTTATTGCATTTTAGTGTATATGGTAATGCTACTTAACTTGCCTAATAAATTTCTACTTCATAGAAAAGTAAGATAAACTTTTTTTCTGAATTATTTCAAATTATGAATCTGACTCTGGATCAACAGTTTTATTTAAGACACTTTTTGATTGTTATTCTTTGGCACAAATTTAGGTCAATATAGATCTTTGATTAGAATACATGCTAAACTCAAGTAAAAAATAAGTGTGTTTAAACTTAAAAGAGATGATTCTAAAGCATTCCAAGCAGGAGGTCATCCTTGAGTAACTGACCTCATTCACCATCAACACCCTTTAGAACTCTTTAAATATGTGGATTAAATTACTATATATTTAATCAATATTCATCATTACTGATCACCTAAGGCACCAAAGATAAAAAAGAAAGAAAAAGAAAACATCTAAAACACTCTAATCAGGTTCATTTAGTTCATGAAACCAAAAAAACCAAAAAGATCAATTTAATTGCCCTTATGATTACAAGAATTTTTTCATTTTTGTTATGAAGGTTTGCAGGAATATTTAGATCATATATAAAATAAGTTAATATATGCATATGTATAATATGTTAAATAAATATAAAACATATTGTTCAAGTCTTGTGTTTTTTTAAGCAATTTAAATCTACCTCAAAGCCCACTGATTTTGGTAAATACTCTACAGGGAACAAGGCAAGAGCTTTGATTTCCATTTTTTACCATGGGAACTTAAAATATAGGCTTGAAATTATTTTCTTAAAGTCTCAGCAAATTGGAGATACAAACAGGGAAATAGCATAGATCCTTTGTTCTATTTTCCCTGTGGTAAGTGATTAATACCAATAATTCAGTACCATTAAAATGTGATGTGGAAAAGCATTATTTAAAAATCTCAGCAACAATGCAAGCAAAAATTTAAGTAACTGGTTTTCCACTTTCTAAAACAGTGGGTCTCTAAAAATACAATGAATCTTTCTTCCTACTACCATTCAGCCTCATTTAGTCAAAATAAATGAGTCTGTTTTGAATATTGTTTCCTAACGAATCTGATCTTATCTCACTTTCAGTTAAGCAGCAGGAACCTGAGTACCACTTCAAAAGTCCTTACCTCCTTCAGTCTCTAACAATCTGGTGTCAGTGACATAAAACTTCTCATGATTAACCCATCTAATATTAACAATTTCCTACTCCCCAACCCCTCAAATTTCTGAATGAGCAAAAATTGTTTCACCCCTCAGATAAGCCAGCAGTTCATCTCTTCTTCTTTAAAGTCGCTGAAGAAACTGACCAAGGAAGGATCCCCTGTAGTCAACTCTCACTATCATATGTCATGGATGAAAGAGATCTAAAAGATCGCAATTAAAATTATGTTCCCAGGGTAATAACATTGGCATCATCTGGGAGCTTGTTAGAACTGCAGAATCTCAAGCCCCATCCCAGAAATGCTGAATCAGAATCTGCATTTTAACAAGATTTCCAGAGGATCTCTAAGAACACTAAAGTGATTCAAATGCAAAGAGAATACCCACATTTCACTGGGAATATTGAAGAAAATGTCCCCCGAGTCAAGCTGGCTTCTTTCACTCACCCAGGAGACTTCTGTGTCATCTTCCCCAGGGTCAATCAGTCTTTGCTTTAAGAATGCAATTTTATTTAAATATAAGCTGAAGCTTTTTCAATTGTTTCAGTCTTCAGAGAGCAGTGTTTCTGAAACATTTTCTCCCTCTTTCCCAACAAGATTTTATAGTTTTGTTTTCTGTAGCTTTTATTATGAAACAATAACTTTATAATATAAAATTAAGGTAAAATAAAATAAATAAATAAAAAATTAAGGTAAAATATTGAATTTTTTTTCAAACTAAGCATACTCATTCTCTCTCCCCGTCCACTGAAAAAATCACTGTTCTAGCAAATAAACTGGAAAGCTATAAAAAGAGCCATAAAATCATGCATATTTTTTACCTATTGACCTTGCTTATCTTCATACACTCCAAGGAATCAAAAGGCAAAAGCAATTTGACAAAGATTCTCATAGTAGTTCTATTTTAATATTGAAAATAAATGGAATTAACTTAAGTATCCCTAAATAAGGAATGTTACTCGAAATAAGGAAATGATAGCAGAAACAATGTTTCAAACTCATACCAAAATTCCAAGGTACTAGAGTCTTATATCTTTAAAAAAAATTAAGCACATGGGCTATGCTGATATAAAATGATTGTATGTAAAAAAAAGTGAACGTAGGAGAAGTCACTCTGATTACAACTGTTCAAAACTGTCTGTCCCTGTATGTATATAAACTAGAAATACATTTAAACTAATATAAATTCATCACTGCATATTAGTTTTCCCTATAAAGTTATATAAGTGACTAAAAAACATTTTTTTAGGAAAAGAAGCGAATTAGATCCTTTCTCCACATTAAAATAATGTGGAGAAATGGAATTCAACAGTTAAATGTAAACTACCCAAATTTAAAACAAAAACTGAAGTGAAGTTTTATGACATCTCTGGAAGACAAATAACTTCCTAAGCTGGGAAGAAATCAAACAAGAAAATGTGTAATGGGTTTGACTACTAAAAATGTCAATTTTTTTGTGCATCAAAGAAAAGTAATGGCAAACACCAAACTGAGAAAAGATATTTGCAACAGATTAAGGATTAGTCAATAAAATCCCATAATGTGTTAAGAAAAATAAAAAAAGATCCAAGTGGTTAAATGGGCAAAGTACACAAAAAGCCAATTCATGAACAAGGAACTACAACGGCTTACGACCATATAAAAGACACTCAATCATTAATCAAAGAATTATGAAATAAAGAGTGAGACACCAAATTTCAAGGAGAAAGTTTTTAACAAGAACACCCATTTCCAAGCAGGGTTCAGTGAAACAGACACTCTCATGCATTACCAGTGACAGTACATATAAAGTGGAAGAACTATTTAGGAAAAAATATTTGGTGACCATGTATATATAAAGAACCCTAAGCTGTGCATGTTTCCTGGCCTAGAAATTGCACATCTTTAAAATTCATTATAAAGAAGTAGTCACAAATACAAAGAAATTTTATGGACTGAAATATGAATCATAATACAATTTATAATAGCAAAAAGAATGGAATTATTCAAATGTCTAAAAATAGATGACTGGTTAAGGAAAATATAGTACATTCACTAGCTACACTATATGCAACCATTAAAATAATGTTTAAAAATCATTTGTAAGAGCATTATATATGAATGGTTTTTTTTTTCATGTTAAGTGGAAAACACATCAGAATAAAATATTGTAAGAGCATATGTGTGTTTACAAAGCAATTCTTATATTAATATATAGAGGAAAATCCATGTAATTTTCAATAACAATTGTCTTTAGGTTATAAACCTATAGATGCTTTTCCCCTCATTTGCATTATCTACATTTTTCAAATTTTCTATAATATGAATAATCAGGAACTATTTTATATATAATGTATTACAGAATTTTACACCTTAAATCTATGTAACTTTGCTAACAGTTGTCATCCTAATAAATTTGAATTAAAAAAAATAGACTTATTATACAAAAATCTAGATTTACTTACTGAAAATAGAAGAACAACTTCTCATTTTAAATAAAGGTGAGCAATCCTATAAGTGGAAAACTTACTCAGTACTTTATGAGATTCAGTTTCCCAAAACTGAACAGAGAAAAAGGCCATACCTAAGGGCCATGACTGGGGTTCAGAACTTGGGAAAGAAGCAAGCATATTTTGAAAGTATTGTTTACAGTTTGAAGGCATATGCAATGTGTTATTTCTACAATAAAATACAGAAACTAAAGCTCAACCAAACCTTCTTGGGTAATGGGAGTAATCAAAAGATAGAATGAGAAACTATTCTGAGCAAACCCTACAATTAGTCCATGTGTGTTAACGATACCTTCTTATTCATGTGTATATGACACCATTTACATTGTTATTCCCACTGCACATCATAAGCATATGCATTTTGGGTTAAAATGAGTACACGGTTTATTTCAAAATAGAATATGATTTTGTTACTACAGCATAGTACTGAAATGGGGGAATGGAAAGTTTATGTATATCAAAAGGGACTTTTGGCTCAAAAAAGTTGAGAGCTTATAAAAGGCAATGTATCCATGTGTCTTGACTCTGCAGCACAGTCTGACAGTCACCCTCTAAGACATGGAGGCCCCAGTATGTCCATCAAAAGATGCTCGGGGACTCCCAATTTGCCTGCTATTTTATGCTACTTCCTAAGGAGGTTTGCATGGAGAACCAAGAGTCATAAAAACTGCATTTATGCAAGATTCACTTTAGGTGAAAACGTAAATGTTTAAGAATTCCCCACCTGCCTAAATTAATTCCATATGTGATCTTGGCCTAAATGGGCAAAAGTCTAAAGTTGCCTTTATATGTTGCATATTTTACCATAAGCAATCTTATGCAGAAGGCAGGGCACACATTACTATTCTTGCTTTACAAATATGGAAACCAAGACCCAGAGAAATTGAGTGACTTCCCCCAGAGTCCACACGCTGGCCTGAGATCAGTCCCTAACTCTTTGTAGTAAAGAACAGTATTTGCTTTGACAGTTCATTTATTAATTCAAAAAATATATATTAGGTGACTACTATGTGCCTCATGATGCTTTTTATGTGCCAATCTATGTTCCTGCTGCACACGACAATGCCCCCATTTTCAGAACATTACATTTTAGCAGGAGAGCCCAACAATAAATAAGTAAATGAGCAAATGTCAGATAGTCTAAAGTTCCTTAAAAAATAGAGTATAACAAGGACAAGGAGAGGGTACTTATGTTAGATAAGGTGGTCAAGAAAGTCCTCTCTGAGGAAAGAAGCAGGAGCAACAATAAGGATGAAGGCCCTAGCGGGCAGCACACTTGGCAAGCTTGAGAAACAACAAAGAGGCCAGTGTGGTTGAAGCCTTAGGCACATCTTGCTACACACTGTCCTCTTCTCTCCCTCCCTTGCCCAGGTTTTTTTTGTACCTTATCTTTTACCTCTAACTTAAGGGACCCTCCTTTGTCAGCTTTCCTAAAGAAGCCCCTTTCATGGCCTACTCACGCCTCCATCTTATTTTGATAATAACAAGGCCTAAGAATACTACTTGGCTTCCATTGACCTTCCAGTTTCTGCTTGGGAAAAACAATAATATAAGCAAAAAGTAAAGATCTGAGCCTAAGAGATTCAATAGCTCCCATTTATTTCCTTTGAAGCCTTTATAATAAATGTATTTAGCATGGCCTGAGAGTTACCAGACACATGGCTTGACCATTAAAAAATAAATGAAATAAAACAAACAATGAAAATCCTCTATTACCAGCCTCAGTATAATCTTTCTTTACTGACCCAAAAGGTACTTCAAAACCTTGCAGTACATCATTGGGTACCAAAATTACTACCAAGCATTTTCCCTCATTTTGTTCCTGTCTAGAACTTACTGTGCAGAGCAGGTGTTTCCATGGGTATTTTTATTATGTTGACAAAATGTAATTTAGCTAGTTACTTTCTTAGAAATGCCCAATGAGTACTGACATAAATTCACTGAAAAAAAAATCTAATAATAACAGTAGCTTACATTTACTGAATGTTTACTATGTCTCAAGTCCAGTGCCAAATCTTTTACCTGCATTATGGGATTTAACCCTCACAATCTTATAAGGTAGGTAGCACTATTATACTCATTTTATGGATAAGAAAACTGAGAGACTGAGACGTTAATTTGCTGAGGTCACAAACCTATCATTGGATTAGTACAGGATTAGGTGTCAGTTCTGTCTGACTCTGGAGCTCTAGAGCAAAGATGAAGTTGCATCTGATTAAAAATAGTACATTAGACAAAAACATGCCTAGGTAAAGGGCAAAAGTGATTCATAACAAGGGTGTTTTCCCACCATGTCCTTTACAATTATTGTCTGTCCTAACTTTTATTTAGGAAAGGGTCCTGTTCCCCACACAACTCCTCTAAAGGAAGCTAAATAAGCAAATCCAGAGAGGCAGTTTTACTCACAAACATCTTCCTCTCCTCCTACCTAACTGGCATTACATTCTTCAAGTAAAGTATTCAGTTTTTTAGTCTTCTTCTTCTCCCTGAATTTGATGGTCTTCCTTTGGGATGACACCTCCAAATCCATTTAAATAGAGGTGGAGAGAAGCCTTTTCTTTCATCAGGAGCTACTGGCCCTAAATCTGGCCACTCCACTATCCCAGGGCACTATCTTGCTGGCCTCCACTAGAGGTCAAAACGGAAATCAGGAGCCTGGGTCTTTCTCCGAGCAAAGTTAAATTCTAGGCTGTATTTCCCTACCCAAAGTGGCATTCACTGCCCCCCAAAGTTACTTGGGAGGCCTTTCTGGAGAGCGAAATCCCCAGTGAGTGGCCTAAGCCAAAGCATGGTCCACCATGGTCCTAGGTTGGACCTGAAGAAGCCCGAGGGGCCATTGGGTGGGCAGTGGAAGAGGCTGCAACAAGCTTCTGTGGCCCTCACATTGCCTGCCCCTGCCACTCATGCCCACTGCCCATGCTCACCCTCTGCAGGCCCTGGGCCCAGCCACCGCGACATACTCACAGCACACAAAGGCAGTACACGCCTGGGACACTTTCGCTGTCCCTCAGCAAATAGCTGCCGTCTAGACCGGTGGCAAGCAGAAGCTTCTCCCCTGTCTCCCGGCTGATTTTGCCATGATACACAGCCACTGCATCCATGGTCTGGTGGGCTCTTGAGTGGGCTGTGGCGTGGGACAGCAGAACAGATGCTGCTGCTGCTGCTGCTGCTGCTGCTGCTACTACCATGCACGAGTCAGCCACCTGGCTCCCAGTTAAGCCAGATGTGCAAAAAAGAGAGAGGTGCACCAGAACAACAGGATGTTGTGTACCTGCCTTAAAACCTCCTTCTCACACTTCAATTAAAACCAGCTCAGCAATTTAGCAGCTTGGTTATTGCCACAGGGTTCGATCTCCTACCTGCCCTACCCCCACAACACAGGGTTCATGTGGAGAGGGGAGGACAATGGGAAGAAGGTCCTTGCAAGATTTGGGCTACCAAAGTGCACACAGAGGAATGCTTGGTAATACTTTGGTTATAGCAGTTTTCCCAGAGGTTCTCAGGGATGACTTAGCTTAAGTAGTTCCTAAATAGGTTGATGATAGAGGCAAGTTGTACATGGCCTTCATGGGGGTCACAAAAGCACTGACAGAGAATGAAAGTACCAAAAATCTCTGAGACCAAAACACAGAAACTATGACTACTGTCACTGTGTAATCACTATTGACCATAGTCAGGAAGCTCCTACAGAATCAGAGTAGTAGTAGAACAAGAGACTTAGGGCAAGTGCCCCCTCTCCCTTGCCTACTACTCCTTATTTTCTTCTTGAGCAATCTTAATCCTGAGCAAATACTGACTTTTTCTCCTTTCTTGTCCAATATCCCAAAGTCCTGGTTGAGGTTCAAAAATCAGTCTATGGAGACATCTGGTAAGATGTCGGAATAGACAGATGCTGTGCCGACTGCCTCCCAGGATCACACCAAAATTACAAATAATTTATAAGATATTCAACCTCAGAAGTTCCCTGGACACTAGATGAGCAGAACCTCTAAATGAAGGACTTAAAGAGGCCACATCAAGTTTGGTAGGAGGGGTGGAGATGAGAGACGGCGAGCCCCATGAGGGACACCTCAGCAGTGGGGAGGCTTCTCAGGTTGGGGGAGAGACCCTCTGGCCCCACACCGCACTCACCAGCCCAGAGTTACTTTGCCAGGAATAGGAGTTCTACAATAGCTGGAAGTAGAAATTAGTGAGGACTCTCTTTACTCAACACAGTGAGGCTGAGGGCAGCTGGAGAACCAGTGGAGCCGGCAAACTGACTCGCTCGCTGGTGAGCACTCACCCAGTACCAGGTAGAGGGAGTAGCTTTATGAGCGGGGCCCAGGAGCCTCCAGGAAGGACTGAACTGAGTGCCTTTGGCACGGGAGCTTGAGGATTTTGGGACCATTGTTCCCCTGGTGTGGAGTTTGCACATGAGTAGTGCACAGGAGGCCACCATTTTTTCAGGGCTGGGCCCTCCCGCAGAGGCTCAGGTCTGGGACTGCATTGGTTTGCTGGAATTGGCACAGGAGTGCGTGTGTGCATAAGAGCGTGCATGCGTACGCGTGCACACATGCAGCCTTGGATCCCCACCCTCCACATTGTTTGTGCTGCGTCGCCAGGGAAACACCTGGCAGGCGCGCTCCGACTCCAACAGACTGCTTATTGAGACCCGGTAGTGCGCAAATCGCCTTAGGGCCCCAATTTCCGCACTGAATGTGCAGAGTTGCCAGGGTGTTGATTGGCTGTCGGGCTGCTCGGCCTGATTTTCAAGCGACTGATTGGGACAGGCTGAGACTGGGAGTTTTCCTGGGAGTGTAGGGCCACGAGCTGTGCGCCTGCATGATTCAGCCGGGGCTTTCCAGGCGAGTGTGTGTGGGTTGGCTGCTGATGCAGGAGTGCATGCTGCTCTGACTTGGTGGGGGCCACTGACCATACCCTGTGGTGCCTTGGGGGCCTGCCCCGCCCACCTTGAGCTGTGTTGCTAGGGACACCCTGAGCCCCTGGTCCCTGGCCCATACCTCCGCAGGCCACAGAGGGTTTTTGCAGCAGCAGACAGCCCGCAACAACCTATGAGGATTTTTGGTGTTGAGCGTGGTTCCAGAGCACACAGCTACTAATTGTGGGAAGCTTACTTCAAGTCTAGAGGGAGGTCAGCACATGACGCACTGAGCCCTTCCCCCCACCAGCTGCTGCTGAGTCGCCCAGAGTCTCTCTATTGCTGAGAAAGTGGTCTGCAGATTAAAGCGGATGAAGAAACCCTCCCTTTTTTTTCATTTTTCTTCTTTTTTTTTCTTGTTTTCCCTCTATTTCTATTTTTTCTTTTTCTTCTTTTTCCTTTCTTTTTAGGTGATCTAATACATCGAAGCGAAAGACGACCCTAACTAATAAAATCAGAAATGAAAGAGGGGAAGTGACAACAGTTGCCACAGAAATACAGGAAATTGTAAGAAAACACTACAAGTAACTATATGCCAACAAATTTGACAATCTGGAAGAAATGGATAAATTACTAGAAGCTTACAATCTACCAAGTCTGAAGCAAGAAGAAACAGAAACTCTGAACAGACTGACTATTACCAAAGAAACTGAGTCAGTAATCAACAAACTTCCAACAAACAAAAGTCCTGGAACAGATGGCTTCACAGGTGAATTTTACAAAACATTCAAAAAAGAATTAATACCTATTCTCCTCAAACTATTCCAAAAAATACAGAAGGAGGGAAGGCTCCCAAGCACATTTTATGAGGCCACTATTACTATGATCCCAAAATCAGGCAAATATATTACAAAAAAAGAAAACTACAGGCTGATATCCCTAATGAACATAGATGCAAAAATCCTCAACAAAGTACTAGCAAACCAAATTCAGCATCACATTAAAAAGATCATACACCATGATCAAGTGGGATTCATTCCTGGTATGCAAGGTTGGTTCAATGTCTGCAAATCAATTAATGTAATACATCACATTAACAAAATGATAAATAAAAATCATATGATCATATCAATAGATGCAGAAAAAGCATTTGACAAAATCCAGCAACCATTTATGATAAAAACTCTTAGCAAAGTGGGAACAGTGGGATAATATCTCAACAAAATAAAGGCCATATATGATTAACCCACAGCAAACATTGTACTCAATGGGGAAAAGCTAAAACTTTCCCTTAAAATCAGGAACAAGACTGCCCACTTTCACCACTTCTATTCAACATAGTTCTGGAAGTTCTGGCCACAGCAATCAGAAATGAAAGTAAAATAAAAGGCATCCAAGTTGGAAAGGAGGAAGTAAAATTGTCATTATATGCAGAAGACATGATGCTATGTATAGAGAATCCCAAAGACTCCACCAAAAAAACTGTTAGAACTCATAAACGAATTTAGTAGGGTAGCAGGATACAAAATTAGCATTCAGAAATCAGTTGCATTTGTACACACCAATAGTAAACTATCAGAAGAAGAAATCAGGAAATCAATCCCATTTACAATTACTTCAAAAACAATAAAATACCTAGGAAAAAATTTAACCAAAGAAGTAAAATACCTGTACTCAGAAAATTATAAGATGCTGAAAAGAGAAATCAAAGAAGATACAAATAAATGGAAATACATACCATGTTCATGGATAGGAAGAATTAGTATAGTTAAAATGTCAATACTACCTAAGGCAATATATAGATTCAATGCAATTCCTATCAAACTACCAAGAACATTTTTGTCAGAAATAGAACAGATAATCCAAAAATTTATATGGAGTCATAAAAGACCCCAAATAGCCACAGCAATCTTGAGAAATAAGAACAAAGCAGGAGGTATCATGCTACCTGACATCAAATCATACTACAAGTCTACAGTAATCAAAACAATATGGTACTAGCATAAAAACAGACACATAGATCAATGGAACAGAATAGAGAGCCCAGAAATAAGCCCATCCATATATGGTCACTTAATCTATGACAATAGAAGCAAAAATGTACATTGGAGTAAAGATAGTCTATTTAATAAATGGTGCTGGGAAAATTGGACTGAGATGTGCAAAACAATGAAAATGGACCACCTACTTACACCATAGACAAGAACAAATTCAAAATGGATTAAAGACTTAAATGTAAGACCTGAAACCATAAAACTTCTAGAAGAAAAAAAGAAAGTAAATTTGCAGACATTACCTTGAGTAATATTTTTACTGAGATATCCCCTTGGGCAAGGGAAATAAAAGAACAAATTAACATATGGGATTACA
>NW_017731631.1:302032-312905 GCF_001890085.2 Hipposideros armiger
TAGAGACTATTATGTTAAGTGAAATAAGTCAGTCGGAGAAAGACAAATACCATATGATTTCACTTATATGTGGAATCTAAAAAACTGAATGAACGAGGAAAGTAAACAAAAGTGGTCTCAGAGATATAGAGGAACAACTGATGGCTGCTAGTTGGGAGGGGGTGGGGATGAGGGAGAAGGGGAAGGGATTAGATAGCAATAATATGTAACTACAATATTGCCACAGGAACATGAAGGAGAGTTCTAGGAATATAATTAATAATGTTGTAAATATTTTGTAGGGTGTCAGATGGTCACATGTCTTGCTAGGGATACCGCATCATAGATGGGATAGAGGCTTCATCACTGCACTGTACACCTGAAGCTGATGTTGTATAATATTGTATGTCAACTATAAGTGAATATATATATGTATATATAGTCATGGGATGTGGAGTATAATGTGGGAGTGCAGTCAAGGGAATTGTAATAGATATGTATGATATTGGGAGGTAAGTGGGACAGCGGATTGGAGGAGGGGGGTTGTCACCTCGAGGGGTAAAAGTATAACTATTGCACTGTGTTGTACAGCTGAAACTAATTCTAAAAAATGTGTTTTTCATAATAAAAAATAATTTTTAAAAAGGCAACCTGGAATTTTTGAACAAAATATTTTTCGAAAATAAAGGTGAAATAAAAACTAGTTTAAACAAAAAAAAATCGATCTATGTCTGGTAACTAGTCAAGATGGGGTGGAGTAGGTAAATGCTATGCTCACATCCTCCCATAAATGCCTCAAAATTACAACTAATCTAGAGAGCCTCCACCATTGAGAATCGCCTGAAGTCGAGCTGAACAGACATGCTATACTTAAGGATATACAAAATAAGCCACGTGGAGACTGGTAGGAGGGATGGAGAAATGAAATGAACTGGTCCCAACCCATGTGTGACAGAAATTGAGATAGATATCTCCACTATATAGATCCCCTGTGAGGATTGAGCGGTCCCAGCCCCACATCAGGCCTCCCAACCCAGGGTTACTGTGCCTGGAAAAGAAGTCCCCTTAACTTCTGGCTGTGAAAACCAGGGGAGATTTTGGCTGGGTGACACGGAGAGCAGCTGTTCCTCTTTAAGGAACTGCATATGGATTTGTTCACTGACAGAATCACTTGCTTTGAGCTCCAGCACTGTGGCAGCAGTTCGAAAGGTACCAGGGATATACAGGGAGGAACTGAATTGTCTGGCTTCAGGGCAAGGGCTGGAGGGGCAACTTTCTCCCAGAGAGAAGTGCTGGCAGAACCCATTGTTTCTTTGTTAAGTTCTCCTACTCCTCAGGATGCAGACACAGGCAGCTGCTATACCTGAGTCTCCAACAACCTGGCTAACACCTTTCAGTGGACCTGCCCTGGTGATTTCCCCTGAGACCCCTTCCTACCCAACTTTCATGCCAACCCTAGTCACTCCCAGTGGCTTTTCCATACAAGCAGCTTGTCTTGTCTCATGCTGAAGACTTTCCTAAAATCTCTCAAACATTCACTAACTCCAAACAAAGAGCATCTAACCACATGATGCCACATACCTCTTGTTAAGCAGCCCCAAGCCCAGCAGCAGCCAGCCTCCCTTCACAGTTTAGCCTTTCCCAGGAACTTCCAAGCCCAGCAAAATAGCAGTAATTTTCAGATTACATTACTGCTCATCCCAGGTGGCCCCAGGTAGGACACAGGCAGCAAATGAACTTGGCCTGCACCACAGCCTCTCCAAGAGGCCCCAGAAATGACACACCAAGTGGCCAGCTTCAGACTACACCAGGGCACCACCCAACCACCTCTATAAGTAATACACTCAAAGGGAAGACTTGGCAGGTACCAGAGCTCCACTAAAGAAAATCCTGCCCTGTAAGGTCAGCCTTCCACAATAGCTCTTCCACTGTAGTCATAGCCAGTCCTCACAACCAATCAGTCTGAGGGTCAATCCCTCCCACTGATATGCCAACAGCACCCAAGGCTGAACTACAACAGGAGGGCACACAACCCACACAAGGGAGCACCCAGGTCAGTAGACAAGGGAGACTGTGCCACTGGGCCTCAGAGGACACCTACTACATAAGGCCACTCTACTAAGACTGGGAGACATAGCAGCCCTATCTATACCTAGAAAAAAATACAGGGAAGCAGCCAAAATGGGGAGACAAAGAAATATGCCCTAAATGAAAAACAGAACAAAGCTGCAGAAGGGGAACTAAACAAAATGGAATCAAGCAACCTACCAGATGCAGATTTCAAAATACCGGTTAAGACGATGCTCAGTGATCTCAGTAAGAACTTTAACAAAGGGATAGGAAACATAAAAATGGAGATAGAAACAATAAAATAGAATCAGTCAGAAATGAAGAATACAAAAACTGAAATGAAAAACATATTAGAGGGAATCAACAGTAGATTAGATGAAGCAGAGAATCGAGTCAGAAATTTGGAACATAAGATAGCAGAGAATGCCCCATCTGAATAGTAAAAGGAATCCCAAAAAATGAGGATAGTTGAAAGGGCCTCTGGGACAATATCAAGCATATCAGCATTCACTTCATAGGGGTACCAGGATGAGAGAAAGCAAGGAATTGAAAACTTATTTGAAGACATAATGCCTGAAAACTTCTCTAACTTGGTGAAGGAAATAGACATACAAGCTCAGAAAGCACAGAGATTCACAAACAAGATGAACTACAAGAGGCCCACACCAAGACACATCATAATTAAAATGCCAAAGGTTAAGGCCTAAGAGCGGCCGGCCGAGTGGCGCGTTGGTTAAGAACTGGCTTGGGACGCCAGAGGGCCCCGGTTCGGATCCCACATATGAGGCGCAATGATGGTGCCAACTTGGGCCAGTGAAGCAATGTCCTCCACAACTAGACTGAAGAATAAAAGGACAGCAACTTGTCTGTTCCCCTTCCCCGTTCCCCAACGCTGGAAAAAAGA
The DNA here is from genome assembly GCF_001890085.2 of Hipposideros armiger. Taxonomy (NCBI): domain Eukaryota; kingdom Metazoa; phylum Chordata; class Mammalia; order Chiroptera; family Hipposideridae; genus Hipposideros; species Hipposideros armiger. The sequence continues at coordinate 304,986 of NW_017731631.1, forward strand.
CATAGGGTGGCTGCATGGAGAAAAAAACAAGACCCATATATACATATGCTGTCTATAAGAGACAACTTCAGATCTAAAGACAGACACAGACTGAAAGTAAAGGGATGGAAAAAAATATTACATGAAAATGGAAATGAAAAAGAAAAAGCTGGAGTAGCAATACTTATACCAAACAAAATAGAATTTAAAATAAAGGCTATAACAAGAGACATAGAAGGACATAGTAATTCCACTTTTGGCCATTTATCCAAGGAAACCAAAAACATTACTTTGAAGGGACATGTGCATTCCTATGTTCATTGCAGCATTATTTACAATAGCCAAGATACAGAAGCAACCTAAATGTCCATCAATAGAGGAATGGATAAAGAAGAAATGGTACATATATACAATGGAGTATTACTCAACCATAAAAAAGAGGGCCAGCAGAGTGGCTCAGTTGGTTAAGAGCAAGAGCTCTGAACAACAGGGTCACTGATTCCATTCCCACATGGGCCATGAGCTGCGCCCAAGCTCAGCTGCTGCTGAGCTGCCAACAGCTGGAAGGCTGTCTCAGCTGGTGAGAGCACATGCTCCTAACAACAAGGTTGCTGGTTCAACTCCTGCATGGGATGGTGGGCTGCACCCCTGCAACTAAGATTGAACAGGCGGCCGGATGGCGACTGGACTTGGAGCTGAGCTAGCTGCGCCTTCCACAACTAAGATTGAAGGACAACAACTTGGCTGTTCCCCTTCCCAATTCCCCAACGCTGTTACCCCTCCCCAATTCCCCAATAAAATCTTTAAAAAATAAAATAAAATAAAAAGAATAAAATCTTGCCATCTGCAACAATATGGATGGACCTAGTGGGTTTATGCTGAGTGAAATATATCAGAGAGAGAAAGACAAATATTATATGATTTTGCTTATATGTGGAATCTAAAAAATGAAATAAATGAACAAACAAAACAGAAACAAACTCATAGAAAACAGAGAACATTTTGATGGTTGTCCGATAGGGGAAGTGGGAAGAGATTAAGAGGTAAAGATTGGTAGTTACCAAATAGTCATGGGGATATAAAATATAACAGTGAATACAGTCAATAATATGGTAATAACTTTGTTGGTGTCAGATAGGTACTAGATGTAATTGGGCATTCAGTTCATAAGTTACATAAATGTCAAATCACTATTTTGTACACCTGAAACTAATATAATATTGTATGTCAATTGTAATGAAAAATATTTTTTTTAATAAAAAAATCAGTCTATGTCCAAAGATGTTCCAATTTTATTGATTTGATGGGCCTTAGATGAGAGCGTGAAGTATTTAATTGGTGTTTTGTTTTTATCTGAACTTGTAAGTGTCCTTTGATGTATAGGACCCTTCTTTCAGCATTTGGGGCATAAAACTTGTTTTAAATCATATTGCAAGTGTTGATAATTGTATTGTAACTTTTATCCTCTGTTGTTAATAGAGAATATGCTTTTTCTTTAGTTGATGCTAAACTGTGTATCATTAATTATTTTAAAAACCTTTCAACCTTCATTTCCTTCTCTGAAATAAAGCATTGCTTCTATTTCAAAGTGTGCTGTTAAGTAATATTTCCCAAAAACTTTCTTCTTTTTCACTAGAATAAGACTTTGCTTAATGCTTGAAGCTGAACGGTCTTCTATATTTTTCCTTTTGATTATGTAAAATCCTTTTATAATTGGAATTTAAACTCCATTAGTTATGTTATCTGTTGTATCTCTTTCACAATTTCAGTACCGAGTGCCTTGAGAACACAGCAAGGCTGGGAGCTCAATAGGAAGAACACTTTTTAAAATCCTCACATATTTTACAAATGGATTGGGTGCACAGAGCTACCTTGTACCAACAGCAGGTATTTGCTCTGTACCTACTGGGCTTGAGAAAAATCCTCTAAGATTTCAGTGACAGCCAGTAGCAATTCTCCTATCTGTTTTGATTGAAGAATGACAAACCTTAGAATCTATCAACCTTAGTAAATACAGTATAAATATAAACCTCCCACAGTCATGTGCAACACCAAGAATCAAAATAAATAAATTAAACAGCATTCGAGATGATATTTGGGGATGGCTCTGGGGAACTGAACCAAGATTGTCTCATCATCTTCCTACCTCATTTGCTTATATCTGACCTCACCTCTCACCTTTTTGCATGCTTTGGCTCAAGGAAGAAATTGATCTGATAAATGAATCTGTTAAGTGAGCTTGAGAAATTAGTCTGCCCTGAACTCTTTATATTTTGGGTGGGCAAATGACGAGCTGAGAGAAATTAATCACAATGGTGGAATTTCAAACCTGAAATGAGAAGATAAGAGAGAAGATCCCCTGTTCAGAGAATATGGACAATAGCCCACCTGTTGAGGTAAACTGTGCGAACATTCAGTGTCACACAGGTAAGAACAAAACCCAAGCTTTTCTGTCTCTGAACAACCTTGAACAAATCATGCACAAACTTAAGAACAAAGAAACGTGGATCTCACAGAAAAAAACATAGCATGTATGCTTCTTTTTGTTCTCTGTTTTGTTCTGTGTTGCTAAAATAGCACACCTATCAAAACCGCCAGGGACAATGGAGTTCAGCACAGCTAAAATCATATATAAAAAAAGAACAGATAAATTATAAGGTAATAGTACAACTCACACATCCAGTACCTCATTGTCATCTCATAAGTGAGCTGACAGCTGAGCCAGCCCATTATTGCAGTGTTGATGAAAAATGCTGATATCTTCACTCTAGTGCTACAGCGGTAATAAACCTGACTTTAGCAAATTTACAACTTCACCCTGAGCTTAAAGTGTAGAGAAAGGGGGATTGAAAGGACTCTCTTCCTTCTCTCTTGCCACATTCACAAGAGAGCAAAGGGGAAAAAAGTGAAAGAGGGGAGCAATGAAGATAGTAGAAGTACCATTAGAGGGTTAGGAAAAATGGGCCTCAAATACACATATAATCCACTTATAAGCAGAATTATCTGATTGTTTATTGTCTGTTTCCCCCACAATAACATAGGGTTCATGACAGCAGAAATGTGTCTGTATTCTCAATGTCTGCCACATATTAGATACTAAATGTATTTGTTGAGTGAGTGAATGAATGAATGAAATTAGTGCTCTCAAGAAAGTAAGAGAAAACTACACACACACATACACATGAACGCACACACACGTACACACACAAATGTGGGTCTACATGTCTCTGGCCCACCTTTGAAATGGCTAGATGAATTGGAAGGAGGACTAGTCCAGCAATTACGAGAGTCAAGTTATACTCAGGTCTTTCCACTAAATCACTTCCTCTGTCTGAGCCTCATTCTCTCCATCTGTCAAATGGAGTTGAACCAGATGACCCCTAAGGCTAATTCCAGCTTTAACATTCTTGGCTTTATAGGAAAGCCAAGTGTACTTTAGAGAGAAACAGAGGAGAAATGGACTGAGTTCATTTGTGTGCAATAAACAATAGCTTCTCACCAGATAGAGGAAATATTTTTGTTCTTGTTTTTAAATGGCCTAAGAATTAAGAATCAAGAGGTGGAGGAAGAGAGCTTCATAGTTTAAAGCAAACTACAACTTTTAGAATATAGATGCCGCTTAAATCAAATATAAAAGCATTGAAAAACTGTCAGCCAAGGTTGAAAGTGTGTTTTTATCTAACCTGTCACCTCCTGAGGCCTCTGAAAGGTGACAGAATTTTGCATGTGGATGCCCTATCTGATACACTAATTCTCTTCATTTTAAAGGTCCTAGGCTATTCTCAAACCCAGATAGATGAAAAGGATGATGCCAAGGGTAGTCAGTTTTATAGAGTGGCTGTGACATTTCAGAATCCTTTTCTCTAACTTTGCAAAACTAACTTTGTTCTTCAACTAGTTCATCTATAGGTGTGAATTCTCCTGTAGCAGTGTTATGATATTTTCACCTGTGGTGAGTTTACACATTCTCTTGACACTTACTAAAATTTACTTCCTTTACAAAAATGAGAAAAGAAAAAAGTAAAATGTCTCTTAAATAAAGAGCACCTCCTTTTGATAATATCTGAGTTTATCTATGAGGCTAATTTTTTAATGCCTTTTTGTAAGTGAGAAGCCAGAAATAAGGTTGTTGTGTGTGTTAATTCAAGCCTATTTTAAATGCTTATTCTCTGAACCAGCATTTATGAACATCTACTGTTGACAGACACTGTAATAAGTACTTAAGTTAGAGAGAAGAAAAGCACATACATGCACTCACGTAGCTCACATTCTAGTGACAAAAACAGCCAAGCAAGCAGACAATTACAATTCACTTAGTAAGAGCTGTGATAGAGAAAATGATGGGACTCTAGGGGCACAGGGACTAGGCTCTAGGGCTCTAGGGACTTCTAACTCAATTTATATTCTAAATTTACACAACTTACTCGAGACAGCAAGTTCTTCATCTTTCTGTCTGCTATGTAGAGCTCCTTTAGTTTGTCCTAACTTTACCTCTTTCATGACTCAGAGGGTGCTCCCTGATTCTAGCTGAAATTCCGCCTGCTTCTGAGGTTTTATTCTTGGAATAGTAGCTGATATTTGTTAACTGCATACTACATTTCAGTCATTTTTATATGTACTTTGCAAAACTTCTGCACACATTGTGGCTCATTTGCCTCAAAGAGTATATAATGTCTGACACTGACTTCTTTTACAGTCATTGTTTACCAACATTTATCGTGTGCTCTGCCTCATTTTGATTTATAGAAACAACTCTGCACACCCCACTCTTTGGTACCTGACAGACAAATAAATCATCATGTAGCCCTTTTAGTCTCATCAGCCTTGTCACTTTTGGATTGCGACTGAGTCTTCTTTCTACCTCCCTTAATCCTGGGTGTGGATAGTCAGGGTATGATAGAACCACAAAAAAGTATCACTTTTTTGTGAAAAAGTCTCCAGGTTTCCATCTAGAAATCTGTTCTCTTTATTGGAAGCCCCAAAATAAAGTTTCACCACCGGAGCTTAAACTAAAAGATTAAAGTCCAAGACAGTTATTTTATGTATGCAATTTTTTTTGCTTGAATTTTTTTTGTAAACAACAGAAATTTATTTCTCACAATTCTGGGAAGTCTACAGTCAAGGCCCCATCATAGTCATGTTCTGTAGGGTCCTCTGCCTTGTTCATAGCCAGTACCTTCTTGTTATTTCCTCACATGGTGAAAGTGGGTAGGGATATCTCTGGAGACTATTTTATAATTGCCTGGACAATTTTAAAGAAACCTCTGTTTTAAAACATAGATGACTTCTTTGAGCAGTATACCACACACACTAAAATTTGGCAAAGGAATGGAATGAAATGGACTATATAAACATTTTTCTAGGCAGCTTTGTAAATACCAATGAAATATTATAATCCACCAAATAAAACAGCCAAAGGATTTTTAAATGCATTTTGTAGTTACAGATGAAACATTGACATTATTTTTTCTTTTCCTTCTTAGTAATAAATATTTCATGAAAAAATGCTAGAAACATTGATCAGTGGATAGTTCAATAGTATGAGTCTTTTACAAAGCAGATAATATACATTCTGAAGTTTCAAAAATGTCTTAACAATATCAGGTATTGTAGTGGTAAAGGAATGACGTTTTTTTCAATACTTGTTCAGTCCTTTCCTGGAACAAATATGCCTCACTGAAATGATCAAAGTAAATATATATCAAGCAAAAAAATAAATGAGATTAAATATCCTAAAACTTTTACTTACAGACAAAAGCCCTCAGAGACCTCTTTGTCATGATTTTATAAACACTGAGGTACACTTTAATGCTGCCTACGACAAAAGTAATCACGAGTTTCTGTCTTGTGTGAAATTATCTTTGTAATGTAGTGCAGCATGAAGAATAAAACCTAAAATAATAGCTAGAAACATAAAAAAGAACCAAAGAGGTGGAAAATGTCACAAGTGAATCTATAACACTGCATATTATTTTGAAGTAAAACAAAGTCAACTTTTCTAGCAACTTTTTCATTGAGTAGGAGCACAATCTTAAACCACCTGGCTACTGCAGAAGCTTTGCAACCCAAAATGGTACATACTGAACTTAGACTCCTCTAAAAACTTTTATTGCTTACTGGTATTTAACATGTATTAAAACTGCTAGCTTTTTACAGAAATTGTCCTTAACTTGTCCTCCCAAATTTCATAAAAGTTTAAGAAGGCAATAATGATGGATTCTGAGGTGTTGTCAGCATTATAAAGAGCCTTGTAAAATGTTCCATTTCCCTGTGATTAGGCTACCTGTAATAATAACAATAGTAATAATAGTCAATGAATCCTCACAAAAATCTTAAACTTAAATGGCAAGAGACCACTTTTAGTTGGAATTATATCAACTCTATATGAGGGGATTTTATAGATATACAGGTTTTCTTAATTTTAAAAGAAAATAATCATTTATGAAATAATGCTGTTCGATATACAGGATCTTTTGAAAACTGATTAAAGGCCAGAAAATATGGTATAACAATTGATGAAAAAGCTGATAATTAATGTTTGGTGTATATTAGTCTTATTTATTCTACTAGAACAGGAGATTATCAAAATTAGTAGTGATCACTTCCAGAGTCTAACACAGTACCCAGTGCTTAGGAAACCTTGTCTACGTGCATGCTATTTGCTTGATTTGTATAGTAATGAAAACAAAAAGTAGAGCTTTCTACTGGCATTTCTTACCTCTAAAATTGACACTAGGGAGGATATGCTTCTTTTCTAAAATTCCTTTGTGCTCCAGAGAAGCTGGGCTAGATGGACCAGGATATGACCTGCTGGAGGGATTCTTAGGTCCATTGAATAGAGTGCTTCCAACAGTGAACCAAATAGGAGTGATACTCATGGAATTGTGCAAGGTCCACTGAGGATATTCATAACTAATACAGTAGCATTTCCTATACCTATTTCATTGTGTTCTGAACACTTGTCTGAAATACCAGAGAACAAACATAATCAACAAGAAAATCTGTTCAACAGTAATTTCATAAGGTCACAGGCCAGGGCTGCTTAGTATTCTTAAGTTTATGTGAGGCTTAGTGCCAATGGATGTACTTACTCTATCATGTGCTAGAAATGAACAAATCACTCGAGAGTGTTATACACAGTACCTGCACCTTGTAATAAAAATCTGCTACTATTCAGTGTTGAGACTTTACTAAGCATGCAATAAGGAAATTGTGTATTTCTTTGACACTCTGTAATAGATTTAGTACCATGATTTTAAAAAACAACAATTCCATTCCCCATTTTACAAGGTGAATCCGAAGATTTTAAAGTCTCCTTTCCCCTTACTTCCTCATTGAAAAGTATATAAGCATATATATTGGATAAACTGGCACCTTATGCATGTAATACAAAATTGAGTAATTCATACAGACTTTAGATAAGCAGTGAAGATCAGCTTTATCTTGACACTATTGAGCTTGGCTCTATGAACTTTTTTTCTTTTTAAAATTATTGTTTATTGTGAAAAACGCATTTTTTAAAATTAATTTCAACTGTACAACACAGTGCAATAGTTATACTTTTTACCCCTCGAGGTGACAACCCCCCTCACCCAATCAGCTGTCCCACTTAACCCCCAATATCATACATATCTATTACAATTCCCTTGACTCCACTCCCACATTATACTCCACATCTCATGACTACATATACATATATATATTCACTTATAGCTGACATACAATATTATACAACATCAGCTTCAGGTGTACAGTGCAGTGATGAAGCCTCTACCCCATCCATGATGCGGTCTCCCTAGCAAGACATGTGACCATCTGACACCCTACAAAATATTTACAACATTATTAATTATATTCCTCGAACTGTCTTTCATGTCCCTGTGGCAATATTGTAGTTACATATTAATGCTGTCTAATCCCTTCCCCTTCTCCCTCATCCCC
>NW_017731631.1:314831-317094 GCF_001890085.2 Hipposideros armiger
TGATACCTCCCACTTTGTTCTTATTTCTCAAGATTGCTGTGGCTATTTGGGGTCTTTTATGGCTCCATATAAATTTTCGGATTATCTGTTCTATTTCTGAGAAAAATGTTCTTGGTAGTTTGACAGGAATTGCATTGAATCTATAGCTTGCTTTAGGTAGTATTGACATTTTGACTATATTAATTCTTCCTAGCCATTAACATGGTATGCATTTCCATTTATTTGTATCTTCTTTGATTTCTCTCTTCAACGTCTTATAATTTTCTGAGTACAGGTATTTTACTTATTTGCTTAAATTTGTTCCTAGGTATTTTATTGTATTTTAAGTAATTGTAAATGGGATTGATTTCCTGATTTCTTCTTCTGATAGTTTACTATTGGTGTGTACATATGCAACTGATTTCTGAATGTTAATTTTGTATCCTGCTACCTTACTAAATTCATTTATCACTTCTACCAGTTTTTTGGAGGAGTCTTTGGGATTCTCTATATATAGTATCATGTCATCTGCATATAATGACCATTTTACTTCCTCCTTTCCAATTTGGATGCCTTTTATTTCATTTTCTTGTCTGATTGCTGTGGCCAGAACTTCCAGAACTATGTTGAATAGAAGTGGTGAAAGTGGGCAGTCTCATTCCTGATTTTAAGGGAAAGTTTTAGCCTTTCCCCATTGAGTACGATGTGTGCTGTGGGCTTATCATATATGGCCTTTATTATGTTGATATATGATACCACTATTCCCACTTGGCTAAGAGTTTTTTCATAAATGGTTGCTGGACTTTGTCAAATGCTTTTTCTGCATCTGTTGATATGATCATATGATTTTTATTTTTCATTTTGTTAATGTGATGTATTATGTTAATTGATTTGCAGACATTGAACCAACCTTGCATACCAGGAATGAATACCACTTGATGATGGTATATGATCTTTTTAATGTGACGCTGAATTCGGTTTGCTAGTATTTTGTTAAGGATTTTTGCATCTATGTTCATTAGGGTTATCAGCCTGTAGTTTTCTTTTTATGGAATATCTTTATCTGATTTTGGGATCAGAGTAATAGTGGCCTCATAAAATGTTCTTGGGAGCCTTCCCTCCTTCTGTATTTTTTGGAATAGTTTGAGGAGAATAGGTATAATTCTTTTTTGAATGTTTTGTAAAGTTCACCTGTGAAGCCATCTGTTCCAGGACTTTTGTTTGTTGGAAGCTTGTTGATTACGACTCAATTTCTTTGGTAGTAATCAGTCTGTTCAGAGTTTCTGTTTCTTCTTGGTTCAGACTTGGTAGATTGTAAGCTTCTAGAAATTTATCCATTTATTCCAGATTGTCAAATTTGTTGGCATATAGTTGCTCGTAGTCTTTTCTTACAATTTCCTGTATTTCTGTGGCATCTGTTGTCACTTCCCCTCTTTCATTTCTGATTTTATTAATTTGGGTTGTCTCTCTCTTCTTCCTGGTGAGTCTGGCTAAGGGTTTGTCAACTTTGTTTATCTTTTCAAAAAACCAGCTCTTGGTTTCATTGATCTTTACTATTGTTTTTTTGGTCTCTATTTCATTTATTTCTGCTCTGGTCTTTATTATTTCCTTCTTTGTACTCCCTTTGGGCTTGTTTTGCTGTTCTTTCTCCAGTTCCCTTAGGTGTAAAGATAGTCTTTTGATATGAGATTTTTCTTGTTTCTTTAGATAGGCCTGCATTGCTATGAACTTCCCTCTTAGGACTGCTTTCGCAGCATCTCAGAGATTTTGAGTTGTTTTGTTTTCACTGTCATTTGTCTTGAGATAGCTTTTGGTTTCTTCCTTGATCTCAGTTTAGACCCATTCACTATTTAGTAGCATGTTATTCAGCCTCCATGTGTTTGTGTGCTGTCCTAGTTTCCTTTTATAATTGATTTCTAGTTTCATACTATTGTGGTCAGAGAAGCTGCTTTATATGATTTCAATCTTCTTAAATGTATTGAGACGGGTTTTGTGTCCTAACATGTGGTCTATCTTGGAAAATGTTCCATGTGCACTTGTGAAGAATGTATATTCTGTTGCTTTGGGGTGATATGCTCTAAAAATATCAATTAAATCCAGCTGGTCTAAAGTGTCATTTAAGTCCACTGCTCCTGTGTTGATTTTCTGTCTGGAGGATCTCTCCATTGGTGACAACAGGGTATTGAAGTCCCCTACTACAATAGTGTTACTGTTGATCTCTGTCTTTATGTCTGTCAAAATCTGTTTTATATATTTAGGAGCTCCTATGTTGGGTGCATAGATG
>NW_017731631.1:317934-361312 GCF_001890085.2 Hipposideros armiger
TGCTTCTTCTATTCTCCTTCTGGTATTCCTATGATGCGAATGTTTTTGCGCTTGATGTTGTCCCACAGGTCCCTTAAACTATTTTCATTGTTTTTTATTCTTTTTCTTTTTGTTGTTCCAAGTGGGTGATTTCTGCTATTTTGTCTTCTAAATCACTGATCCGATCCTCTGCTTCATCTAATCTACTGGTGATTCCTTCGAGTGTGTTCTTCGTTTCAATTATTGTATTATTTAGTACTACCTGGTTATTTTTTATGATTTCTGTATCCTTATTTATGTCCTCCTTAATTTCCTTAAACATTCTTATCATCAGTGTTGTAAACTCTGTCTCTGAAAAGTTTGATATCTCTGTTTCAGTTAGTTCCATTTCTTGAGGTTTCTTCTGATCTTTTACTTGGGATATGTTTCTTTGTTTCCTTCATTCTGGCTGTCACTCTGATTGCTTCGATGTATTAGATCACCAGCGAGCGAGTTGGTTTGCCGGCTCCACTGGTTCTCCAGCTGCCCTCAGCCTCACCAAGTTGAGCAAAGAGCGTCCTCCCTATTTTCTACTTCCAGCTATTGTAGAATTTCTCTTCCCAGCAAAGTAACTCTGGGCTGTTGAGTGCAGTGTGGTGCTGGAGGGTCTTGCCCCCAACCAGAGAAACCTCCCCACCACTTACGTGTCCCTCACGGGGTTTTCCCTCTCTCATCTCCGCCCCTCCTCCTAGACTCGATGTGGCCTCCTCTTTAATTCCTTTGTTTAGAGGTTCTGCTCATCTAGTGTCCAGGGAACTTCAGAGGTTGAATATCTTATAAATTATTGGTAATTTTGGTGTGATCCTGACAGGCAATCATCACAGCGTCTGTCTGTTCTGCCATCTTACCGGAAGGCTCTTCTATGAAGTTTTTATAATGTCAGTCTGCTGAATCAAATACAAGTCACTCCCACTGCCTAAATTACCACCTTTTTTTTCAGTTCTGGGATAATAAATGGGACTATTCACTGGCAGCCTAGGTGGTCACATATCCTGAAACTTGAGAGATTCTAAAACAGCAGCTTTTTGACCACCAGACAGCCAGTATACTTCAAAGTCACTGCATTACAGTCATTTCATTGTGTTTACGCACTGATGATCCATGTTAACACACAGATGTATTTCTTAGTACGGGAAAAATGTTAAGGCAATGTGATATAATGGAAAGAGCACAAACATCAGAACCAGTAACATTTCACTTTGAAACCAGGCTTTACCAATACCCAAATTTGGGTATTGAGTTATTACATCTGTAAAATGGGGGTAATACTCACTTTAAAAAACTGTTAATATGGGTACCTATTATATCTTACAGTCACCAAAAGGGGTAATGTGTTTAGAGTGCCTGGCACATAATAAACACTCAATGGTAGCTCTTACCATCGTTCATAATCCTTTACACCCATTACCTCATCTTCACAGAGCAGAACCCTGAGCCTAGGGGAAAGGAACCAACACTTTGGGGAGGATCAAAGGTTCAGTAACTTGTTCAAGGTCACACAGCTAGTGAATCGCAAAGTAAGTATCTGAACTTGGGTCTCTCTAACTCTAAAGTCCAGGTTCTTCCCTCAGAAACCTGCTGCCTTTTCTTATGTGTACCCTGCCCAGAAGAAAGCAGTGCTTTGATAGCCTCAATAAATAAGGTTGCTTTTGAAAAAGTCAGCCCTGAAAGACTAGAATCATATTAAACTGTATAAAAGCTATGCACAGGGTCAGTCTGCCTTCATGTTGACATAAAAGCATGCCAATGAACAACAGAGTCCATTTTAAACCATAAATGAAGCAAGTATAGTGAGGTATAGAATGATTTGATGGTATATCAAAATTGATAATGCTGGAAATTTTCCAAGTCTCATCTGTGTCCTATCCTCCCATCCTATCAGCAGCACACACAAGAGTATCACAGAACCATCCCCCAGTCCAGAAAATCGTGCTATGGTTTGATGTCCCTGATGATTCCCTTCCTTCTCAGTGTCCTCCTAAGTAACAAAGGCCTCCCGGTAATCAGGCCTCTGAGAGAAGAGAGAAGGTTGGTGGGGCAGGATCTCATCTGTGCTGTGCCCCATCCTTGCTCTTATACCAAGCATGCAGCCAGCCACCCCACTTTCCCTCAGGGAGCATTCGTGTTGTTAGCAGACTGTATAAGCCTGGCTATTTTCCAGAATCCTAAGCACCTTGATGGAATTGTGCACAGGAGGGAGGGGACAGTGCTTTGGAGAACAGACATACAGAAGAGAAATTTCTACTCAGAAAGACAGGGCTTCAGGGAAAATGGCAGCTTGGTGCACATAGGGAAGCTGGACCCCAGGAATTAAGTCTCCCAGCCTAGGCAGAAGCCCCCTCCCCACTTCACCTCTCATGCCCTACAGTCCCAGGAGTAGCAGAGACACGTGCCTTCGAGGGGTCATGTGGACTTGGACTGTAAGGGGAGCAGGCACAATCATGAAATAGATTGAAGGGCCCACAGAGCCTCCCCCTGCCATTCTTGAGTAAGTCTTTGGAAGAAGAGGGCCCTTTAATACTGAATGAGATAGCACTTTCACCTCAGTGGGGTGGAGAGCAAATGCAGATTTAGCTGTTGCCTCTGAGCAAAACTGCCCTGAGATGCACACTACACAGAAGACACTTCTAATCTATTTTGTATCTCAGATTATGCTCTCTTTTGTAATCTAACCAAACTCACTGTATCAGGTTTTAATGTGTGTACTAGATATTTAACATGTAAGCCTAATTCCTAACACATACCAGAGAATAACTGTTTGTTTAATGGACTTAATATTGTAATCCCCAACTCTTATGAATTAATTCCTTGTCCCAACAGAGAAATTCAATTCTAACAAAATTATTTTGACCTCCATTTTCCCCCTATTGAATGCCAAAGCATCTCTTATTCCCTGACTTCTTCTCACTCCTCATGGCTTGAGGTGTGATTTCTTTACACTCTAGGGAGATCTTCTAATAAAACAGGTTTAGCTTCTTCGGCAACAAGCAAGTTCCGTGGGACTCAGAGAAACCAATATAGGTCTTTACTTATGAAACTTAAACAAAAATGAGAAGCAAACACAAACACTATGAGGTCTGACAATGAAGTTCACAAACTCATTCTAGAAAAATACTACATACCTCATTGCTCACTATGGTTACCTTTGAAGTACTCCCCTTGAGAAGCTATGCACTGATACCAGTGCCTAGTCTACCCTTCAAAGCAATTTTGGAACTCTTTTTCTGGAATGACCGTCACAACTGTTGTTGTATTACCCTTGATGTCCTGAATCTCATCAAAATGTCTTCCTTTCAACACTTCCTTTATCTTCAGACAAAAAAAAGAAGTCATTTGGGGCCAGATCAGGTGAGTAAGGAGGGTGTTCCAATACAGTCATTTGATTACTGGCTAAAAACTCCCTCGCAGACAGTGCTGTTTGAACTGGTGCATTGTCATGATGCAAGAGCCATGAATTGTTGATGAAAAGTTCAGGTCGTCTAACTTTTTCATGCAGCCTTTTCAGCACTTCCAAATAGTAAACTTGGTTAGCTGTTTGTCTCGTTGATGCAAATTCATAATGAATCATCCCCCTGATATCAAAAAAAAGGTTAACAACGTTGTTGCAACAAGTTCGTGAAATTAATTGTCAGACCTTTGTATACACCCCATAGTCTTACCAAGCACCACCTATAGTTTTGACAAAGGAACCAAAGCAGTGTCTGATCCAGCCTGGATCCACTTACCAATTGGCAAGAAACACAGAGGGCAGGGAAACCTGCTGCATTCTACCATGAGGTGATATCAGCAAAAAACAGACTATGGGAAATTACAGATTTTATTATCTGAGTTCATTGAGAGTTAATAAGGAAAAGAAAGGAATGAAGGGTGAACCAATAGGTTAAAACAAACTTAAAAGAAATATCAAAATGTGTGCATTTTAGTGATAAAACTATTTTGAAAACACAAGAAAACGATAACTCTAAAAGTCAGGATAGTGGTTTCTTAGGACAGAAATCAGGGAGTTGTGACTGGGATGGGCAACACAGAATGATTTCTGGAGTGGCTAGCAAAGTTCTGTTTCTTAAATTCTGGCCAGTGAGATATCAGTGGACCATATCCTTTAAAAAGGAAACTGGCTGTTTTCCACTCTTCATTCCTTATTCCCACAGCTAGCATAAAAAAGTCATGGTCATTATCAAGCTTGAACCATGTAGATATAGGCAGCACACTAGGGTAAAGGTCAGCAAACCTTTTCTGAAAAGGACAAGATAATAAATATTTTAGTCTTGAATAATTTTGTGGGCAATATACCCTGTGCCCCAACTACTCAGCTCTGCTGTTGTAGCTTGAAAGCAGCCATAGACAATATGGAAACATGGATATGGATGTATTCCAATAAAATTTTTTAAGAGTACTGAAATTTTAATTTCATATAATGTTCATGTCACAAAATATTCTTCTTTTGTTTTTTTTGGTTTTGAAAGTTTTGTTTTTCAAAGTTTTCACTCAATTAAAAATATAAAGATCACTCTTAGCTCATGGCCTTAAAAAAACAAGTAGTAGACAGGATTTGGCTTAGGACTATAGTTTGCAGATTCCTGCCCTAGGGAATGTCAGAGCATTATGACAGAGGAACCTGGGGTTCTGGAACGCTTCATGGAACAGAGCCACTTGTATGAACTGGACTCTAGACTGATACGTGACAGAATTATACTTCTATCTTGTTTGGGCCAGTGTATTTTGTATCTCTATTATAGTGACTTGGTTTAAACCCTGACACAATGTGCTCTTATAAATTCTTGGAGAAACTGAAGTTAAATACCTGTTAATAAGCTGCTAAAGGAATTTTGACTCCTCTAGAAAAGAGCAACAAGTCAAGCCAAGAAATCAAGTGAGATTACATCATAGAAATGGCAGCATGAGGTGAGTCTCTTGAAATCTCCCCCCTGGAATTTATAACAAATTAAACAGCTATAATTCCACACAGGACTCCCTGCACAGCAGACAGGCAAGACTAAGAGAAGTGCAATTAAAATCATCTAAAGGTGGGCAAAGCAGGCGAGTGGGGGAGGAGGGAAGGTGGAAGTGCGGAGACGTAGGCCCCAAGACACAGACCAGAGCTAAGAGTTCCAAGCTCCCTACATTCTGGAGCTACAGCAATCACAGGAGAGAAAATAATTTGGACTTCTAGTGCGCCCCTTATGGCACAAAGTCCCACCTGAGGGATCAGCATATAACACAGCTGAACCCAGTGCTCACAACAGAGACCTCAGAGCAAAGACTGAGGGGAGAAGGGTGAGAATGGTAGTTTAAGCCCTCACTGCCAAGCAGAGGACAGAAGACATAGACACTGAGACTGGTCAATCCCTCCCCATGCTCGCAGAGCTTGTTCTACCCATACCCTCACAGTGCTAGAAGCGGGTAGCAGTGTCAGATCGAAAGAAAAGAATATTTGCAGTTCTGAGAACTGCGGCCCTGCAGCCATGGACTTGTGGCCGAAGGATTGGGTTGTCGGAAAAGTCATGACACATTTTTTCTATGTTTTTTGTTGCAAAAATGCGTTGTGACTTTTCCGACAACCCAGTAGTTCTGGTGAAGGGGAGGGATACTTGGGTGCAAGATTGGCCATGCAGTGGTCACCACCATTGCTCAGAGCCACCTTTCACAACCCACTCTGCTTTGACCCCCCCCCCCAAATCTGGGCACATTCCTGCAGGGGTAAACAGAGCCACTGAAACACACAGGCTCTGAATCTGCTGCAGGAGGAGCTTTGGAATGTCGGAACTCTCTATATCACCCATGGAAATGGTGCCCTGAGACCCAGGTGAACTGCTCACAGAGGAGAAACCCACTTCCAGGGAATCCACCCATTGTATGAGAAGCTGGAACAATGCAGAGAAAATATAACACTACAGCATGAGAGAGAATAAAAGGCTATAGTGGGAGAGAAAATAAAACATTCCACCAACACCTACTGGAAGGCAAAAGAAAGACCTCTTCCGATCAACCTATTGCAGAACCCTCTCCTGTAGAACCCACTTCTAGAAAGAGAAATAATAATTTATTAATTGCCATGACTAACAGCGGTAACAAGGCAGTTCAGAAAGAAAATGAAAAGTCTCCAGAAAATGAATTTAAAGACATGTAAATATGTGACTTAAATGACAGAGAATTCAAGATTGCAGTTCTGAAAAAACTCAACAAGATGCAAGAAAACACAGATAGGCAGTTTAACTCAGAAATACAATCAAAGAACAAAATTAACATTTTACCAAAGAGGTTGAAAATTTTAAAAAGAACCAAATAGAATTTCTGGAGATTAGGAACTCAATAAAAGAAATGAAGAGTGAAAGAATCAGCTTTGGTAATAGAGCTGACGACATAAAGAAAAGAATCAGCGACATCAAAGATAGAAATCTGGAAATGACACAGATGGAAGAGAGAGACTTGAGAGTTTAAAAAAAATGAAAGTGGGACTGGCTGAGTGGCAAGTTGGTTAGGAGTTGGCTTGGGACGCCAGCTCTGAGCAGCAGGGCCGCGGTTTACATCCTACATATGAGGGCCAGTGACGCTAAGCCCTCTACAGCTAAGATGGTGAACAACAGCTGGACATGGAGCTGGGCTGCTGTGAGTCGCCGGTGAGGGGTACGGTGCAGTGGGGCTTGCCAGCAGCAGGCATGAGCTTTCGTGAGCTGCCATGAGCCACCTTGAGTGGCCGTCCAATGGCCAGTGAGCGACTGCCTCACCCAGAAATAGCGCAATGATAATACCAACATGGGCCAGTTAAGCAACGTCCTCCACAACTAGACTGAAGAACAAAAGGACAGCAACTTGTCTGTTCCCCTTCCCCAACTCCCCAACACTCTTCCCCTCCACCAATGCCCCAATAAAATCTTTGAAAAAAAAGAACTGAAAGAATTTTACAAGAACTTTCTGACTCCATCAATATAAAAATAATGGGCATACTCGAAGGAGAAGAAAGGGATTAGGGAACAGAGAGTATATTCAAATAAACAGTCAATGATAACTTCCCAAATTTCTGGAAAGAACTGGATCCTCGAATCCAAGAAGCAAATAATTAACCTAATTACCTCAATCCCAGCAGGCCTTCTCCAAGTCACATTGTATTGAAGCCAACAAAAATTAACACAAAGAAATAACCCTAAAAGCAGCCAGGGAAAAGAAGAGGGTAACCTACAAGAAAAGTCCATTCTATTATCATCAGATTTTTCAGCAGGAACTCTACAAGCCAGGAGGAAGTGGATTAAAATATTCAAACCATTGAAAGAGAGAAATTATGAGCCAAGCATAATATATCCATCAAAGGTATCCTTTGTATATGAAGGAGGAATAAAGACCTTTCCAGACATACTGAAGATGAGGAAATTTTCTAACCCATGACCTGCACTACAAGAAATACTGAAGGAGGCTATTCCACCTGAAACAAAAAAGCAAAAGAATGAAAACCAAGAGTATTATTATGAATAGACAGATAGAAGCAGGGAATGGCGACACCTAAGCCAAATAGGACACTATATACTTAAACATAACATACAGGTTACAAAAGAAAATAAAAACTTAGAAAAAAAGAGGAAAAAGACAACTTGCTACCACAGAGCAGAAATCAACTCACAGAACAACTAGGAATAATTTGTGACAAGAAAAATATAAAAGAGCAGACAGTAAAGTTCTGAACTGGCAAAACAGAATGGAGAAAGGAAGCATGCTGAAGAAAATAGAATATTCTAAATATGAAACTTTCTTTTACATAAACTTAATGGTAATGACACACACAAAAAATCCAGAACTAAAATGTATAACATCAAAAAAAAAAAAAAGGAAAGAGAGGGGAAAATCATAGAATACCACCATACTGAAATAATAGCAACAAAAAGGCAAAGAAACAATAGCGACACAATCCTAACAGAAAACAAAAGATAGAATGATAGGAAATCCTCATATATCAATAATCACCCTAAATTTAAATGGACGTTACTCACCAATAAAAAGGCACAGAGTAGCAGATTGGATCAAAAAACAAAACCCAACCATATGTTGCCACAAAGAGACACATCTCAGGTACAAGGACAAATATACACTCAAAGTGAAAGTGTAGAAAATGATACTCCAAGCAAGTGGCATTCAGAGAAAAGCAGGTGTAGCTATACTGATATCAGATGAAACACACTTCAGGGTGAAAAAGGTAACAACAGACAAAGATGGACATTTCATAATGATAAAGTGGACTATACGTATGCATAACAGTCATCAATATTTATGCCCCTGATCAGGGAGCACCAAAATATAGAAAGCAACTACTAACAGAAGTAAAGAAAATTTGAGAAAAACACAATTATAGTACGGGACCTGAATACATCATTAGCAGCTATGGAAAGATCATCCGAAAAGAAAATAAATAAAGAAATATCAACCCTAAATGACATGTTAGATGAAATAAACATAATTAACACTTATAGAACATTTCATCCTAGAACAGTAAACTATACATTTTTTTCTAGTGTATATGAAACATTCTCAAAAATAGACCATATATTGGGACATAAAACTAGTCTCAGCAAATTTAAGAAGATTGAAATCACACCAAGCATATTCTTTGATCACAAGGCTTTGAATTTGGATATTAACTGCAAAAAGAATGCAGGAAAAAACCACAAATATGTGGAGATTAAACAACATACTTTTAAAATGACTGGGTCAACGAAGAAATAAGAGGAGATATCAAAAGATATAGAGAAACAGGACCGGCCAAGTGGAGCGTTGGTTAAAAGTTGGCTTGGGATGCCAGCTCTGAGAAGCAGGGCCCCAGTTTGGATCCCACATGAGAGCCAATGATGCTGTGCCCTCTGCAGCTAAGATGGTGAACAACAGCTCAACCTGGAGCTCGGCTACCGTGAGTAGCCAGTGATGGCGTAGGCTACAGTAGGCTGTCGTGAGCTACCGTGAGTGGCTGGCAGCCAGTGTGAGAGGCCGGCAGCTGGTGATACTGCTGTGAGCCACTATGAGTGGCTGTCCAATGGCCAGCAAGCAACTGCCTCACCCAGGAAGAGCACAATTATAATACCAACATGGGCCAGGGAAGCAACGTCCTTCACAACTAGACTGAAGAACAAAAGGACAGCAAATTGTCTGTTCCCCTCCCCCTAATTCCCCAATAAAATTTAAAAAAAAAGATATATAGAAACACACTTGGTCGTGATGTATAATTTTTTAATGCATTGTTGCCTTCAATTTGCTAGAATTTTGTTTAGGATTTTTACATCTGTATTCATTAGAGATATTGGCCTGTAATTTTCTCTTTTTTGAGTTATCCTTACCATTTGTAAGTATTGGATTATTTTGGTATCGGTGTAATGTTGGCCTCATAAAATGAGGTAAGGAGTATTATCTCTTCTTCAATTTTTTGAAAGAGTTTGATTAGGACATCCTCTTTGAATGTTTGGTAGAATTCACTAGGGAAGCCATCGGGTCCTGGACTTTGCTTTTGGGAAGGTTTCAGATGACTGATTCAATTTCCTTACTGTTGATCAGTCTGTTTAGATTTTCCAATTCTTCATGATTCAGCCTAGGGAGGCTATATGTTTCTAAGAACATGTCCATTTCTTCTAGGTTATATAATTTGGTGGCAAATAGCCCTTCATAGTATTCTTGGATAATCCTTTGTATTTCTGTGATATCCGTGGTAACTTCCTCTCTTTCATTTCTGATTTTATTTGTGTCTTTTATCTTTTTATTTTAGTGAGTCTAGCCAAGGGTTTGTCAATTTTATTAATCTTTTCAAGGAGCAGCTCTTTGTTGCATTAATTTTTTCTATTGTCTTTTTGTTCTCTATTTTATTTAGTTCTGCTCTGATTTTTATTATTTCATTTTTGCTGACTCTGGGTTTCAGTTGTTCTTCTTCTAGTTCTTTTAGGTGGAAAGTGAGGTTATTCTTCTGGGATTTTTCTTCTTTCTTCAGATAGACCTGTAATGACATATATTTCCCTCTTAAAACTGTTTTTGCTGCATCCCCAAAATTTTGGTAGGATGCATTTTCATTCTCATTTGTTCCTATACATTATTTTATTTCTCCTCTTATTTCTTCTAACACCCAGTAATTCTTTAAAAGTATGTTGTTCAATCTCCACATATTTGTGGTTTTTCCTGCTTTCTTATTGCAGTTAATATCCAATTTCAAAGCCTTGTTATCAGAGAATATGCTTGGTATGATTTCAATCTTCTTACATTTGCTGAGACTAGTTTTATGATCCAATATATGGTTTATCCTTGAGAATGTTCCATGTACACTAGAAAAGTATGTATAGTTTGATGTTCTAGAATGATGTGCCCTATAAATGTCAATTATGTCCATTTCATCTAATATGATATTTCTTTATTTATTTTCTGTTTGGACGATTTATCCAAGCTATCTCCTAGTATATAGGTCTCCTAGTATAATTGTGATTTGGTCAATTTCTCCCTTTAGCTCTGTTAGTAGTTGCTTTGTATATTTCAGTACTCCTTTATTGGGGGGCATAAATGTTAATGAATGTTATGTCTTCTTGTTGTATAGTCCTTTTTATCATTATTAAATGTGTATCTTCATCTCTGTTACCTTTTTTATTCTGGAGACTGTTTCATCTGATATCAGTATAGCTACACCTGCTTTGTTCCAAATACGATTTTCTTAAAGTGTCAATTTCCACCCTTTCACTGAGTCTATATTTGTGCATGTAGCTGAGATGTGTCTCGAAGGCACCATATGTTTGGGTTTAGTTTTTTTATCCAATCTGCTTCTCTGTGCCTTTTTATTGGTGAGTTCAGTCCATTTACATTTACAGTGATTATTAATATATGAGGATTTTCTATCATTCTATTTTTTGTTTTCTTGTAGGACTGTATTTTTCTTTGCCTTTTTGTTGCTGTCTATTATTTCAGTGCAGTGGTATTTTATGGTTTTCTCCTCTGTTTCCTCTTTTTTGATGTTATACATTTCAGTTCTGGATACTTTTTTGTGGTTACCATTAAGTTTATGTAAAATAAATTTTCATATTTAGAGTATTCCATTTTCTTCAATATGCTTCCTTTCTCCATTCCCTTTGTTGGTTCAGACTTTTACTTTCTCACCTTTTTATGTTTTTGTTGTCACAAATTATCCCTATTTACACTGTGAGTTCATTTCTGCACTGCAGTAGCAAGTTATATTTTTCCTCTTTTTTTATGTGTTTTTTTTCTTCTCTATCCTATATGTTATGTTTAAATGTATAGTGTCCTATTTGGTGTAGGTGTTGCTATTTCCTGCTTCTGCCTGTCTGTTCATAATACCACTCATGATGTTTTATTCTTTTGCTTTTTTGTTTCAGGCCGAATAGCCTCCTTCATTATTCTTTGTAATGCATTTCATTGGTTAGAAAATTCCCTCAGCTTCTGTATGTCTGAAAAGGTCTATTTCTCCTTCATATCTAAAGGATATCTTTGCTAAATATATTATTCTTGGCTCATAATTTCTCTCTTTCAATAGTTTGAATATTTGAATCCACTCCCTCCTCGCTTATAGAGTTCCTGCTGAAAAATCTGATGATAATCGAATGGGCTTTCCTTGTAGGTTACCATCTTTTTTTATTTTGGCTGTTTTGAGGATTCTTTTTTTAAAAGATTTTATTAGAGAATTGGGGGAGGGGAACAGACAAGTTGCTGTCCTTTTGCTCTTCAGTCTAGTTGTGGAGAACGTTGCTTCACTGGCCCATGTTGGTATTATCATTGCACTCTTCCCAGATGAGGCAGATTGGTCACCGGCCTCTGGACGGCTGCTCACGGCGGCTCTTAGCAGCTCACACTGGCTGCCAGCTGCTCACACTGGCTGCTGGCCACACATGGTAGCTTATGGCAGCCTGCTGAAGCAGCGGCTGCAGCCATAGCCGTTGACGGCTACTCATGGCAGCCCAGCTCCAGGTCGAGCTGTTGTTCACCATCTTACCTGTAGAGGGCTGTGTCACTGGCCCTCATGTAGGATCCGAACTGGGGCCCTGATGCTCAGAGCTGGCATCCCAAGCCAGCTCTTAACCAACGTGCCACTCGGCCGGCCCGAGGATTATTTTTTTCTCGTTAATTTTTAACCACTTTAATACAATGTGACTTGCAAAATGCTTGCTGGTATTGAGGTAATTAGGTGTTTTATTTGCTTCTTGGATTTGAGGATCCAGTTATTTCCACAAATTTGGGAAGTACTCATTGACTATTTGAATATACTCTCTGTTCCCTTCTCCCTTTCTTCTCTTTCGGGTATGCCCATTATTCTCAAATTGTTCTTTCTGATGGAGTTGGAAAGTTCTTGTAGAGTTCTTTCAGTTTTTTAACTCTCAAGTGTCTCTCTTCTTCCATCTGTGTCAGTTCCAGATTTCTATCTTCGATATCACTGATTCTTTCCTCTTTCTCGTCAGCTCTATTACCTAAGCTGGCTTTGTCACACTTCATTTCTTTTATTGAGACCTTAATTTCCAGAAATTCTATTTGGTTCTTTTTAAAAATTTTAACCTCTTTGGTAAAATGTTTGTTTTGTTCTTTGATTGTATTTATTTACTGTTTTTAACTGAGGAATTGAGGGAGGTGAACAATGTTAGGGAATTGGGGAGGGGGACCAGCCAAGTTGTTGTTCTTCAACCTTAGTTTTGGAAGGCGCCAGTCGCCATCTGGCTGCCCATCAACACCTCATGGCCTCTAAGCTCAAGGTACTGTGTTACAATCTTGGTTGTGGGTGGGCATGGCCATCATCCCATGCGGGAGTCAAACCAGCAGCCTTGTTGTTAAGATCACACACTCTATGCACTGAGCCATCTGGGCGGCAGCTCAGCTCAAGGTGCGGAGTTCAGTCTTAGTTGTGTGTGGGCATAGCCACCATCCCATGTGGGAGTCAAACCCAGCAGCTTTGTTGTTAAGAGTGCACGCTCTATCCACTGAGCCATCCGGGCAGCAGCTCAGTTCAAGGTGCCAAGTTCAATCTTAGTTGCGGACAGGCATAGCCCACCATCAAACAGGCAGTCTTGTTGTTAGGAGCACATGCTCTCACCAGCTGAGCCATCCTGCCACCTGTTGGCAGCTCAGTGGCAGCTCAGCTTGGGCTCAGCATCACTGGCCCATGTGGGAATCAAACCAGCTGCCCTGTTGCTCAGAGCTCCCGCTGTTAAGCTAATGCTTAACCAACTGAGCCCCTCAGCCAGCCCTGCTTGTATTTCTGAGTCCATTGAACTCCTGTCTGTGTTTTCTAGCATCTTTTTGAGTTTTTTCAAAACTGCAATCTTGAATTCTCTGTCATTTAAGTCACATATTTCCATGTCTTTAAGTTCATTTTCTGGAGATTTTTCATTTTCTTTCTGAACTGCCTTGTTCCTCTGTTATTCATGGAAATTAATGAATTATTTTTTGTCTTCCTAGGAATTTATATGAGTGGGTTCTGCAACAGGTTGATAGGAAGAGGTCTTTATTTTGCCTTCCAGTAGGTGTTGGTGGAATATTTTGTTCTCTCGTGCATGTTGTAGTGTTATCTTTTTCTTGCTCTGTTCCAGCTTCTCACATGACCGGGGGGTTTCCTGGAAGGTAGGATTCTTCTCTGTAAGCAGGTTGCCTGGGTCTCATAGCTGTGCAACTGTGGGGAGATGTGGAGAGCTCCTGAGTCCCAAAACTCTTTCTGCAACCAAATTGAGAGCCTGTGTGTTTCCACTGCTCTGTGTACTCTTGTAGGGATGCACCCAGATAGGTGGGGCCATGGGTGGTGTGGGTCAGGAGCGTTGGTTCTGAGCAATGGAAGTGACTACCAGCACAGTCATCTTGCACCCAAAATTCCTTCCCCTTTGCCAGAATGATCTGGGGTGCAAGTCTGCAGCTGTGGGGCTTTAATCCTCAGAGCTGTAACTATTCTGTTCTTTTGATCTGACATTGTTACCATTCCACTTCTAGCATTGGGAGGGTGGGGAGGAGTCGGCCAGGCTCCGTGCTTACGTCTTCTGACCTCTCAGTGAGGGCTTCAACCACCATTCTCACCCTTTTCCCCTCAGTCTTTGCTCTGAGGTTTTTGCCATGAGCATTGGGTTAAGCCATGTTATATGCTGATAACTTAGGCACGACTATGGGCCATAAGGGGCGTGGTAGCTGTCCAAATTCTTCCTTCTCCCATGACTGTGTTAGCTCCGGAATGCAGGGAGGCCCTAGCTCCAACCTGCATCCTGAGGCCGGCAGGGCCCATGTCTCTGCACTTTTCCTTCCCTCCTCCCCCACTCACCCAGTTTGCCCGCCTTTAGATGATTTCAATTGCGTGTCTCTTGGGCTTGCCTGTCTGCTGCACAGGGTGTCCTTTGTGGAATTATAGCTGTTCAATTTGTTATAAATTCCAGGGGAGATTTCAAGAGGCTCACATCTTGCCGCCATTTCTGTGACATCACCTGGTTTACCCATTTTTAAAGCAATACAATGTGCTTTTGTGTGTGTATATTGTGTGTGTGTTTTGTAATTTATATATATATATATATATATATATATATATATATATTTTGCAATTGAACTTAACATAGAATATTATATTAAATTCAGGTGTGCAACACAGTGATTAGACATTTATATAACTTACGAGGTGATCACTACAATAAATCAAGTACCCATCTGACACCATACATAGATATTACAATGTTATTGATTATATTTCTTATGTTATACTTTATAACTTCATGACTATTTTGTAACTACCAATTTGTACTTCTTAATCCCTTCCCACTTTTCACCCATCCCCCCAATACCCCTCCCATCTGGCAACCCTCAAAATGTTCTCTGCGTCTATGAGTTTATTTCTGTGGTGTTTGTTAATTTAACTTGTTCTTTAAATTCCACATGTAAGTGAACTAATATGGCATTTGTCTTTCTATGTCTGACTTACTCTATTAAGCACAGAACCCTCTAGGTCTATCAATGTTGTTGCAGGTAGCAAGATTTCATTCTCTTTTAGGGTTGAGTAATATTCCATTGTATATATGTACCACCTCTTTTTTATGCATTCATCCACTGTTGGCACCCAGGTTGCCTCCATATCTAGGCTATTGTAATAATGCTGTGACAAACATATGGATGCACATGTCCTTTCAAAGAAGTGTTTTGGGTTTCTTCAAATAAATACTCAGAAGTGGGATGACTGGGTCCTTCTTTGTCTCTGAGTGTAGCCATTGTTTTAAAGTGTATTTTTTCTGGTATAAGTATTGCTACCCCAGCTTTTTTGTTTTGTTTTGTTTCCATTTTCATGAAATATCTTTTTCTATACCTTTACTTACATTCTGTCTATCTGAAGTGAACAGCATACATAAGAGTCTTATTTTTTAATTCATTCAGCCACCCTATGTTTTTTGTTTGGGTCATTTAATCCATTTAAATTTAAAGTAATTGTTGATAGATATGTAGTTATTGCTATGTTATTATTCATATTTTTTATCTTTTTTTCTTCTTCTTCTTAAAGAAGTCCCTCAAAACATTCCTTATAATACTGGTTTGATAACGATGAAGTCTTTTAAATATTTCTTGTCTGGGAAGCCCTTTATCTCTCCTTCAATTTAAATGATAGCTTTGCTGGATGGAATAATCTTGGTTGTAGGTCCTAGTTTCATCACTGTGAATATTTCGTGCCAATTCCATCTGGCCTGTAAAGTTTCTGTTAAGAAATTAGCTGACAGTATTATGAGGGTTCCCTGATAGGTGACTAATCACCTTTCTCTTGCTGCTTTTAGGATTCTCTTTATCTTTAACCTTTGGCATTTTAATTATGATGTGTCTTGGTGTGGGCCTCTTTGGGTTCAACTTGTTTTGGACTCTGTGCTTCCTGGGCTTGTATGTCAATTTCCTTCACCAGGTAGGGGAAGTTTTCAGTGATTATTTCTTCAAATAGGTTTGCCTCAAACAGGTGTGTGTGTGTGTGTGTGTGTTTAACTTCAAAGGAAGTTTTATTTTTTATTAGTTTCATGTGTACAAAACAATGTAATAGTTAGACATTTATACACCTCACGAAGTGATAATCCCCTCTACCAATATACTACCCCTCTGACATTGTATATAGCTGTTACAATTCTATTGACTGTATTCCCTATGCTGTACTCCACATCCTGCAACCATATATACATATATATAATAATATATATAATAATATTATATATATGTTTAATTATATATTTATTTATTATATTTTATGATATATATATTATATTTATTTAATTATATATACATTTAATTATAGTTGATATTTAATATTATTCAGCTCCATCTTTAGGAGTACATTGCAGTGGTCAGGCATCTACATAGTACATGAAGTGGTCTCCCTAATAACACAAGCACCCACCTAACACACTACAAGATCTTTACAACTTTTCATTATTGATCATATTCCCCAAACAGTCTTTCATATCTCCATGGCAATATTGTGGCTACTAATTTGTATTTTCTACTCCCTTTACCTTCTCCCCCTCCTCTCCCCGCCCCCCATCTAGCAACCATCAGTTTTTTCTCTGTATCTCTAAGACTATTTCTGTTTAGTTTGCTCATTTATTCTGTTCTTTAGATTCCACATATAAGTGAGACCATATGGTATTTCTCTTTCTCCATCTGACTTATTTCACTTACCATAATATCCTCTGGGTCCATACATATTGTTGCAAATGGTAAGATTTCATTCTTCTTTATGGCTGAGTAATACTCCATTGTATAAATGTACCACAGTTTCTTAACCCATTCTTCTACCAATGGACATTTCAGTCATTTTTATGTATTGGCTATTGTGAATAGTGCTGCAATACACATAGGGGTGCATACGAGGTCTGACAATTAAGTTCGCAAACTTGTTGCAATGATGTTGCTAGCCTTTTTTGCTATCAGAGGGATTATTCATTATGAGTTTGTACCAACTGGACATACAGTTAACCACGTTTACTATTTGGAAATCTGAAAAGGCTGCATGAAAAAGTTAGATGAAACAACCTGAACTTTTCACCAATAATTAATGGCTTTTGCATCACAACAATGCACCAGCTACACAGCACTGTCCATGAGGGAGGTTTTAGCCAGTAAACAACTGT
Organism: Hipposideros armiger; assembly: GCF_001890085.2. Taxonomy (NCBI): domain Eukaryota; kingdom Metazoa; phylum Chordata; class Mammalia; order Chiroptera; family Hipposideridae; genus Hipposideros; species Hipposideros armiger. Next base: position 335,031 of record NW_017731631.1, read on the forward strand.
ACTGGAACACCTTCCCTACTCACCTGATCTGCTCCCAAATAATTCTTTCTTTACCCAAAGATCAAGGAAATATTGAAAGAAAGATATTTTGATGACATTCAGGACATCAAGGGTAATATGATGACAGCTGTGATGGTCATTCCAGAAAAAAAATTCCAAAATTGCTTTGAAGGGTGGACTAGGCACTGGCCTCAGTGTATAGCTTCCCAAGGGGAGTACTTCAAAAGTGACTGTAGTGATATTCAGCAACGAGGTATGTTGCACTTTTTCTAGAATGAGTTTGTGATCTTAATTGTGAGACCTCATATATATCTACATGCTCCTTTGTTAGGCACATAGATGTTTACTAGGGTTATGTCTTCTTGTTGGATCGATCCTCTTTTTATTATTATGTAGTACCCTTCTTTGTCTTTTATTATAGTCTTCTTTTTAGAGTCTATTTTGTCTGATATAAGTGTTTTTACCCTAGCTTTTCTCTCATTTCCGTTTGTGTGAAATATCTTATTCCATCCCTGTACTTTCAGTCTATGTGTGTGTTTTGATTTGAGGTGAGTCTCTTGTATGAAGCATATGCGTTGGTCTTGTTTTCTTATCTACTCAGGCATTCTTTGTCTTTTGATTGGTGCATTTAATGTATTTACATTTAAAGTGATTACTGATAGGTACATAGTTATTGCCATATTGTTATCCATATTTCTGGTCTTTGTTAGTTTGCTGCTTTTTTTCTGCTTAAAGAAAGCCCTTTTAATATTTCCTGCACTACTGACTTGGTGTAATGAATTCCTTTAGCTTATTGTTTTCTGGGACGCTCTTAATCTCTCCTTCAATTGTAAATAATATCCTTGCTGGGTAGAGCAATCTTGGTTGCAGGCCTTTTTTTTTCCATCACTTTCAATATTTCCTGCCATTCCCTTCTGGCCTGCAAAGTTTCAGTAGAAAAGTCAGCTGATATTCTTTTTATTTAAGATTTTATTGGGGAATTAAGAGAGGGGAACAGCATGGGAGACTCAGGGAAAGGAAACAGACAACTGGCTGTCCTTCTGTTCTTCAATCTAGTTGTGGAGGACACCGCTTCACTGGCCCATGTTGGTATTGTGATCATTGCACTCTTCTTCCTGAGGCAGTCGGTTGCCAGCCATTGGATGGCCACTCATGGCAGCTCACGGCATCCCACGGCAGCCCCACTGCAGCCTACACAGTTGCCAGCGACTCATGGCAGCCCAGCTCCAGGTTGAGCTGTTGTTCATCTTAGCTGTAGAGGGCGTGGCATTACTGGCCCATGTGGGATCCGAACTGATGGCCCTGCTGCTCAGAGCTCATGCTCCCAAGCCAACTCTTAACCAACAAGCCATTCAGCTGGCTCTCAGCTGATATTCTTATGGGAGCTCTCTTGTAAGTAACTCTTTGTCTATCTCTTACTGCTATTAGGATTCTCTCTTTGTCTTTAACCTTTGCCATTTTTACCATGATGTGTTTTGGTGTGGGCCTATTTGGGTTCATCTTCTTGTATGATGTGCTTTTATGTCAATTTCCTTCACCAGGTTAGGAAGTTCTCAGCCATTAGTTATTCAAATATGTTCTCGATCTTTTTCTTCCTCTCTTCTCCTTCTGGTGTTCCTATGAAGTGAATTTTGTTGCATTTGATGTTGTCCCTCAAGTTTCTTAAACTATTTTCATTGCTTTTAATTCTTTTTTTCTTTTTGTTGTTCCAATTGGGTGGATTCTACTACTTTATCTTTTTTTTTTAAGATTTTTATTGGGGAATTAGGGGAAGGGGAACAGACAAGTTGCTGTCATTTTTTTTTTTTTTGGTTCTTCAGTCTAGTTGTGGAGGACGTTTCTTCACTGGTCCAAGTTGGCACCATCATTGCACTCTTCTCTGGCGAGGCACATCAGTCGCCGGCTTCTGGACTGCTGCTCACTGCAGCTGCTGGCCGCTCATGCTGGCTGCTGGCTACACACGGTAGCCCATGGCAACCCACTGCCACAGGGACTGCAGCCTACGCCGTCGCCGGCAACTCACGGCAGCCCAGCTCCAGGTTGAGCTGTTGTTCAGCATATTAGCTGTGGAGGGCAGTGTCACTGGCCCTCATATGTGGGATCCGAACCGGGGCCCTCTGGCATCTCAAGCCAGTTCTTAACCATCACGCCACGCGGCCGACCCTACTTTATCTTTCAAATTGCTGATTCAATACACTGCTTCATCTAATCTGCTGGTGACTCCTTCTATTGTATTCTTCACTTAAGTTATTGTATTCTTTATTTCTGACTGGTTGTTTTTAATGGTCTTTATATCCTTCTATATGCTTGCTATCTCTGTTGAAATTCTCACTAAGTTCCTTAATCATTGTCATAATTATTATTTTAAACTGCTATCTGGTAGGTTGACAGCTTCTATTTCATTTAGTTCCATTTCTGGAGCTTTTTTCTCTTCTGGGTGACCATATGTAGTATGTGAACTTTATAATTGACTTGCTCAGTTTCCCTAATCTCTTGTGCTTGCATTCTAGAGGTGTCCATTGTTTTGTCATTGTTCTCCTGTTGTAATTGAGCCTTGAATGCTTTTGGCTTCTCAGTGGGTGAGATTGGCTCATAGGCTGAGTAGCTATGAGGATTGGTAATGTCCGCAGTGTGTGATCTGCTGTGTGAGGGCTGACGCCTCAGTGGAGGATTCACCACTGAAGGCTTTTGTGTCTGTTGAGAATTCCCTTTGGGTGTATCCTTTGTAGGTCAAACCAGGTAGTGCTCTGGTTTGGTCTGAAGCTGGCCTCTGGATGTGTTGATTGTTGTGCCTCTTGGATGGGGCTGTCATGCAGGGTGATTTCATACCAAAAAAAAAAACACAACAAAAAAACAAATACACTCACACATAAAAACAACAATTAAACAACACACAAATAAAAATACAAAAAATATGGGCCGGCTGAGTGGTGCATTGGTTAAGAGCTGACTTGGGACACCAGCTCTGAGCAGCAGGGCCCTGGTTTGGATCCCACATGAGGGCCAGTGACACTGCCCTCTACAGCTAAGATGGTGAACAACAGCTCGACCTGGAGCTGGGCTGCCGTAAGTCGCCGGCAACATAGTAGGCTGTAGCCCCTGCTGCAGTGGGCTGCCATAAGCTACCGTGTGTGGCTGGCAGTCAGCGTGAACGGCCAGCAGCTGGTGTGAGCTGCCAAGAGCCGCATGAGCAGCCATCCATAGGCTGGCGACCGATCTGCCTCATCTGGGAAGTGTGTAATGAGAATACCAACACGGGTCAGTGAAGCAACATCCTCCACAACTAGACTGAAGAACCAAAGGACAGCAACTTGTCTGTTCCCCTTACCCTAATTCCCCAGTGCTGTTCCCATCCCCTAATTCCCCAATAAAATCTTTAAAAAAATACAGAAAACAAAACAAAACAAAAAAAAAACAATACAGAAAAAGAAAGGAAAAGTAGAGAAAGAAAAAGAAAAGAAAGAGAAAGGGGAAAAGAGAAGGAAAAATCTATATCTGAAAATGATAATAAAATTTTTTTAAAAGCACGGGTCTTGGCTTAAGCCCACCAGTTATCTCTCAGTTTTCCTCTACTATAGAAAATATCTGTGTCTTGTGGGGTGGGGCTGGCCACCTGGAGCACAGAGTTTCCCTGGCAATGCAGTTCTAGCTGGGTGGGGCTATGGGGTGTGGTTGGTAATTTTTACAACATCTTTGTAGTTTCTGTTCTGGCCCACACAAAAGTGTGCTGAAAGCACCACAGCCAACCACCGGGAGGTGGGATTCTTCTCTGTGAGCAGGTTGCCTGGGTCTTAGGGCACTTCTTCCATGGGCGGCGAATATAAAGGGTGTGAGATTGCTGAGATTCTGAAAACCCAGAGCTGACTCTGCAACCACTGCTAACACCCATGTGTGTCTCAGCAGCTCTAAATGTTTGACACAGAAAAGGTGGGGGATGGGTAGGCAGGTGCCTTTGTCTCTCCAGCCAGCCCAGCACAGTCACACCTGTCGGAGCTTTTTCCCTAGGCAGCAGTTGTCAAACCGGTTTTACCAGATCCTGAGGGCCACTGTTCTTCTGTAATTTGCCACTACTCCTTCAACTTCTGGAACCTGCTTGTAACTCTGGAAGGGTAGGGGTGAGGAGAGCTCTGGGAGGGTGGGGGGAGGCGTCCAGGCAAGGTGCCTTTTCTGTTTCCTGCCTGACCATAAGTGCTTAAGCCGCAGTTCTCAGCTGAGGTCTCTGTCTCAAACACTGGGCACTGCCATCCTACATGATGATCCCTCAGCAGGATTGTGGGGCACAGGGAGAGAGCCCACGGCCTGGCTGTTATGATCTCTGGTCTGCATCCTGGCATCCCACGGCTGCGGTCCAAGTTTCTGCACTTCCCACTTTTCTCCTCCCTCACTCATCCAATTTGTTCACCTTCAGGTGAATCCTCATACATGTCTCTTAGCTGTTCCTGTGTGATGAGAAGAGAATACTTTGATGAATTATAGGTGTTCAATTTATGGTAACTTCCAGGGGAGATTTCAAGAAACCCCCTTTATGCCACCGTTTCTGTGATGTTTCTCTTCTTCAAATAGGTTTTCAATTCCTTGCTCTCTCTCTTCTCCTTCTGGTACATTATAATGCAAATGTTGTTATGCTCCGTGTTGTCCCCGAGGTCGCTTAAACTATCCTTATTTTTTTGGATTCTTTTTTCCTTTTGCTGCTCTAATGAGGTGTTTTTGCTACCTTATCTTCTAAATCACTGATTCAACCCTCTGCTTTATCTCATCTACTCTTGATTCCCTCTAATGTGTTCTTCATTTCAGTTTTTGTATTCTTCATTTCTGACTGGTTCTTTTTTATTGTTTCTATCTCCACTTTTATGTTTCCTATTTCTTTGTTGAAGTTCCCACCGAGATCTTTAAGCAACTTTATAACCAGTATTTTGAACTCTGCATCTGGTAGGTTGCTTGTCTCCATTTTGTTTAGTTCTTTTTCTGGAGCTTTGTTCTGTCTTTCTATTTGGGACGTATTTCTTTGTCTCCCCATTTTGGCTGCCTCTCAGTGTTTGTTTCTATGTAGTAGATAGAGCTGCTACATCTCCTAGTCTTAGTAGAGTAGCCTTACATAGTAAGTGTCCTGTAGGGCCCAGTGCCACAGTCTCCCTGGTCTCCTAATTTGAGTGCTCCAGGTGTGTCCCTTGTGTGGGTTGTGTGTGCCCTCCTGTTGTAATTGAGTTTTGATTGTTGTTGGCACATCAGTGAAAGGTACTGACCTTCAGGATGATTGGTTGTGAGGACTGGTCATGACTAAAGTGGTGGAGCTGTTGTGCAGGGGCTGATTCTATAGAGTAGGATACATTTTAGCAGGGCTCTGGTGTCAGCCCAGTCTGCCCTTTGAGTGTGTCATCTACAAAGGCAGCTGGGTGCTGCTCTGGTGCCAAGAACCACCAGTCATGCCAGTCCCAGTGCCACCTGAGAGGAGCCTTGTTGCAGGCCATGTTCAGTGGCAGCCTGTGTCCTGCCCAGGGCCAACTAGCATGAACCACAAAATGATTCACAGATTTCCTCCACCTGTGCTGGACTTAGAGGTGCCTGGAAGAGGCTAAACTGTGAACAGAGCCTGAGCTGCTGCTAGTGCCAAGTTTGGGGCTGCTTAGTAAGAGGTACAGGACATATCAAGTCTAGATGCTGCTTGGTTGGGGTTTGTGAACCTTTGAGAGATTTTAGAAAATCTGCATATGAACCACATAGGCCATGTTTATGGAAAAGCCACTGGAAGCCACTTGGTTAGGACCAAATATTGGATGGGGTGGGGTCTCAGGGAATCACCAGAGCAGGATGAAATTCGGCTATTAGCCAGGTTGTTTGAGACTCAGGTATATTGACTGCCTGTGTCTGCATGCTGGGAGCGTGGAGAGCTCAACAAAGAAACAATGGCTTCTGCCAGCACTTCTGTGTGGGAGAAAGCTGCCCCTCCAACCCTCGTCCTGCAGCCAGACAATTTAGTTCCTCCTCATATATCCCTGGTGCCTTTAGAGCTGCTTCCCCAGCTTTGCAGTTGAGAGCAAGTGATTTCATAAGTGAGTAAGTCCATGCACAGGCTCTTTGAGAGAAATGTCTGGGACTCCAACTGCCCTCTGTCTCACTCAGTCACAATTTCTCATGGTTTTCACAGCCAGTACTTGTGGGAACTTCTATCCCTGGCACTTGTAACCCTGGGCTGGTGGTCTTCTGAGTGTTTGGAACCCCTTACTCCTCTGGGGGAACCTCCACCGTTAATATATCACTCCCAATTTTTCACTGCCACATGCAGGTATGGGAGCGGCTCATTCTGCATCTCTGCCCCTCCTACCCATCCTGATGTGGGTGTTTCTGTAGATCTTTAGTTGTAGGACTTCTGTTCAGCTAGACTTCGGGTGATTCTTAATGATGGTTGTTCTATAGTTTAGTTGTAAATTTGATATGGTCATGAGAGGAGGCAAGCACAGCGTTTACTTACTGTGCCATCTTGACCAGAAATACCTCAACACTTCAGCTTTTATAATTGACAGACTTAGCAGAAGATCAGTAGGAAAATATAAGACTTGCACAACACTATAAACAAAGTAGACTTTAGAAATATCTACAGAACATCAACCCCAAGGAAGCACACTACATATTCTGCTAAAGTGTACATGAAAGATTCTCGAGGATAGACTACATATTAGGCCACAAAACACATCTTAATAAATTTATAAAGATTTAAATCATACTAAGTGTCCCCTGACCACAATGGGATGTAATTGGAAATCAATAACAGAAGGAACATTGCAAAATATACAAACATGTGAAAACAAAACAACCAACAAGGTTAGGTAAATGCTTTGCCTACTGCATTTCAGAATGACAGCAAAATTACAAATAAATTATAGAACAATCAACCTCAAGATTCATCTGAACACTAGCTGAAGAGAACCACTATAACTAAGGATATAAAAGGACACATTGAGACTGGTAGGAGGGGCAGAGACACGAAACAGGCTGACCCCAAATCCACAGAGAGAGGTTGAATGTCAGGAGGGACACCTCAGTGGCAGAAGTTCCCTCTGATAAAAAAGAGGTCCCACATCCCCATGACAGGCTCCCCAGCTCAGTGGTCCTGTGCTGGGAAAAGGAGCTCCCACAGCATCTGGCAGTGAAAATCAATGAGGAATCTATCTGCCCTTCCCAGTGAGACAGAAGGCAGCTGGACACCCAGATTCCTTCTTGAAGACCTGGCACACAGACTTGTTTGCTGGAGGGCATTCACTTGGTCTCTGGAAGAGGGCGTCGCAGCACAGGAGGCCCAAGGACATGTGGAGAAGGATTGAACTGAGTGTCTTTTGTGCAGGAGCTGGAGGGATGGAAGCCACTGTTGTCTCTGTGTAAAGCTTGTATACATGTGGCTTGCAGGGAGGCACCATCTTTTCAGAGTTAAGCTCTCTTCCAAAGGGCCATGTCTGGAACCACATCGGTCTGGTAGAATCCACGTGTGCTTACTGCTTTGGTGATGCTCTGGGTCTCCGCTCTCTGCCCAGCTAGTACTAAGTCACCTGGGAAACTCTTGACTGTAGGAGTGCTGACCCACTCTATAGGCTGCGGACTAAAGCAGGCAGAGGGTCTGTGGCAGCCTGGGAAACATTTGCTGGAGGGCATTAGCCCAAGACCTGCACAGCAGCATAGACAGGTGATGGCTTGGTAGGCCTGAGAAGGGCAGTGGCTGGCCATAGTGTTCTCAGAGCATTTTGGTGGGGTGGCTGTGGGCCTAGCACCATGTTAGAGCCAAAACCACATCAACTTTGTAGAAACCACAGATCACACTCTTTAGCTCCCTAGAACCCCACCCTGCCCAACTAGAGCTGCATTGCAGGGACATTCTGAGTACATGGGCAGTCAGCCCTGCCCCAACAAGCTGCAATGGAGGTGTTTTACAGCAGAAGACATTCCACAATGGCCCAGGGAGATTTTGGTGGTGGACAGTGACCAAAAAAACTGCACCACAGCCACTCAGAGGCAGCTGTCTGGAATTTGAAAGCCTGTGGTGGTGACCAGTTGCAGTGCGCTAAAGGCACTGGCAAGGTGGTCACAGGCTGGGCACTGACATAAGAACTGAATCTGTATTGATGTTGTAAAAACCACTTGTTGTGTCTTGTGACTCCCTTGAACTCCACCCTGCCCAGCTAGTGCTGCATTGCCAAGGGCACTCAACACCAGGTCAACCAGCTCAGCACCTGCACTTAAAGCATTTCTCCCAACAGCTGGGCCTTATGATCAGCTGAAAAGTGGTAATAAGCCTAGGGGGACTTAGGCCTTTTGCTAAGCTGTCTCAGGCCCACTATTGGTGGGCCTCAGTTCACAGCAAGGCCACGCCCACGTGCTTCCAGGTCCAGCACAGGCAGCAGCGAACCACAAATAGTTTTGAGGCACCTACCAGCTAGCCACAAGCCAGTAACAGGCAAGGCTGAAATTGCCCAGCATGGGAGCCCTGCCAAAGAGACACCAGAAACAATACACCTAAAAGCCAGCTTCAGAGCACTACCTGGTTAGCCTCACAGCAGCATATCCAAAGAGGGGTTTCTCAACAGGCACAAGAGCCAACAGGGGCAAAACCTCTTCTGAGGGGTCAGCCCCTACAGAGTAGCTCACTGACTTTGCAGAAACCACAGACTGTGGGCATAGCCAAACTTCACAGCTAGTCTGCCTGGGAGTCAATCCCAACCACTGATACGTCAAAAGCAACCATGACACAACTACAACAAGAGAACATACACAACACAAAGGACATTCCTGGAACACATGCATCAGAGATTAGGGAGACTGCACAATTCGACTACACAGCACACATACTGCATAAAGTCACCCAGCGAAGACTGAGAGACATAGTAGATCTACCTCATACATAGCAGCAGCCAGAATGAGGAAACAAAAAAAAAGTCCCAAATATAAGAACAGGAGAAACCTCCAGAAATAGAATTAAATGAAATTGGTGCAACCAATCTATCAGAGTGTAAAACACTGACTAAAAAAAAAACAAAAAAAAAACACTGACTATAAGAATGATTAAGGAACTTATCAAGAATTTCAACAAAGATATAGCAAACATAAAGAACATAGAAACCATGAAAAACAACCAGTCATAAATAAAGAATATAATAATTGAAATGAAGAATATACTAGAAAATATCAACAGCAAATTAGATAAAACAGAGGATCAAATCAGCGATTTAGAAGACAAAGTAATAGAATACACCCAATAAGGACAACAAAAAGAAAAAAATAATTAAAAAAATGAAGATAGTTTAAGAGACCTCTGGGACAATGTCAAGCGCAAAAACATTTGCATCATAGGAGTACCAGAAGGAGAACAGAGGGAGCAAGGAATCAAGAGCATATTTTAAGAAATGACGGCCAAAAAATTCTCTAATTTGGTGAGGAAATCGACATACAAGCCCAGGGAGCAAACAGAGTTCCAAACAAGATAAACCCAAACAGGCCCACACCAAGACATATCGTAGTTAAAATGGCAAAGGTTAAAGACAATGTGTCTTTCAATAGATTATTGACTAAAGAAGATGTGGTATATACACACAATGGAATACTACTCTACCATAAGAAAAGATGAAATAGTGCCACTTGCTCCAACATGGAGTATTGAGGTTATTGCTAAGCAAAATAAGTCACACAGAAAAGGTCAAGAACCATATGATTTCACTGATATGTGGGATATAAAACTGAAAGCAACAAAGGAACAAGACAAATAAATAAAGAAACAAAAACTCATAGACAGGAAGCATTTTTTTCCGTCTATTAAGATATTGCTTCCAGGCATATCTTCCGTTTGGCTCAGATAAATGCTAATAAATTCTTATCAAATTTTTCTACAGGTTTGGATGTTCTTATGTCAACACTATTATAAAAAAGACAACAATAAATATTGTCTGAGGATGTGAGGATGTGTGGAGAATTTGAAACCCTTGTGCATTGCTTGTGGTAATGTAAAATTGTAAAGTTGTTATGGAAAACAGTTTAGTGATTTCTCAAAAAGCTAAACATAAAATTACCTTATGATCCAGCAATTCCACTCCTAGGTTATACTAAATGAATTGAAAGCAGGGACACAGATGCTCATAATCCAATGTTCATTTTAGCATTATTGACAATATCCAAAATGTGGAAGCAATGGAAACATCTATCAATAGATTAATAGGTAAACAAAAAGTGGTATGTACTGTTAAAAAAATGCAACCAAGTACATTTGAAAAACTAATTGGCTTTAATTAAGAGCTCCATGAATCAGGCAACATCCCATCAAGCAACTATTGTAGAAGGGCTTTTTGAAGAGTTGTACAAAATGGAATGATTTTATAGGTAGAATGAGGGTGGAACTTAGAAGTTAAAAGTGGACTATTTTAGTCAAGGTCATTTTCCCTTAGAGGAAGGCAGGTGGCCTAATAAGGAAGGTTTTTATAGGAAGCATGGTGGGGCATGGGAGCTATTAACGAAAGAAAATAAAGCATTTGGACCAGGACACATTTTCTTTGGGAGAAGAGATTATAGGGGTCATAAAACATGGGCTCAGTCAACAAACCTATTTTGTTGCTTTCCTTAGAGGAGAAACTAGGACAGATGATAATCCATCATAATCGCTTCTCGGCCTTTTGGCTAAGATCAAGGGTAGTATTTGTTCTTACCAATTTAATAATCCATCATAAATTTCACCTCACATGAGGTATATTTAACTTTATTACCAACCTGGCCTTTCTAACAGTGCTTCATAAAGTGTGGTCCCCAGACCAGTAGCATCAGCATCATTTGGGAATTAGTTAGAAATGCACATTTTGGGCCCCCACCTTCTAATTCTACTGAATCAGAAACTTTGGTAGTCATGCCCAGGTCTTAACAAGATCACTAGGTTATCCTGATGCACTCTATATTAGAGAATCAGTTTCTGAAGAAAAGTTGAAAAACAACTGAAGGAATTTCCAGTTGAAGAGAGAATTTCCATAGCAAATTTTCTAACAATGTGTTCTTTTTTTTGTTGAGATGTATTTAGTCTAGTATTGGGAAGTGACACACAAATCTTGGTGTACTTTGCTTATAAACAGTGATCACAAAAAGCAAACAAAACAAAACAAAAAAACTCGTAGACATAGACAATAATTTAATGGTTACCAGAGGGTAAGAGGCGCAGAGGAGCTGAGGGTAAAAAGGATCAAATACATGGTGATGGAAGAAAAACTGAATCTGGGTGGTGAACACACAATGTGATATACGGATGATGTATTACAGAATTGTACATTTGAAACCTATGTAACTTTACTAATCATTGTCGCCCCAATAAATTTTCATTTAAAACAAAAAAAGACAAAGAAAGAATCCTAAAAACAGCAAGAGAAAGACAGCTAGTTACTCACAAGGGAGTTCCTATAAGCCTATCACTTGATTTTTCTACAGAAACTTTGCAGGCCAGAAGGGAGTGGTAAGAAATATTCAGTGATGAAAAACAAGGGCGTACAACCAAGACTACTGTAACAAGCAAGGTTATCATTTAAAATTGAAGAAGAGACAATGTCACAGAAATGGCAGCATGAGAAGTGCTTCTGGAAATCTCCCCTCGAAGGTAAAACAAATTGAAGAGATATAATTCAACAAAAGATTCCCTGCACACAGGGAATCACACAGGAACGCCTGAGACCCGCACATTGAATCACCTGAAGGTGGGCAAATCGGGCGAGTGGGGGAGGAAGGGAGGGAAAAGTGCAGAGACACAGGCTGCATGGCCACAGGATGCAGTCCAGGGCTAACTGTAGTCGTGGGATGGGGAAGAATTTAAGCTGCAGGTTAACCCCCTGTGGCCCACAGACCTACCTGAGGGATCAGCATATCATACGACAGAACCCAGAACTTGCTGCAGAGACCTCAGAGTAAAAACCACATACAGAAAGGTTAGAACAGTGGTTTAAACCCTCACTGCCAGGCAGAACACAGAAAATAAAGACACAGAGCCTGGCAGCCTCCCTCCCACCCCAAACCCTCCCAGAGCTCACCCCACCCCAACCCTCCCAGTGTTAAAGCAGGCTCCAGAAGAAATGGTAGCAGTATCGGAATAAATAACATAATATTTATAGCCCTGAGAACTGGAGCAATAATCCCACAGCCTGAGACTCACAGCACAACTAATTCCAGTGAAAGGAAAGGAACTGAAGGGGCAGAACAAATGTGGTTGTCACCATTGCTCAGAATCATAAACAGGCCAGCTGCTTCTCACAGCACAGCATGCCCCTCTCTTCTTGGGTGGATCCCTGTGAGGGCAACCAGAGCCACTGAGACACACAGGCTCTGCATGACACTGCAAGAGCAGCATTAGGATTTTAGGAGCTCAGAACTCTATCACCCTCCACATCCTCCCACAGAGGCAGTGCCCTGAGACTCAGGCACCAGCCACCACTCACAGCCAATCCAACCCCCATCCTTCTGGGAGGATCCCTGAGGGTTCAAAGAGACACTAAGACACACAGGCTCGGCATCCAGCTGCAGACGCAGCATTGGGATCTCAGAATTTCAGAACTCTATGGCCCTCCACACCCTCCAAAGGAAGCAGTACCCTGAGATGCAGGCAACCAGCTCACAGAAGAAACCCACTTTCCAGGGAACCACACATCATGTGAGAACCCAGAGCAGTGCAACAGAAAATATAATGCTACACCATGAGAGAAAACGAAAGGCTGCAGCAGGAAAGAAAATAAAATATTCCAGCAACACCTGGAAAGCAAAAGAATGACTTCTTATATCACCCTGATGCAGAACCCACTCTTGTAGATGCCAAGGAAGAAAAATAATCTAATGAATTGTCATGAATAACTGAGGTAACGAGGCAGCTCAGAAATAAAATGGAAACACTCAAAAAAATGAACTTAAAGACATGGGAACATGTGACTGAAACAACAGAGAATTCAAAATTGCAGTTCTGTGCTGGCCAGGTGGCTCACGTGATTAGAACGTGAACTCTTAACAACAAGGTTGCTGATTCAATTCCCACATGGGATGCTGGGCTGTGCCTGCTCCTCCTCTCCCCCTGCCCCCTTCCCCCACACACAACTAGATTGAAAGCAGCTACTGGACTTGGAGCTGAGCTGCGCCCTCCACAACTAAGGTAGAAGGACAACAACTTGACATGGAGCTGATGGGCCCTGGAAAAACACAATGTTCCCTTCCCCAATTCCCCAATGCTGTTTCCTCCTTCAATTCCCCCCCAAAAATCTTTAAAAACAAAAGAATCAAGTAGAAATGCTGGAGAATAAGAACTCAATAAAATAAATGAAGAATGAAACAGCCACCTTAGGTAACAGAGCTGACCAGAAGGAGGAAAGAATCAGTGACATCAAAGATAGAAATTTGGAAATGACACAGATTGAAGAAGAGAAAGACTTGAGAGTTAAAAGAAAGAAAGAACTCTACAAGAAATTTCTGACTCCATCAGAAAGAGAAACAGAAGAAAAATGGTATACCAGAAGGAGAAGAAAGGGAGAAGGGAACAGACAGTATATTCCAACAAATAGTTGATGAGAACTTCCAAATGTGTAGAAAGAACTGGATTCTCGAATCCAAGAAACAAATGGAACACCTAATAACCTCAATCCCAACAAGCCTTCTCCAAGGCACATTGTATTCAATCTATCAAAAATTAATGACAAAGAGGATCGGCCTAGTGGCTCAGTTGGATAAGAGTGCAATCTCTGAGCAACAGTGTTGCCAGTTCAATTCCCACATGGGCCAGTGAACTGTGCCAAAGCTGAGGTGCTGTTGAGCTGCCAACAGGTGGCATGATGGCTCAGGTGGTGAGAGCACGTGTTCCTAACAAGGTTGCCAGTTTGACTCCCACATGGCATGGTGGGCTACGGCGACACATAACTAAGATTGAACATGGCACCTTGAGCTGACCTGCTGAATGGCAGCCAGAAGGCTCAGTGGTTAGAGCATGTGCTCTTAGCAACAATGTTCCTGGTTCCACTCCCACATGGGCTGCTGGGCTACAGCCACCCACAACTAAGATTGAACATGGTACCTTGAGCTGAGCGGCCGCAAGCTGCCGACAGGTGGCCGGATGCTGACTGGACTTGGTGCTGAGCTAGCTGCGCCCTCCACAACTAAGATTGAAGGACAATAACTTGGCTGTTCCCCTTCCCCAATTCCCCAACACTGTTCTCCTTCCCCAATTCCCCAATAAAATCTTTAAAATAAAATACCACATACTGAGTGGCTTAAATCACAGATACATTTAGAAAAAAATAGGGCCAGCCGAGTGGCTCGTTGGTTAAGAGTTGGCTTGGGAGCACGAGCTCTGAGCAGCAGGGCCACCGGTTTGAATCCCACATGGGCCAGTGACACTGCCCCCTCTACAGCTAAGATGGTGAACAACAGCTCGACCTGGAGATGGGCTGCTATGAGTTGCTGGCAACGGCGTGGGCTGTGTAAGTTACCATGAGTGGCAGGCAGCCAACGTGAGCTGCCATGAGCCACTGTGAGTGGCCGTCCAATGGCTGACGACCTATCTGCCTCAGCCGGAAAAAGCGCAATGATCACAATACCAATATGGGCCAGTGAAGCGATGTCCTCCACAACTAGACTGAAGAACAAAAGGACAGCAACTTGTCTGTTCCCCTTCCTCGATTCCCCAACACTGTTCCCTCCCCCAATTTCCCAATAAAAATCTTTATAAAAAATAATGAAAAAGAAAGAATTTTCAAGACAGCTATGGAAAAGATGATGGGAACCTACAAAGAAAAGATCATTAGATTATCATTAGATTTTTCAGCAGAAACTTTATAAGCCAGGAGGGAGTGCAATAAAATATTCAAACTATTGAAAGAGAGAAATTATGAGCCAAGAATAATATATCTAGCAAAGATATCCTTCAAGTATGAAGGATGAATAAAGATCTATCCAGACATACAGAAGCTGAGGGAACTTTCTTACACATGACCTAAACTACAAGAAATACTGAAGGAGGCTATTCGACTTGAAACAAAAAAGCAAAAGAATAAAAACGAAGAGTAGCACTATTTTGAACAGACACACAAAAGCAGGAAATGGCAACCCCTATACAAAAGAGGACACTATACACTTAAACATAACATATATGGTAAAGTAAAAAAAAAACATTAAAAAGAAGTGGAAAAGGAGAACTTGCTACTGCAGTGCTTAAGGCAACTCACAGCATAAATAGTGACAATTTGTAACAACAAAAACATAAAAGGTGAGAGAGTAAAGAGAACTGGCAAAAAGGAATGGAGAAAGGAAGCATGCTGAAGAAAAGGGAATACTCTAAATATGAAACTTTCTTTTACATAAACTTAATGATAACCACACAAAAAAATTCAGAACTGAAATGCATAAGAATAAACACAAGGAAAAATTATAGAATACCACCACACTGAAATAACAGACTGCAACAAAGGGGTAAAGAAACAATGGAGATACCATCTTATGAGAAAACAAAAGATAGAATCATAGGAAATCTTCATATATCAATAATCACCCTAAATGTAAATGGACTGAACTCACCAATAAAAAGGCACAAAGTAGCAAATTGGATCAAAAAACTAAACCCAAACATATGGTGCTTCCAACAGACACATCACAGCGACAAGGACAAAGATAGACTCAAAGTGAAAGGGTGATTATTGACACTCCAAGTATTCAGAGAAAAGCAGGTGTAGCTATACTGATATCAGATAAACAGACTTCAGGATAAAAAAGATAACAAGAGACAAAGATAGACATTTCATAATGATAAAGGGGACTATACAAGAAGTCATAACATTCATCCATATTTATGCCCCCAATCAGGGAGCACTGAAATATACAAGCAAATAATAACAGAACTAAAGGGAGAAAATGACCAAAACACAATTATAGTAAGAGACCGAGAACATCATTGACAGATATGGACAGATCATCCTAACAGAAAATAAATAGAGAAATATCATCTTTAAATGACACATTACATGAAATGGACGTAACTGAAATTTACAGAGAAATTCATCCTAGAACATCAGGCTATACATTATTTTCTAGTGTACATGGAACATTCTCAAGAATAGACCATATATTGGGACATAAAATGAGGCTCAGCAAATTTAAGAAGGTTGAAATCATATGAACCATATTCTCTTATCATAAGCCTTTGAAATCAGATAGGAACTGCAAAAAGAAAGCAGGAAAAACCACAAATACGTGGGGATTAAACAACACACTTTTAAAGAAAAATTCGGTTGAAGAAGAAATAGAGGAGAGATCAAAAGATACATAGAAACAATGAGAATGAAAATTAATCCTACCAAAATAATTGGGATATAGCAAAAGCAGTAATAAGAGGGAAATTTACATCATTACAGACCTATCTCAACAAACAAGAAAAATCCCAGATAAACAACCTCATGTTACACCCTAAAGAACTAGAAAAAGAAGAACAAATGAAACCCAAAGTGAGGAGAAAGAAAGAAATAATAAAAATCAGAGCAGAATTAAATGAGATATAGAACAAAAGACAATAAATAAAATTAATGCCAGCAAGCTCTTTGAAAAAATTAATAAAATTGACAAACCTTTGGCTAGACACACTCAGATACAAATAGGTAAGACAAAAATAAACAAAATCACAAATGAAAAAGGTAAAGTTACCATAGATGTGACAGAAACACAAAGGATCATCCAAGAATACTATGAAGGACTATGTGCTACCAAATTCAATAATCTAGAAGAAATGGATAAATTCTTAGAAATATATACCCTTCCTAGACAGAATCACAAAGAACTGTAAAATCTAGATAGATTGATCAACTGTCAGGTAATTGAATCAGTCATCCAAACCTTCCCAAAAGCAAAAGTCCAGGACCAGATGGCTTCACTAGTGAATTCTACCAAACATTCAAAGAGGACCTAACAGGTGTCCTCCTCAAACTCTTCCAAATAGTTGAAGAAGAGGCAATACTTCCTAGCAAATTTTATTAGGCCAACATTACCCTGCTACCAAAATCTGGGAAGGATAGACACACACACACACACACACACACACACACACACAAAATTACAGGGCCAGCCGAGTGGCGCTTGGTTAAGAATTGTCTTGAGATGCCAGAGGGCCTCGGTTTGGATCCCAGATATGAGGGTCAGAGACACTGTCTTCTACAGCTAAGATGCTGAACAATAGCTCAACCTGGAGCTGGGCTGCCGTGGGTCGCCATCGACAGCGTAGGCTGCAGTCCCCTGCTACAGTGGGCTGCCATAAGTTACCATGTGTAACCAGCAGCCAGCGTGAGCGGCCAGCAGCCACTGTGATCGACCATCCAGAGGCTGGAGACTGATCTGCCTCACCCGGGAAGAGTGCAATGATGGTGCCAGCTTGGGCCAGTGAAGCAACATCCTCCACAACTAGACTGAAGAACAAGACAACAGCAACTTGTCTGTTCCCCTTCCCCCGATTCCCCAATAAAATCTTTAAAAAAAAATACAGACCAATATCTCTCATGAATACAGATGCAAAAATCCCAAACAAAATTCTAGCAAATCGAATACAACAATGAATTAAACAGATTATACAGCACGACCAAGTGGGGTTCATCTAAGCAGCACAAGGATGGTTCAACATATGCAAATCGCTCAATGTGATGCACCACATAAACAAAATAGAAGATGAAAATCATGTGATTATATCAATGGATGCAGAAAAAGCATTTGACAAGATACAACACCCATTTGTGATTAAAACACTTAATAAAATGGGTATAGAAGGAAAATACCTTAACATAATAAAGACCATCTATGACAAACACTCAGATAACATCATAATTAATGGTGAAAAACTGAAGCCTTTCGCTCTACGTTCAGGAACAAGATTGGATTGTCCCCTATCACCGCTGCTTTTTCAACCATAGTATTGGAAGTCTTAGCCAGAGCAATCAGGCAAGAGAAAGAAATAAAAGGCATCTGAATTTGGAATGAAGAAGTTGTATTGTCATTTTTTGCAATAAACATGATTCTTTATTTAGAAAACCCGAAAAGTTTTCTAAATCTCTACCAACAGATATTAGAGACAATAAACGAATACGGTGAAGTTGCTCACTACCAAATCAATGTACAGAAATCCATTGCATCCTGTATACTAACAATGAAATTTCAGGAAAAAAAATGAAAAAAGCCATTCCTTTTGCAATTGCAATTTGGACAAAAAAAATAAAATACCTAGGAATAAACATAATAAATGATGTGAAGGACCTATATGCTGAAAACTATAAGACATTTTTTTAAAGAAATTGAAGACACAAAGAAATGGAGAATCTTTCAGTATTCATGGATTATAAGAATCTATGTAGTTAAAATGACCATATTACCCAAAGCGATATACAGATTAAGTGCAATCCACATCAAAAGACCAATAACAATTTTTTAATAAATAGAACAAAAAAAATCATAGGATTTGTATGGAATCACAAAGGACCCCTTATAGCCAATCAACCCTAAGAAAAAAAAAAGACTGGATGTATCACACTCCCTGACTTTACTTGTACTACAAAAGTGACAATAAACAAAACACCATGGTATTGACAGAAAAACAGACACAAAGAACAATGGAATAGAATAAAAGACCCAGAAAAACACCCTCATAAATATGGGCAAATAATTTCTGACAAAGAAGCCAAAGCACACAATGGAGAAAAGAAATCCTCTTCAATAAATGGTGCTGCGAAAATTGAAAATCCACTTGTAAAAGGATGAAACTAGACTACTACCTGTCACCATATACCAAAATTAATTCAAAATGGAACAAAGACCTGAACATAAGACCTTTAAAAATAAGGTGCCTAGGTGAAACCATACATACTAAACTAATGAACCTTGGGTTCAAAGAGGATTTTATGAATTTGATCTCAAAGGCAAGGGAAATAAAAGCTAAAATAAATGAATGGGACTATATCAAACTAAAATCCTTCTGCACAGCAAAAGAAACCATCAACAAAACAAAGAGGCAACCAACTGAATGGGAAAATATATTTCCAAACAATGCCTCCGATAAGGGATTAATATCCAAAATTCATAAGGAACTCATACAACTCAACAACAAAAAGACAATTCAATTAAAGAATGGGAAGAGGACATGAATAGACATTTCTCCAAAGAGGATGTACAAATGGCCAATAGATATATGAAAAGATGCTCAACATCACTAATCATCAGAGAAATGCAAATAAAAACCACAATGAGATATCACCTCACATCAGTTAGAATGGCTATCATCAAGACAAATAATAACAAGTGTTGGAGAGGCTGTGGAGAAAAATGAACTCTCATACACTGTTGGTGGGAATGTAGATTGGTGCAGCCATTATGGAAGGCAGTATGGAGGTTCCTCAAAAAATTAAGAATTGAATTGCCATGTGACCCAACAATCCCTCTCCTGGGTATCTATCTGAAAACATTTATCCATAAAGATATATGTGCTCCAATGTTCATTGCAGCTTTATTTACGGTGGCTAAGACATGGAACCAACCAAAGTATCCTTTGATAGATGATTGGATAAAGAAGATGTGGTATAGGGCCGGCCAAGTGGCGCGATGGTTAAGAACTGGCTTGGGACGCCAGAGGGCCCTGGTTCGGATCCCACATTTGAGGGCCAGTGATACTGTCCTCTACAGCTGATACTGAACAACAGCTCAACCTGGAGCTGGGCTGCTGTGAGTCACAGCAACGGCATAGGCTGCAGCCCCTGTGGCAGTGGGTTGCCATGGGGTACCGTATGTAGCCAGCAGCCAGCGTGAGCGGCCAGCAGCAGCAGTGAGCGGCCGACCAGAAGCCGGCGAATGATCTGCCTCGCCCGGGAAGAGCGTAATGATGGTGCCAACTTGGGCCAGTGAAGCAACGTCCTCCACAACTAGACTGAAGAACAACAACAAAAAAACAAACGACAGCAACTTGTCTGTTCCCCTTCCCCCAATTCCCCAGCACTGTTCCCATCCCCCCAGTTCCCCAATAAAAATCTTTAAAAAAAAAAGATGTGGTATATATACACAATGGAATATTATTCTGCCATAAGAAGATGCAATTTGAGATTATTATGCTAAGCAAATTTAGTCAGAGAGAAAATGTCGAGAACCATATGATTTCACTGATATGTGAAATATAAAACTGAAAGCGACAAAAGAACAAAACAAATAAAAACTCATGATCATACACAATAGTTTATTGATTGCCAGAGGGTAAGCGGGAAGGGAGGTGGTAGATGAGGGTAAATGGTATCAAATATTTGGTGATGGAATGAGAATTGACCCTGGGTGTTTAACACACAATGTGATATATACATGATGTATTACAGAATTGTACACCTGAAATCTATGTAACTTTACTAACGATTGTCACCTTAATAATCTTTAATTTAATAAAAGAAAAAATGAAAATATATTTCACACCAATGGAATCAAGAGAAAAGCTGGGGTAGCAATACATGTATTAGACAAATTAAACTTTAAAATGAAGACTATACATGAAGACTAATAAAAGACAAAGAAGGACATTACATAATAATAAAGGAATCAATCCAACAAGAGGACATAACACTAGCAAACATCTATGCACCCAACATAGGAGCACCTAAATACATAAAACAAATATTGACAAACATAAAGGCTGATATCAAGAGAACCAGAATTATAGTAGGGGACTTTAACACCCCACTAACACCTATGGAAATATTCTTCAGACAGAAAATCAACATGGAAACAGCAGCCGTAAATAACAGAGTAGACCAGGTGGGTTTAATTGATATTTTTAGAGCATTTGTCCCCAAATCAGCAGAATATACATTTTTGTCAAGTTCACATGGAATATTTTCCAGGATAGACCACATGTTAGGCCACAAACAAGTCACAATAAATTGAGCAGGTTGAAGTTATACCAAGCATCTTCTCTGACCACAGTGCTACAAAATCAATTACAAGAACAAGACTGAAAAACACAAAAACTTGTGGAGAATGAATAGCATGCTCTTAAATAATGAATGGTTCAACAATGAGTTTAAGGGAAAAATCAAAAGATACCTTGAGACAAATGAAAACGAAAACACAATGACCCAAAGTCTATGGGACACAGTAAAAGCAGACCCCAAAAGGAAATTCATAGCAATGTAGGCCTACCCAGAGTAACACGAAAAATCTCACATCAACAGTCTATCTTTACACCTAAGGGACCTGGAAAAAGAACAGCAAAATATGCCCAAAATGAATACAAGGAAGGAAATAATAAATATCAGAGCAGAAATAATCGAAATAGAGCCCCAAAAAACAACACAAAAGATCAATGAAACCAAGAGCTGGGGTTTTTTTAAAAGAAAAACAAAATTGACAAAATTTTAAGCAGACTCATCAAGAAAAAAATAGAGAGGAGACTTCTGGTAAGATAGCGGAATAGACAGACCTGTGCCAACTGCCTCCCAGGATCACACCAAAATTACAAATAATTTATACAACATTCAACCTTGGAAGTCTCCTGAACACTAGGTGAACAGAACCTCTAAATGAAGGACTTAAAGAGGAGGCCACATCAAGATTGGTAGGAGGGGTGGAAACGAGAGAGTGTGAACTCAGTGAAGGACACCTCAGCGGTACAGAGGCATCTCCATTTGGGGGAGGGACCCCTGGCCCCACACCGAGCTCACCAGCCCAGAGTTACTTTGCCAGGAAGAGGAGGTCCACGATACCTCGCAGTAGAAATTAGTGAGGACTCTCTTTGCTCAACGTGGTGAGGCTGAGGGTGGCTAGAGGACCAGTGGAGCCAGCACACAAACTTGCTCACCAGTGAGCACTCACCCGGTTCCTGGTGGAGGGAGTAGCTTTGTGAGCGGGGCCCAAAAGCCTGCGGGGAAGGACTGAACTGAGCGCCTTTGGCACAGGAGCTGGAGGTTTTGGGACCATTGTTCCCCTGGTGTGGAGTTTGCACACGAGTTATGTACAGGAGGGTGCCATTTTTTCAGGGTTGGGCCCTCCCACAGAGGGTCAGGTCCGGGACCACATTGGTCTGGTGGAATTGGTGCAGGAGTGCTTGTGTGTGTGCACATGCACGCCACCTTGGATTCCGACCCTCCGCAATGCTTGTGCTGCATAGCCAGGGAAATGCCTGGTTGGTGCGCTTCAGCTCCAACAGGCTGCTCATTGAGACGCGAGAGTGCGCAAGCTGCCTTGGGTCCCCGCTGTCCGCACTGCGCATGCAGAGTTGCCAGGATGGCAATTGGCTGTCGGGCTGCTTGGCCTGATCTGCGAGTGGCTGATTGGGAGAAGCTGAGACTGGGAGTTTTTCTGGGAGTGTTGGGCCATGAGCTGTGCACCTGCATGATTTGGCCGGGCATTCCTGGTGTGTTTGTGTGGGCTGGTTGCCGGTGCAGGCGTGCATGCTGCTCTGACTTGGTTGGGGCCACTGACCACACCCCGTGGTGGCTGCCCCACCCACCTAGATCTGTGTTGCTGGGGGCACCCTGAGCCCCTGGTCCCTGACCCCTATCTCCACAGGCCACAGAGGGTTTGCATCAGCAGACAGCCCACAAAAACGTGAGGATTTTTGGTGGTGAACATGGCTCCAGGGTACACAGCAGCTAACTGTGGGAAACTGACTGCAAGCCTGAAAGGGAGGCCAGCACATGATGCATTGAGCTCTTCCCCCCAACATAGCTGGGCAACTGAGTAGCCAAGAGACTCTCTATTGCTGAGCAAGTGGTCTGCAGATTAAAGTGGGTGGAGAGCCTTTTTTCTTTTTCTTTATTTCTTTTTTCCTTTTTTATCTTCCCCCTTTTATTCTTTTTTTTTTCTTGTTTCTTTCTCTTTCATTTTTTTGTTCCTTTTCCTTCTTTTCTTCCATCTGTTTTGTTGTTGTTGTTGTTGTTGTTGTTTCTCAGACTTGTTTACCTGGATATTGCTTTGGTCACTGTTTTTCTGTCTTGTTCTCCTGTTTCTGTGTTTGTGTTTGTGTCTTTTTTTATATACTTTTGTTTCTCCTATTTGATCATTGCTTATTGAGTTTCTGGGAGAGTGTATTTGTTTTTTTGGTGTTGTTGGGTTGCCTTACTTTGTTTTTGTTTTACGAAGTGAATGTGGACCTAGCAGTTGTCCTGGAGATGATACTACACTGAATTTGTAAAAACTACTGAAGACAGCCTTTACACCACCTCACTCACCTACAGCTGCATTGCCAGGGGCAATCAGGGTGCCAAGGTGACTGGCTCCACCCCCACAAACTGTGGAAAACTTTTTTTACAACACAAGGTGGTTTGCAGAGCCCTGGGGTCATCTTTGTGGTGTTCAGTGACCACAAACCTGCTCCACAACCACTCAGGAGCAGGTTTTGTGAATCTGTGAGCACAAGGTGTAGGCTGGCTGTAGTGCCCTTGGGATGCTATACAATGGGGTCACTCAACAAAATACTGGGAAACCGAATTCAGCATCACATTAAAAAGATCATACACCAGGCCAGCCGAGTGGCGCATTGGTTAGGAGCTGGCTTGGGATGCCAGAGAGCCCTGGTTTGGATCTCACATATGAGGGCCAATGACACTGCCCTCTACAGCTAAGGTGCTGAATGACAACTCAACCTGGAGATGGGCTGCCCTGGGTCGCCGGTGACGGTGTGGACTGCGGCCCCTGTGGCAGTGGGTTGCCATGGGCTACCGTGTGTAGCCAGCAGCCAGCGTGAGCGACCCTCAAGCTGCTGTGAGCAGCCGTCCAGAAGCCGGTGACTGGTCGGCCACGGCCGGGAAGGGTGCAATGATGGTGCCAACTTGGGCCAGTGAAGCAACATCCTCCACAACTGGACTGAAGAGCAAAAGGATAGCAACTTGTCTGTTCCCCTTCCCCCAATTCCCTAGCACCCTTCCCATCCCCCCCAATTCCCCAATAAAAATCTTTTTTTAAAAAAAGATCATACACCATGATCAAGTGGAATTCATTCCTGGTATGCAAGGTTGGTTCAGTATCTGCAAATCAATGAACATAATACATCACATTAACAAAAATAAAAATAAAAATCATATGATCATATCAATAGATGCAGAAAAATCATTTGAAAAAAACAAGCAGCCATTTGTGATACAAACTCTTAGCAAAGTGGGAATAGTTGGGATCATATCTGAACATAATAAAGGCCATATATGATAAGCCCACTGCAAACTTCATACTCATTGGAGGAAGGCTAAATGCTTTCCCCTTAAAATCAGAAACAAGACAAGGCTGTCCACTATCAGCACTTCCATTGAACATAGTTCTGGAAGTTCTAGCCACAGCAATCAGACAAGAAAATGAAATAAAAGGCATTCACATTGGAAGAAAGGAAGTAAAATTGTCATTATATGCAGATGACATCAACTATCAGAAGAAGAAATCAGGAAATCAACCTCTTTTACAATTGCTTCAAAAACAGTAAAGTATCTAGGAATACATTTAAACAAATCAGTAAAAGATCTGTACTCAGTAAATTATAAGATGCTGAAGAGAGAAATCCAAGAAGATACAAACAAATGGAAATACATACCATGTTCATGGATCAGAAGAAGAAATATAGTTAAAATGTCCATACTACCTATGGCAATATATAGATTCAATGCAATTCCTATCAAACTACCCAGGACATTTTTCTCAGAAATAGAACATAAAACCCTACAATTTATATGGAACCACAAAAGACCCTGAATAGCCATGGCAATCTTGAGAAATAAGAACAAAGTGGGCGGTATCACACTAGCCAACATCAAATCATACTAAAAGGCTATAGTAATGAAAACAGTATGGTACTGGCATAAAAACAAACACATAGACCAATGGAATATTATACAGACCCCAGAAATAAACCCATCCATATATGTCATTTAATCTATGACAATGGAAACAATAATTTACATTGGAGTAAAGATAGTTTATTTAATAAATGGTACTGGGAAAATTGGACTGACACGTGCAAAGAAATGAAAATGGACCACCTACTTACACCATATACAAGAACACATTCAAAATGGATTAGAGACTTAAATGTAAGACCTGAAACCAGAAAACTCCTAGAAGAAAAATAGGGAGTAAATTTGGAGACATTACCCTCAGTAATATTTTTACTGATATATCCCCTTGGGCAAGGGAAATAAAAGAAAAAATAAACATGGGATTATATCAAACTTAAAAGTTTTTTCACAGCAAAGGAAATCATCAATAAAACAAAAAGGCAGCCTACTGAGTGGGAAAAGATATTTGCCAATGATATATCTGATAAGGGGTTAATACCCAAAATTTATATAACATTCAACTCAACTCCAAAAAAAACCCAAACAACCCAATTAAAAAACGGGCAGAGGATATGAAGAGACATTTCTCTAAAGGGGACATACAGATGGCCAACAGGCATATGAAAACATATTCAACCTCACTAATCATTAGAGAAACGCAAATAAAAAGCCACAATGAGATACCAACTCACTCCGGTCAGAATGGCTATCATCAACAAACCAACAAACAACAAGTGCTGACGAGGTTGTGGAAAAAAGAGACCCTGGTGCACTGTTGGGACTGCAGATTGGTGCAGCCATTATGAAAATCTGTAAGAAGGTATCTCAGAAACTTGGAAATGGAACTACCGTATGACCGAGCAATTCCACTCTTGGGTATCTATTCAGAGAAACCCAAGAAAAAAATTTGAAAAAATATATGCACCCCTATGTTTATTGCAGCATTATTTACAATAGCCAAGACTTGGAAACAATCGAAATGCCCATTAGTAGACGACTGGATTAAGAAATTGTGGTACATTTATGCAATGGAGTATTACTCAGCTATAAAGAAGAATGAAATTGTACCATTTGCAACAATTGGATGGACCTAGAGACTATTATGTTAAGTTAAATAAGTCAGTCAGTGAAAGATAAATACCATATGATCTCACTTATATGTGGAATCTAAAAAACTGAATGAATGAGCAAAGTAAACAGAAATAGGCTCAGAGATATACAGGAAAAAATGATGGTTGCTAGTTGGGAGCGGGGTGGGGATGAGGGAGAAGAGGAAGGGATTAGACAGCACAAATATGTAACTACAATATTGCCCCAGGGATATGAAAGATAGTCCAGGGAATATAATTAATAATGTTGTAAATATTTTGTAGGGTGTCAGATGGTCACATGTCTTGTTAGAGAGACCACTTCATGGATGGGATAGAGGCTTGATCACTGCACTGTACACCTGAAGCTGATGTTGTATAATATTGTATGTCAACT
>NW_017731631.1:361382-430547 GCF_001890085.2 Hipposideros armiger
GTAATATAGATAGATAGATAGATAGATAGATAGATAGATAGATAGATAGATAGATAGATGATATCAAGGGGGAGTGGGGTGGCACATTGCGGGAGGGAGTTTGTCACTTTTAAGGGTAAATGTATAACTATTGCACTGTGTTGTACACTGAAACTAATTTCTTAAAAAAAGTGAAGAAAAAGAAGAAAGGAATGGGAAGGTATTAGAAAGGCATAGTTATCACATATACTTGTGAGCAAAAAAAAAGGGGTTCTATGGAAAGTAACCTCACAGGGTGATCAGATCATAAATTTCTAACTGGGCAGGTCATGGTAGGTAGTCATGTCCCAGGCTTATAACTTTTTAGTGAAAGGTTTAGCAAGCCCTGTCCATTGTTTCTGTGTATCTGTGTTAATACACCTTTGAAGTAACCACCCTCAAGGGAGCACATGATCTTGTTAACTATTTTGTAATCCAATCCCCGCCTTGCTTTCTCCTACCTCCATGTAATCTTCCTTATGTTCTCTTCTTAATTCCAAATGCATGAAATAAGCTGCACAACTGTTATTTTCAAAAGCATTTGAGATTGTACTCCCCAGAATATGTCATCAGTTTGACTCAAATAAACTCTTATAAAAATTCAAAAAAATAAAAAGAAAAAACAGAGAGCACTCAAACAAAATCAGAAATAAAAGAGAAGTGACAACAGACACCTCAGAAATACAAAGATAAAGTTTAAGAAAATACTACAAGCAACTAAATGGCAACAAATTAGACAATCTGGGAGAAATGGATACATTCCAAGAAGCATACAGTCTTCCAAGACTGAATCAAGAAGAAACAAAAGACCTGAGCAGACTGATTACAACCAACGAAATTGAATGAGTAATCAACAAGCTCCAAACAAACAAATGTCCTGGATCAGATGACTTCACAGGTTAATTTTACCAAACATTCAAAAAAAGAATTAATACCTATTCTACTTATACTATTCCAAATATTTCAGAATACTGCCAAGCTCATTTACCAAGGCCACCATTACCCTGATCCCAAAACCCGACAAAGACATTACAAAAAATGAAAGCTATAGGCTGATATCCCTAATGAACATAGATACAAAAATCTTCAACAAAATATTAGCAAGCAATTTTAGCAATACATTAATAAGATTACATACCCTGATCAAGTAGGATTCGTTCCTGGTATGGTTTCAATGTCCACAAATCAATTAATTTGATACACCACATAAATGAAATGAAAAATAAAAATGATATGATCATATCAATAGATGCAGAAAAAACATTTGACAAAAGCCACCATCCATTTATGATAGAAACCCTCAGCAGTGTGGGAATAGAGAGAACATACCTCAACATAAAAAAAGACCATATATGACAAGACCACAGCTAACATCATACTCAATGAAAAGCTAAAAACACTCCTATTAAGATCAGGATGAAGACTAGGATGCCCACTATCACGACTTTTATTCAACATAGAACTGGAAGTGCTAGCCACAGCAATCAGAAAAGAAAAAGAAACAAAAACATCCAAATTGGAAATGAGGAAGTAAAATTGTCATTATTTGCAGATGACATGACACTGTATATAGAGAACCCTAAAGATTCCAGGAGAAACTTAGAACTGATAAATGAATTTAGTAAGGTAGCAGGATGCAAAATTAATATTCAGAAATGAGTTGCTGGTTTATACACCAATAATTAACTATCAGAAAAAGAAATTAAGGAAACAACCCCACTGGGCCGGCTGAGTGGCATTGGTTAAGATTTGGCTTGGGATGCCAGCTCTGAGCAGCAGGGCACTGGTTCGGATCCCACATTAGGGCCAGTGACACTGTGCCCTGTACAGCTAAGATGGTGAACAATAGCTCAACCTGGAGCTGGGCTGCCATGAGTCGCTGGTGACAGCGTAGACTAAAGACCCTGCAGCAGTGGGCTGCTGTGAGCTACCGTGAGTGGCCGACAGCCGGCATGAGCTGCCAAGAGCCCCCGTGAGCAGCCGCAGTGACTGGCAACCGATCTGCCTCACCTGGGAAGAGTGCAATGATACCAACATGGGCCAGTGAAGCAATGTCCTTAACAACTAGACTGAAGAACAAAAGGACAGCAACTTGTCTGTTCCCCTTCCCTGATTCCCCAATGCTATTCACCTCCCTCAATTCCCCAATAAAATCTTTAAACAAAAAAAAATAAAAGAAAAAAAACAATCCCATTTACAATTGCATCAAAAAAGGTAAAATGCTTAGGAATAAATTTTTAAGTTAAGTTTATTGGGGTGACAATGGTTAGTAAAATTACATAGGTTTCAAGTGTGAATTTCTATACAATTTCATCTATATATCATATTGTGTGCTCAGCACTCAGAGGCAGTTCCCTTTCGGTCACCATATATTTGACCACTTTACCCTACCATCTCCCGTTCCTTCTTAAATTGGGTAACCACTAAACCCTTGTCTGTGTCTATGAGTTTTTGTTTGTCTTTTTCCTTTGTTGCTTTCAGTTTTATATCTCACACATGAGTGAAGTCATATAATTCTTGACTTTTTCTGTCTCACTTATTTTGCTTAGTGTAATAATCTCAAGATCCATTCATGTTGTCACAAATGGCAATATTTCATCTTATTTATTTATTTATTTATTTATTTTTAATTATCGTTTATTGGGGCAACAATGGTTAGTAAGCTTATATATGTTTCAAGTGTACAATTCTTTAATACATCATCTGTATATCACATTGTGTGTTCACCACCCAGAGTCAGTTCTCCTTCCATCACCATATATTTGATCCCGTTTACCCTCATATACCAAACCTCTCCCCCCTTTCCCTTTGGTAACCACTAAACTAGTGTATATGTCTACAAGTTTTTGTTTCTTTATTTGTTTCTCTTGTTCCTTTGTTGCTTTCAGTTTTATATCCCACATATCAGTGAAATCGTATGGTTCTTGACTTTTTCTGTCTGACTTATTTCGCTTAGCATAATGACCTCAAGATCCATCCATTTTGTTGCAAATGGCAATATTTCATCTTTTCTTATGGCAGAATAGTATTCTATTGTGTATATATACCTCATCTTCTTTATCTAATCATCTATCAAAAGACACTGGTTGTTTCCACTTCTTGGCCACCATAAATAAAACTGCAATGAACATCAGAACACACATATCTATCTTTTTTCTTCTTTTTTTTTTTTTTAGCTGAGCCATCCTGCCACTTGTTGGCAGCTCAGCGGCAACTCAGTTTGGGCCAGGAATTGAACTGCTGTTGCTCAGAGCTCGTACTCTTGAGCGAGCTCTTAACCAACTGAGCCACTCAGCTGGCCCCCACATATATCTTTATGGATAAATGTTTTCAGATTTTTGGGTAGATAACCAGGAGAGGGATTTCTGGGTCATAGGGTAATTCCATTCTTAATTTTTGGAGGAAACACCATACTGTTTTCGACTGTGGATGTACCAATTTACATTCCCACCAACAGTGTGTGAGGGTTTCTTTTACTCCACAGCCTCTCAAACAGTTGTTATTATTTGTCTTGTTGATGACAGCCATTCTAACAGGGGTGAGTTGACATCTCATTGTGGTTTTATTTCCATTTCCCTAATAGCTACTGAAGTTAAGTAGCGTTTGTTTGTTTTTCATGTATCTGTTAGGGGTCTGTATATCTTCTTGGGGGAAGTGCCTGTTCAGGTCCTCTGCCCATTGTTTAATTGGATTGTTTGTTTGTTTTTTGTTGTTATATGAGTTCTTTATATATTTTAGATATTAGCCCCTTTTTGGAGGCATTGTTTGCAAACATCTTCACCCATTAGATCGGTTGCCTCTTTGTTTTGTTGATGGTTTCTTTTGCTGTGCAGAAGCTTTCTAATTTGATATAGTCTCTTTCATTTATTTTAGCTTTCACTTCTCTTGCCTTTGCGGTCAAATTCATAAAATTCTCTTTGAACCCAAGGTCCATAAGTTTACTACTTATGTTTCCTTTTATGCAGTTTATTTTTTCACGTCTTATGTTCAGGTCTTTCATCCACTTTGAGTTAATTTTGGCATATGGTGACAGGTAGCACTCTAGTTTCACTCTTTGCAAGTGGCTTTCCAATTTTCCTAGCACCATTTATTGAGGCTTTCTTTTCTTCATTGTATATTTTTGGCTCTTTTGTAGGAAATTATCTGTCCATATTTATGAGGATTAATTTCTAGTTTTTCACTTCTACTCCACTGGTCTGTGTGTCTGTTTTTATGCCAATAACATGGTGTTTTGTTTATTGTCACTTTTCTAATACAAGATGAAGTCAGGGAGTGTGATACCTCCAGCCTTCCTTTTTCTTATTGTTGGTTTTGCTATTGGGGGTCTTTTGTGATTTCATACAAATTTGATGATGTTTTTTGTTCCATTTCTTTAAAAATTGTTGTTGGGATTTTAATGGGGATTGCATTAAATCTGTATATTGCTGTGGGTAATATGGCCATTTTAATTATGTGGATGCTACCAATCCATGAACACAGAATGTTTTTCAATTTCTTTGTGTGTTCTTCAATTTTTCTTTAAAAAATTCTTACAGTTTTCAGTGTATAGGTCCTTCGAATCCTTTGTTAAGGTTATTCCTAGGTATTTTATTCTTTTTTTCCCAACTGCAATTGCAAAGGGATTGGCTTTTTTCATTTCTTTTCCTGAAATTTCATTATTATTATATAGGAATGCAATGGATTTTTGCATATTGATTTGGTAGTCGGCAACTTTACTGTATTCGTTTATTGTCTCTAATATCTTGTGGGTGGAATCTTTAGGGTTTTCTAAATAAAGATTCATGTTGGGCAAGCCAACTGGCTCAGTTGGTTAAGAGTTGGCTTAAGAGTGCGAGCTCTGAGCAACAGGGCTGCCGGTTTAATTCCCACATGGGCCAGTGACGTTGTGCCCAAGCTGAGCTGTCACTGAGCTGCCAACAGGTGGCAGGATGGCTCAGCTGGTGTAACAAGATTGCCTGTTTGATGGTGGGCTACGCCCACCCACAACTAAGACTGAACTCAGCACCCTGAGCTGAGCTGCTACCTGGATGGCTCAGTGGACAGAGCATGCTCTCTTAACAACAGGGCTGCTGGTTCGACTCACATAGGGTTGTGGCTACGCCCACCCGAAACTAAGATTGAATATAGCACCTTGAGCTTAGAGGCCACGAGCTGTCGATGGGCAGCCAGATGGTGACTGGCAACCTCCACAACGAAGATTGAAAAACAACAACTTGGCTGGTCCTGTTTTCCAATTCTCCAACACTGTTTCCCTCCCCCAAGTCCCCAATAAAATCTTTTAAAAAAAAAAGAATCATATTAATGGCAAAAAGTGACAATCCAACTTCTTCATTTCCAGTTCAGATGCCTTTTATGTATTTTTCTTGCATGACTGCTCTGGCTAGGACTTCCAATATTATGTTGAATAGCAGTGGTGATATGGGACAACCCAGTCTTATTCTTGAACATAGAGCAAAAGTCTTCAGTTTTTCATTAGTTATGATGTTATCTGAGGGTTTGTTGTAGATGGCCTTTATTATGTTAAGGTATTTTCCTTCTATACCCATTTTATTAAGTGTTTTAATCATAAATGGATGTTTTATCTTGTCAAATGTCTTTTCTGCATCTATTGATATAATCACATGATTTTCATCTTCTATTTTGTTTATGTGGTGTATCACATTGAATGATTTGCTCTGTTGAATCATTCTTGTGTCACTGGGATGAACTCCACTTGGTCATGCTGTATAATCTGTTTAATGCATTGTTGTATTTGATTTGCTAGAATTTTGTTTAGGATTTTTGCTTCTGTATTCATCAGAAATATTGGTCTATAATTTTCTTTTTTGTGTATCATTCCCAAATTTAGTATCAGGGTTATGTTCACCTCATAGAATGAGTTAGGAAGTACTGCCTTTTATTCAACTTCTTGAAAGAGCTTGAGGAGGACAGGTGTTAGGTCCTCTTTGAATGCTTGGTAGAATTCACTAGTGAAGCCATCTAATCCTGGACTTTCGCTTTTGGGAAGGTTTGGATGACTGATTCAATTACTTGATGGTTGATCAGTCTATTTAGATTTTCTTGTTCTTTGTGATTCAGTCTAGGAAGACTATATGTTTCTAAGAATATCCATTTCTTCTGGTTTTTTTAATTTGGTAGCATATAGGCCTTCATAGTATTCTTGTACGATTCTTTGTATTTCTGTGGTACCCGTGGTAACTTCACTTCCAATTTTGTTTATTTGTGTCTTCTCTTTTTATCTTAGTGAGTCTAGCCAAGGGTTTGTCAATTTTATTCATCTTTTCAAAGAACCAGCTCTTTGTTGTATTATTTTTTTCTATTGTTTTTTAATTCTCTGTTTCACTTTGTTCTGATCTAATTTTTTATTATTTCTTTCCTTCTGCTGCCTTTGGTTTCATTTGTTCTTTTATTCTAGTACTTTAAGGTGTAATGTGAGGTTCTTTATCTGGGATTTTTCTTGTGTTTTGAGATAGTCTTGTAATGATATAAAGTTTCCTGTTAGTACTGCTTTTGTTGCATCCTGATAGTTTTGGTAAGGTGTATTTTCATTTTCATTGTTTCTATGTATTTTGTTAATTGGGGAATTGGGGGGATGGGAACAGTGCTGGGGAATTGGGGGAAGGGGAACAGACAAGTTGCTGTCCTTTTGTTCTTCAGTCTAGTTGTGGAGGATGTTGCTTCACTGGCCCAAGCTGGCACCATCATTGCGCTTTTCCCAGGTGAGGCAGATCAGTCGCCGGCTTCTGGACGGCCGCTCACGCTGGCTGTGGGCCACACACGGTAGCCCATGGCAACCCAATGCCACAGGGGCTGCAGCCTACGCCGTCGCCGGCAACTCACGGCAGCCCAGCTCCAGGTTGAGCTGTTGTTCAGCATCTTAGCTGTGCAGGGCAGTGTAACTAGCCCTTATATGTGGGATCCGAACTGGGGCTCTCTGGCATCCCAAGCCAGTTCTTAACCATCGCGCCACTCGGCCGGCCCTCTATGTATTTTTTATCTCTCCTCTTATTTCTCCTTTGAGCCAGTTGTTCTTTAATAGCATGTTGCTTTATCTCCACATATTTTTGGGCTTTCCTGCTTTTGTTTCACAATTGATATCCAGTTTCAAAGCCTTGTGATCACAGAATATGGTTGGTATGATTTGAATCTTATTAAATTTGCTGAGGTTAATTTTGTGTCCTAACATATTGTCTATCCTGCAGAATATTCCACGTACACTAGAAAAAATGTATAGTCTGGTATTCCATGATGAAGTACTCTATAAATGCCAATTATGTTTATCTGGTCTAATGTGCCATTTAAGGTTGATATTTCCTTCCTGATTTTCTGTTTGGATGATCTATCCATAACCGTCAATGATGTATTTAGGTCCTCTACTATAATTGTATTTTAGTCAATTTCTCGCTTTAGTTCTGATTGTAGTTGCTTTGGATATTTCAGTGCTCCCTGATTGGGGGCATAAATATTGATGACTGTTATGTCTTCTTGTTGTATTGTCCCCTTTATCATTATGAAATGTCGATGTTTGTCTGTTGTTACTTTTTTTTATCCTGAAGTCTGTTTCATCTGATATCAGTATGGGTACACCTGTTTTTCTCTGAATACCATTGGCTTGAGTGTTAATTTCCACCATTTCACTATATTTGGCCTTGTAGCTGAGATGTGTCTTTTAGAAGCAGCATATGGTTGGGTTTTGGTTTTGATCCAATCTTCTACTATGCGTTTTAATTAGTAAGATAAGTTCATTTATATTTATATTTAGAGTGATTATTGATACATGAGGGTCTCCTATAGCCATTCTATCTTTTGTTTTCTGGTAGCTCAGTGCCTCCATTTTTGTTGCCTTTTTGTTGATGTCTGTTATTTTAGTATGGTGCTGTTATATGAGTTTTCCTCCTGCTTCCTCTTTTGTATGTTATATGTCTCAATCTGGATTGTTTTGAGTGGTTACTATTAAGTTTATATAAATGAAAGATTCATATATACAGTAGTCTATTTTCTTCAACATGCTTCTTATCTTCATTCCCCTTTACAGGTTCAGACTTTTACTCTCTACTCTTTTATGTTTTTGTTGTCATAAGTTATCCCCACTTACACTGTGAGTTGATTTCTCACTTGCAGTAGCGAGTTGTCT
Organism: Hipposideros armiger; assembly: GCF_001890085.2. NCBI lineage: Eukaryota > Metazoa > Chordata > Mammalia > Chiroptera > Hipposideridae > Hipposideros > Hipposideros armiger. The sequence goes on from NW_017731631.1 coordinate 369,535, forward strand.
TTTTCTTCTCTTTTTCCCTTTATTTAATTTTTTTTAATCTTCTTTACCCTTTATGTTATGTTTAAGTGTATATTGCCTACTTTGTGTAGGGGTTGCCATTTCCTGCTTCCATCTGTTTGTTAGTAATCTTGCTCATCATTTCTATGCTTTTGATTTTTTGGTTCATGTCTAATATCCTCCTTCATTATTTCCTGTAATGCAGACCATGTTTCAAAAAATTCCCTCAGCTTCTGTATATCTCTGATAAGGTCTGTATTCCTCCTTCATACCTAAAGGATATGTTGCTGGATGTATTATTCTTGGCTCATAATTTGTCTCTTTCAATAGTTCAAATATTTGCTTCCACTCCCTCCTGGCTTCTAGAGTTTCTGCTGAAAAATCGGATGATAATCTAATGGACTTTCCTTATAAGTTACTGCTTGTTTTCCACTGGCTTCCTTGAGAATTTTTTCATCAACATTAATCGTTGACAGCTACAATATAATGTTCCTTGGAGAAGGCCTGTTGGGATTGAGGTAATTAGGTGTTTTGTTTGCTTTCTGGATTTGAATATCTAGTTCTTTCCACAGTTTGGAAAGTTTTCATCAACTATTTGTTTGAGTGAACACTCTGTTTCTTTCTCCCTCTCTTCTCCTTCTAGTATACCTGTTATTCTTATGTTGTTCTTTCTGATGGAGTCAGAAATTTATTGTAGAGTTCTTTCTTTCTTTTAACTCTCAAGTCTTTTCTTCCATCAGTGTCATTTCAGGTTTTTATCTTATATAGCACTAATTCTTTCCCCTATCCAGTCAAGTCTATTTTCTAAGCTGGCTATTTCATTATTCACTTCCTTTATTGAGTTCTTCATATCCAAAATTTCTATTTGGTTCTTTTTTAAAACTTCAATCTCTTTGGTAAAATATTACTTTTGTGCTTTGTTTGTGTTTCTGAGTTCACTAAACTATCTATCTGTGTTTTCTTGCATCTCTGAGTTTTTTCAGGACTACAACCTTGAATTCTCTGTCACTTAAGCCACATATTTCCATGTCTTTAAGTTGTTTTCTGAAGTGTTTTCAATTTCTTTCTGAGCTGCCTTGTTAAACTTGGTTATTCGTGGTAATTAATGAATTACTATTTCATTTCCTGGGTATCTACAGGAGTAGGTTCTGCAGGAGGTTGATATGAAAAGGTCTTTCTTCTGCTTTCTGGTAGGTGTTGCTGGAACGATTTATTTTCTTTCCCACTGCAGCCTTTTATTTTCTCTCCCACTGTAGCATTTTTTTTCTTTTGCCCTGTTATGGATTCCCACGCAATGGGGGGATTTCTGGAAAGTGGGCTTCATCTGTGAGCAGGTAACCTTGTTCTCAGATTGTGGTAGATTTCTGAGCTTCTGAAATCCCAATGTTGTCACTGCAGCCAGATGCAGAGCCTGTGTGTCTCAGAAGATTAAGTTGTCCCCACAAGGATCCACCCAGAAAGGTGGGGTAGGGTGGAATGAGAGAAGTGTCTGGTGTATTTCTGGCTCCCACTAATGGCAACCGCCAGCCCACGCCTTCTCACCCCTAAAGTTTCTTTCCTATCACAGGAATTTGTTGCACTGTGCATCTGCAACTGCAGGACTGTCTCTCCAGTTCTCAGGACAATATATATTCTACCTTTTAATCTCACACTGCTACAGTTTCTTCTGGGTCTTGCTTCTAATACTGAGGTGGTGGGGGTGGGGATGAGCTCTGCTAGAGTGGAGAAATTTGGCCAGCATTTGTGTCTTTTTTTTTAACCTGGACGCGAGTGCTTAAACAAGTTATCTTCCTTCTATACTTGGTCTTTGCTCCAGTGTCTCTGCCCCAGACTCTGGGTTCAGCTGAATTATATGCTCTTCCCTCAGGCAAGGCAGTGGGCCACCAAAAGGGTGCCTACAACCCGAATTCTTCCCTCCTCTGAGACTGCAGTGAGCTCTGGGTAAACTGCATCCTGCAGTCCATGGCCCATGTCTCTGCATTTCAACCCTTTCCCTCCTCCTTTGCTCACCCTATTTGCCCACCTTCAGATTATTAGATGTGCAGATCTCTCAGACATGTGTGTTGCTTAGGTTATATTTTGTTGAATTACAGCTATTCAATTTGTTGTAACTTCAAAGAAATTTCAAGAAGGACTCCTCACTCCACCACTTTTGTGACATCAACAGCCAGGAATAAAACCAAGGAAGTAAAAGACCTGTATCTGAAAATTATAAGATATTGAAGAGAGAAATTAAAGAGAATACAAATCAATGGAAACATAAACCATGCTCATAGATAGGAAATTAATATACTTAAAATGTCCATACTACCCAAGTCAATATATAGATTCAACACAGTTCTTACAAAAATACCAATGACACTCTTCACAGAACTAGAACAAATAACCCTAAAATTTATACACAACCATAAAAAACCCTGAATAGTCATGGCAATCATAACAAATCAGAATAAAATGGGAGGTATCATGCTACCAAATATCAAGTTATACTACAATGCAATAGTAATCAAAACAGGATGGTATTAGCAGAAAAACAGACACATAGATCAATGCAACACAATAGATGTCCTAGAAATAAATCCATGCTTCTATGGTCATTTAATCCATGACAAAGGAAGCAAGAATTTACATTGGGGTAAAGACAACCTATTTAATAATTGGTGTTGGGAAAGATACATGGAAAAAATAAAACTGGACCACCATCTTATGCCATATATAAGAATAAACTCAAAATGGATTAAATACTTAAGTGTAAGACCCCAAACCATAAGACTCCAAGAAGAAAATATAGGAAGTAAGATGTCTGATATTACCCTTATCTCCTTGGACAAGACAAGCAAAAGAAACAATAAAAAATGGGACTACACGAAACTAAAAAGTTTTCTTTCACAACAAATGAAACCATCAAAAAAACAAAAAGACATCCTACTGAATGGGAGAAAATATTTGCTAATGATACATTTGATAATGGTTAATATCCAAAATTTATTAAAAACTCATACAATTCAACACACACAAAACAAACAACCTAATTAAAAAATGGGTTGAGGACATGAAGAGACATTTCTCCAAAGAGGACATACAGATGGCCAATAGACATATGGAAAGATGCTCAACATCACTAATCATCAAAGAAATGCAAATAAATACTCCGATGAGATACCACCTTACTCTTGTCAGAATGGCTATCACCAGTAAATCAACAAAGAACAAGCATTGGCAAGGATGTGGAGAAAAGGGAACCCTCATGCACTGTTGGTGGGACTGCAAATGTGTTCAGACACTATGGAACAGTATGGAGGTTTTTCAAAAAATTAAAAATAGAACTACCTTATGACCCAGCAATTCCACTCCTGGGTATTTATCCAAAGAAATCCAAAACACTAATTTGAAAAAATATATGCATCCCTATGTTTATTGCAGTGTGATTTACAATAGTCAAGATATGGAAACAATTGAAATGCCCATCAATAGACAACTGGATAAAGCAATTGTGGTACATTTATACAATGGAGTATTACTCTGCCATAAAAAATAATAAAATCTTACCATTTGCAACACTATAGTGGACCTAGAGGATATTATGCTAAGTGAAATAAATGTAAGTCAGACTTGAGAAAGATAAATACCATATGATCTCATATATGGAATCTTACAAACAGTAAATTGTCAAACAAAACAGGAACAGACTCAGATACAGAAAAAAACTGATGGTTACTAGACGAGAAGGAGTTGGGGGATGGGGAAAAGGTGAAGGAATTAAAAAGTACAAATTGGAAGTTAAAAAATAGTCACAGGGGGCCGGCCAAGTGGCACGTTGGTTAAGAGCTGGCTTGGGATGCCAGTTCTGAATAGCAGGGCCCCAGATTGGATCCCACACGAGGGCCAGTGACACTGTCCTCTACAGCTAAGATGGTGAACAACAGCTCGACCTGGAGCTGGGCTGCCATGAGTCGCTGGCGATGGCGTAGGCTGCAGCCCCTGCTGCAGTTGGGTTGCCATAATCTACTGTGTGTGGCCAGCAGGCAGTGTGAGCAGCTGGCAGCTGGCGTGAGCAGCCATCCAGAGGCCAGCGACCGATCTGCCTCACCCAGGGAGAGCTCAGTGATAATAACAACATGGGCCAGTGAAGCAACGTCCTCCACAACTAGACTAAAGAAAAAAAGGACAGCAATTTTTCTGTTCCCCTTCCCCCAATTCCCTAGTGCTGTTCCCCTCCCTCAATTCCCCAATAAAATCTTTAAAAAAATAGTCACAGCGATATGAAATACAGTATGGAGAATATAGTCAGTAATGTTGTAAAGTTTATGTAGCATAACAGATGTTTACTGGACTTATCAGGGGATCACTTCATATATTGTATAGATGCCTGACCACTGTTCTGTACATCTGAAGCTGATATAGAATAATTTTGAACGTTAGCCATAAATATATATATATATATATATATATATATTTAACATATACATATATATACACACATATAAATGACAACCAAGATTGCACAGTAAGTAAATGCTGTGCTTGCCTCCTCTCACAACCACATCAAAATTACAACTAATCTACAAAACAACCATTATTGAGAATTGCCTAAAATCTAGCTGAACTGAAGCCCTTCAAATAAGGAAGCACAGAAGAAGCCACCTCCAGACTGGTAGGAGGGGCAGAGACACAGAACGGGCTGGTTACACACCTGCATGTGACCATGAAAGATTGGTATGGATATTTTGGCTGTGGGGGTCCTTACCAGCCCCGAGAGGAACAATAGACCCAAGGCTCACCCCATTCTAGGTCTCCAGTGCCGGGGACAGAAATCCCCATAATTCCTGGTTATGAAAAACAGCGGAAATTGTGACTGAGTAAGACTGAGGGTGGGTTCACTCTCAGGTTCTCTTGCACATGGACATATGTACCAATGGAATCACTTGCTCTGAGCTCAAACACCGGGGCAGTGGCTGGAGAGGCAGCAGGGACATATGGTCATGAATTGAGTAGTCTGGCTTGGGATGGGGGCTGGAGGGGCAGTTTTCTACTGGATGAGGGAGCTGGTAGAGACCATTGTTTCTTTGCTGAGCCCTCCCCCTTCTCTGAGTGCAGATGCAGATAGCTGCCATATATGAGTCTCTGCTGTTTGTTCACCATGTCCTGGCTATTTGACCCCATTCCTGCCCAACTTTTGGGCACAACCAGGGCATTTTGAGTGGTTTCTCACGCAGACTGCCTGCCTTGGTTCAAGCTGCAGACTTTCCTAGGGTCTCTCAAAGGTTTGAGAAACTTAGACAAGCAGCATCTAGCTTGAGTGTGTCCTGTACCCCTGGCTGAGCAGCCCTGAGCATGGCACTAGCAGCAGCTGGCCTTGGTTCATGGATTGGCCTCTTGAGGTGCTTCCAAGCAGAGCATAAGCAGCCGTGATCTGTGGATTTCTTTGTGGCTCCTGCTGGGAGGCCCCAAGAGGGGCACAGGCTGTGGCTGATCTTGACCTACAGTACATCCCCTCCAAAGTGGTCCTGGGGCTGACACCCCAGTGGCTAGCTCCAAAATGAGCTGAAGCATCACCCAGCCACCTCCAAGTACAACTCACCTGAGGGGGCAGATTGGGCAGGCACCAGAGTTCTGCTCAAGCAGATCCTGCTCTGTAGGATCAGCCCTTGCACAGCAACTCTTCCACTGTAGTCAAGTCTAAAGTCCAGTCCTCTTAACCAGTGAGCCCAAGAGTCAGTCCCTCACATTAGTGTGCAATTATTAATCAAGACTCAACTACAAAAGCAGAGCACACACAAACCACACAAGGGACACATCTGAAGTGCATCACTCATGTGACCAGGAGGAGTGCGCCACAGAAAATTACTGCACACCTACTACATAAGGCCACTCTACTAAGACCAGAAGACATAGCAGCCCTACCTAATACATAAAAACAAACACAGGGAGGCAGCCAAAATGGAGAGACAAAAAAAATGTTACAAAGAAAAGAGCAGAACAAAGCTCCAGAAAAATAACTAAGCGAAATGGAGATAAGCAATTTATCAGACACAGTGTACCAATCACTGGTTATAAGAATGCTCAAAAAGGCCGGCTGAGTGGCGCATTGGTTAAGAGCTGGCTTGGGACGCCGGCTCTGAGCATCAGAGCACCAGTTCAGATCCCACATGAAGGCCAGTGATGCTGCGCCCTCTGTAGCTAAGACAGTGAACAATAGCTCAGCCTGGAGCTGGGCTGTCGTGAGTCGCTGGCGATGGTGTAGTCTGCAGTGAAGCTGCAGTGGGCTGCCATAAGCTACTGTCTGTGGCCAGCAGCCAGCGTGAGTAGCTGGCAGCCGGTGTGAGCTGCCAAGAGCCACCATGAGCGGCCGTCCAGAGGCCAGCGACCGATCTGCTTCACCCGGGAAGAGCACAGTGATAATACCAACATGGACCAGTAAAGCAACGTCCTCCACAACTAGACTAAAGAACAAAAGGACAGCAACTTGTCTGTTCCCTCTCCCCCGATTACCCAGCACTGTTCTCCTCCTCCAATTCCCCAGTAAAATCTTTTAAAATACATAAATAAATAAATAAAAATAAAAATAAGAAAAGTATGCTCAATGATCTCAGAGAGAATTTGAACAGAGAGATAGGAAGCATAAAAATGAAGATGGAAATCATGAAAAAGAACCAGTCAGAAATAAAGCATACAATAATGGAAATAAAGAATATATTACAGGGGGCCGGCCGAGTGGCACGATGGTTAAGAACTGACTTGGGACGCCAGAGGGCCCCGGTTCAGATCCCACATATGAGAGCCAGTGACACTGTCCTCCACAGCTAAGATGCTTAACAACAGCTCAACCTGGAGCTGGGTTACCGTCAGTCACCGGCGACGGTGTAGGCTGCAGCCCCTGTGGCAGTGGGTTGCCATGGCCTACCATATGTGGCCAGCAGCCAACGTGAGTGGCCAGCAGCCGCAGTGAGCGGCCGTCCAGAAGCCAGTGACTGATGTGCCTCACCTGGGAAGAGCGCAATGATGGTGCCAACTTGGGCCAGTGAAGCAACCTCCTCCACAACTAGACAGAAGAACAAAACGACAGCAACTTGTCTGTTCCCCTTCCCCCAATTCCCCAGCACTGTTCCCATCCCCCCAGTTCCCCAATAAAAAAAATAGAAGATATTACAGGGAATCAACAGTAGAGTAGATGAAACAGAAGATCCAACCAGTGATGTAGAAGATAAGGTAGCAGAAAGCACCCAACCAGACAGCAAAAAGAAAAAATAATCCAAAAAATTCAGGGGACTTTAAGGGGCCTCTGGAACAATATCAAACATACCAACATTCACATTATAGAGGTACCAGAAGGAGAAGAAAGAGAACAAAGAATGAAAAACCTACTTGAAGAAATAATGGCAGAAAACTTCCCTAACCTGGTGAAGGAAATAGACATACAAGCCCAGGAAGTGCATAGAGAGGCCCAAACAAGATAAACCCAAAGAAACCAACACCAAGACACATCATAGTTAAAATGCCAAATGTTAAAGACAAAGAGAGAATCTTAAAAGCAGCAAGAGAAATGCAGTTAGTTACCTACAAGGGAGCCCCCATAAGACTGGCAGCTGATTTTTCAACAGAAACTTTGCAGGCAAGAAGGGAGTGGCAGGAAATATTCTAAGTGATGAAAAGCAATGCCGTACAACCAAGATTGCTCTACCCAGCAAAGCTGTCATTTAGAATTCAAGGACAGATAAGAAGCTTCTCTGACAAGAAAAAGCTGAAGGAGTTCATCACCACCAAACCAGTATTATAAGGAATCTTAGAGGGACTGCTTTAAGATGAGAAGAGCATTAAGGATGTGTGAAAGGGGAAGGGATTAAGAAGTACAAATTGGTTGTTGCAAAGTAGTCAGGGTATATAGGGTATAGCATAAGGAATATAATCAATAATATTGTAATAAATAGGTATTGTGTCAGATAGGTACTAGATCTATCAGGGAGATAGATAAGAATGGGGTTGGGCGCTGGGTGAAAAAGGTGTAGGCATTAAGAAATGCAAACTGGTAGCTAAAACAGTATGGGAAATAGAATCAACAGGGTTGTAAAGATCATGTAAGGTACAGATGTGCACTGGACTTATTAGGGGAATCACTTTATAAGCTGTGTAGATGCATGACCAATGAGCTATACACCAGATGCTGAAGTAGAATAATATTGAATGTCAACTATAACTAAATATATAGGTATATATAGTAATGAGATGTGGAGTACAACATAGGGAAGATAGTTGATGGTATTGTAACAGCTATATAAGATGTCAGAGAAGTAGTAGCTTGGGGGGTGGGTTATCATTTTATGAGGGGTTTAAATGTATATTATATTGCTTTGTACACCTGAAACTAATATATATATATTAGTTTCATAGAATATATATATATATATATATATATATATATATATATACTCACAGGATGTAAAGTACAGCATAAAAATATAGTCAGTGGTATTATAACAGCTATATACGATGTCAGGGGGGTAGTAAACTTGGAGGATTGTCACTTTGTGAGGGGTGTAAGTTTCTAATCATTATATTGTTTCTTACACCTGAGACTAATATTAAAAAAATAAATTTAATTTTAAAAATATTATGTTAATAACATAACTATCCATCTTAAGGAATTAGAACAAAGAAGAGAAAACTGAACCCAGAGGAATCAGAATAGAACAAATGATAAATATTAGAATAGAGATAAACAAAATAGATTAGAGAAAAACAATATTGAAAATTAAATAAATCCAAAAGTTGGTTCTTTGTGAAGAACAAAATTGACAAATTTTTAGAAGATTATTCAAGACAAAAATAAAGATTCAAATTACTAAAATCTGGAGTGAATGTAGGATATTTACTACTGACCTTACAGAAATAAAAAGGATTATAAGAGAATGCTATGAAGGATTACATGCCAACAAATTAGATACTTACATGAAATGGATAAATTTCTAAAAACACACAAACTAAAAAAATGATTTCAAGAAGAAACAGAACATCTGAGCAGACCTATAAGTACAGAGATTGGATCAGTAATCAAAAACATGCCAACAGAGGAAAGCCCAGGACCATGCAGCTTCACTGGTGAATTCTACCAAATATTTAAAGAGTAATTAACAGTAATCTTCCTCAAGTTCTTCTAAAAATATAAAAGAGAACACTTTCTAACTCATTATATGAGGCTAGTATTATCTTGTTACCAAAGCCAAAGACATCACAAAAATAGAAAACTTATAGACCCCTTATAAATATAGATGCATAACTTTTCAACCAAATACTAGCAAATGGAATCCATCAGCATATTAAAAGGATTATAAAACATGATCAAATGGGATTTATTTTAGGAAAATAAAGTGGCTTAATAAATGAAAATCAATCAGTGCAACACACTATATTACTGGATTGGAGGGAAAAAACACCCAATGATCATTTAATAGATACCAAAGAAAAAAGCATTTGAAAAACTGAAACACACGTTTGTGAGGAAAACTACTTCATAAAACAAAATACAAAGAAGTTTCCTCAACCTGATGAAGAGCATTTATCAAAAACCCACAGCAGGCAGGCCAAGTGGCGCGATGGTTAAGAACTGGCTTGGGACGCCAGAGGGCCCGTGTTCGGATCCCACATATGAGAGCCAGTGACACTGCCCTCCACAGCTAAGATGCTGAACAACAGCTCAACCTGGAGCTGGGCTGCTGTGAGGCGTCAGCGACGGCATAGGCTGCAGTCCCCTGCTGCAGTGGGTTGCCATGGGCTACTGTGTGTAGCCAGCAGCCAGCGTCAGCGGCCATCAGCTGCAGTGAGCAGCCGTCCAGAAGCCGATGACTGATCTGCCTCGCCCGGGAAGAGCGCAATGATGATGCCAACTTGAGCCAGTGAAGCAACATTCTCCACTACTAGATTGAAGAACAAAACGACAGTAACTTGTCTGTTCCCCTTCCCCCAATTCCCCAGCACTGTTCCCATCCCCCCAATTCCCCAATAAAAATCTTTTAAAAAAAACCCACAGCTAACATTATATTTAATGGTGAAAAACTCAAAGCTTCTACCCTAAAATCAGGAACAGACAAGAATGCCTCTTTCATCACTGTTATTCAACATTGTCTTGAAACTTGTAGCCAGAGCAATTAGGCAAGAAAAAGAAATAAAAGACATCCAAATTGGAAAAGAACAAATAAAACATGCTCTGTTCATAGAGGATGTGATCCTAAATATAAAAATTGTCAAAGAATCCACAAGAAAATTACAAAGACTAATGAATTCAGCAAAGTGGCAAGGTACAGGATTGACATGAAAAAGTCAGTGGTATTTCTGTACAGTAGCAATAAACAATTCCATTTCCAGAAAATTAAAAAAATAATTATATTTTCAATAACATCAAAAGAAAAAAAATACTTAGGAATAAATTTAACCAAAGAAGACCCATACTGAAAATAACAAAACATTGAGGAAACTAGTTAAAGAAAATCTAAATGGAAAGACATCTCTTGTTCATGAACTGGAAGATATCATATTGTTAAGATGACAATATTCCCCAAAGTGATCTCCAGATTCAATGCAATCTCCCTAAAAACCCAGAGAGCCCTTTTTTGCAGAAATGTACATTCTGATCTTAAAATTAACATGGAATTGCAAGGGGCCCTAAGAGCCAAAACCCTATTTAAAAATAAGAATAAAATTGGAGGTTTCACACTTCCTGATTTCAAAACTTACTACAAGGTTACGGTGTCAAAACAGAATAGTACTGGCATAAAGATAGACATGCAGGTGAATGGGATAGAATTGATAGTCCAGAAATAGATCCATGCATTTATGGTCAATTGATTATCAACGAGAGTGTCAAGATCATCAATGGGGGAAGAAATAGTCTCTTCAACAAATGGTTCTGAAATAACTGGATATCCACATATAAAAGAATGAAGGTAGACTATTACCTCAGCCTATATACAAAAATTAACTCAATTTTTGTTTTGTTTGTTGCGGCTGCTTGTTTTGGGTTGCTGTTTTAGTTACTTTTCTAAATTATTTTTGTGAAGTTTCTATTCTTTATCATATGTGGCCAGTGAAGTTGGTGTTCCATAGGCTTTGTGGTCAGTTAGTATATTGAAAGTATCTATAAACACCTGAAGCCCCAAAATATTTTTTAAAGAATTTTTAAAACTCTCCCACTCTGTGAAGATTGCCTCTGTGTTGGGACACTCTTTTCAATGCTTAGCCAAGTCCATTTGCAATACTGCCTTCACCTTTACTTCCTGCTTGTGCAGAGCCTGAAGGTCAGCCAGAGGTGAACATTTAGAATCTGCAATGAGAATTAGGCCCTTTTTGAGCATGTGTCCTGTCTTGACATATGCATGGCCTTCTCAATTATCTGATTTACTCAGGAGCTTTTAAAAGCCTTCATTCCCCCACATACGTTCTTTCCAAAACTATTTCTTCCCTGGTTTTTTGATCTGTCTCTTGTTTGTTCTAACTATTATCTATTGCCCCAGGTTGCTTTGGCCAATACTTTTGCCTTTAAGTGCTTTTGGCAAATGCCACCAGGGAAGCATCCACAGACCTGAGAATGCTCTGAGCAGGGCGAAACAAAGGTAAGCCCCTTGTGTATCAGTCTTTCAGGGAGCCACTAGACAGATCGAAATACAGTCACAGTTGTTTGAGAATAAGGTCTGTATTGCTCCCTCAGGTACTTGGCAACCTGTACCAGGAGTATAGGCTGCTGTCTTCATGGCCACCTCCCATCTGGTATGTGGGGAAAAGTAGGTAGACAATTTAAAATATCAGAGAACTCTCTTGCTGCAATGTAGCAGCTTCTTTCTTCATTAAGCTTTCCCCTGGTTATTGTACATTTTCAAATAAATTTCAGAGTTCTGCAAAAGTTGATTCTGACTGTTTTTGCCAGCTTGTTAGTTACTTTAATGGAGGGATGGAGCCCTGGGGTTCCCTACTCTGCCAATTTTGGTATAAAGAAAGCTATCATAGCCAAAAGCCATTAATATTCCAAATAAGATTAATTTCAACTCCTTGTCATCTTTCACTCATCCTTCCAGCTCAGCCATCACCTCCTCCAGGAACTTTACTGACCACTCCACAACCAATTCTATAATTAGTGTTTTTCCCTTCTTTCTCACCAACTAGACTTAGTCCCTTGAAAACATAGACTGTATCCTCTCATTTCAGGATCCCCAGCACCTAACGGGGTTCTAGTTATGTGATAGTGCTTATAAATGCCAAGTGAAGGGCACAACAGAATAATGGAAGCTAAAAGAAAAGGAAGAAAAAGAGGTAGAAACAGAGACAATTCTGTGATTTCTATAGTCCTGGTTAAAACACAGGCTGAAACCTATAAGGGGATATCCTTGTCTTGGTTTTAATCCAAGGAAAAGTAAGTTTTTTAAAGACACACATCCCTGAAGAAAAAAACTCACCATATCCAAACTGATGTATTTATCTTTTGGGGAAGTGCCTTCATATAATGTTAAACTTCGTAACAACTTCAAACAATTTCTAAGATTAATGCAACAAAACTTGATAAATTCCAAGGTGTATTAAAATTGTTATTATTAAATTTAAGATACTTGTGACCCTTAAGACCTTTATCGAATCAATTTCCACTGTACTGAAACAAGAAGGTGATATATAATGGCCTATAAAGTGATATTTTAAAAGTAACCTGACTGAGTTATCATTCTTGATGAAACATTGATAATATCACAAATACCACCACACTTTACTTTGCAGATGTGCAAGTTTGAAAAGTGTGAATGTATGTTGACAAAAGAGTAGAACAATTCAATTGCATAAATTAATCAATCTGAGAAACCACATTAGAAACATAGCTAATTTTTACATGATGTGCAGTAAGTCTGTATACTTTCAATTTTAGTATAACCTCTGTCATGAAGCCTTCATAACAACTTTAAATGATAACCATTGATGATAAAGGAAGCAAAATAACATTTTAAAGTTCATCATATTAGTATGTATCTACACTTATGCAGATTTAATCTCCCGGGAATCAAAGGTTCTAAATAGAATAGAGAAAAAGCAAATACAATAAATATAAGCTATATATGCTGAGTACTGAGGAATACTTTTATACTGCTTTAGAAAAATTACACTTTTTATTGTATATTCTGTCTTTTCTTGTACTTTGCAACCACAGTGACCTCTGCAATGTAGCTGCCCAGCAGATGCCAAAAGAAAAGAGAGGAGGCACCTGGGTGGTTAATCTCGGAAACACTAGAGTCACGTACCCTGTTTTCCCATGTGAACAGAATGCATGGGTAGGAAACCATAGTAGCTAATCAATACAAGTGTGAGCATAGCTGAATACAATATCACACTGTAAGTAAATATAGTTTAAAATCAATTTCATCTGACCCATAGTGACAACACGCATAGTTATTATTATGCGTATGGTAAAATTAGCTATGAAGAGTCAGCAGAGCTCATAAATTTATTTTATACAAACTGGATCTTTTTATTTCCTTTCTCTATGTTAGTTCTTGAGTATCTATAAGTAACATCACTCGAACATTTTCACTAAAGTCATTCACAATTTTAAGTCTTCCCACCACCACTCCCACCATAAAAACACACTATTACACATAATCTCTTACATATGCTCACATTCCAAGGTGCCCTGGAAAACTCAAAGAAACAGAGACTCTGGGACATTGAGCTCCAGCCAACTAACTCACTGGCAGGACATGCTTGGATCACCACACTTGGAGAGGAGGGCAAGGACAGATGAGTTATCAAGCAAGTGCTATGGTGTGAAACAAAGAGGAATGGGGCAGATTCAGTGGGTTTGGTTTATAAGAGGGTTTCTCATTTGTGCTTGAGGGTGAGCAATTTTTTTTCTCAGATACCTGCTTATAATATTGCCTACTCATATTTTCTACTATTTTTTCTACAGGATCATTTATAATTTCCTTATACTTTTGTAGGAATTCTTTAAACACTCTAGATGTGAGGCCTTTGCTGGTTATAAGAATTGAAAATGTCTTCTCACATCCTGCAAATTGTCTTTTTACTTGTAGAAATACTGAATTGTGAAGAGTAAGGAAGGGGCCTTGAGGATACAGAGGGTACCCCAGCAAGATTGCCAGTTCCAACCAAAGAAGCCAACATGGTCTTCCAGGCAGATCTCAAGACCCCTGCCTCTCAACTGAGATCAGATAGGGTGAGAGTTCCATGAATCCCTCAATAGGCAGGGACAGCTCTACACCCCTGCCCAGCAGGAAGCAGATACAGAAGAAAAGACCTCCTGTCCCTCAATTTCCCATAGAAATTTTATGGAGATCATGTTTCTCAAGGGGAAAACAAAGCAGGCAGTTAGATTCAGGCATTGGGTCTCTGCATTCCTGCACATCCCAAAGAGTGCACCGCCCAAAAGACTTCCCATCTCCACCCAAAACTTCTCTTTTCTTCTAATAAATTCCTTTTCTAAACAGATGAGGTCAGGGCCAGCCGAGTGGTTCAGCTGGTTAAGAGCTCACTTGGGAGCACCAGCTCTGAGCAGCAGGGCCCCGGTTCGGATCCCACATTGAGGGCCAGTGATGATCGCCCTCTACAGCTAAGATGATGAACAACAGCTCAACCTGGAGCTGGGCTGCTGTGAGTCACCAGCGATGGCGTAGGCTGTAGCAGGGCTGCAATGGGCTGTCGTGAGATATGTGAGTGCCTGGCAGCCAGTGTAAATGGCTGGTAGCCAGTATGAGCTACCAGGAGCTGCTGTGAATGGCCGACCAATGACTGGCAACCGATTGCCTCACCCACAAAGAGCACAATGATCATACCAACATGGGCCAGTGAAGCGACATCCTCCACAATTAGACTGAAGAACAAAAACAGCAATTTGTCTACCTGTCTATTCCCCTTCTCCAATTCCCCAACGCTGTTCCCCAATAAAATCTTAAAAAAAAGAGAGATGAGATCAATCAGGTGGTCCCACACCCAGAGAGGAACTGCCCATTCTAGAGGAAAAAGGGATAAAAACTCCAAGTCTTGGCCACTCAACGCCTTTTGAGCATTTTGAGCCTTGCCTCTACTCGGGGTCTGCTCCAAACTCTTTGGAGTGTACTTTTTCTCTTAATAGTGACTCCCTGGTTCTGGCCCTGGCCCTTGCCCTGGGCCCCCTTGAACTTTTTGAGCTACCTTTGCTCAGCCCGCTCCAAACTCTTTGGAGTGTACTCTTTTTTATAATAATGGCCCTTGAGCCATTCTCTACTGCTCAGGGCCACTTCTGCTTCATTGAAATGTATTCGTACTTCTAATAAACTCTTTTTTTGCAACTTTACCTCTCTGGTCCATGTTTCCATTCTTTGGTTCCATGAGACCATGACCCCGGCACAAGAAATATCTTACATCATATTTTATATTACAACCGCACTCAATACTTCTGATGGTTCACTTCTAACATCAGACATGTGGGGTTTCCCATACCATGTAATTCTCCAATTTTTGGTGGACATCAACTGGGTGTCCTACAATTTAACTCAATTCAGACACTAACTGCTGGAGTTAGACCAGACCCATAAGTTAAGACTGCTCTCAACTTCAGACACCAATCACAAATTCAGATTGTCATCTGTCCTTCTCACTGACATACTATAAATCAGAAGTTTTTTTAACCCCCTCATCGAGTTTGATAATTTCCTAGAATGGCTGGCTCACATAAAAAATAAAAATAAAATTAAAAAATAAAATAAAAGAGGAATGGGGCAGAAAGCAGGGGGCTGAAGCAGGAGGGGAAGAATCAACTAGGTGGCAGATTTATGAGCAGCTAATTATCTCAGGACAAGCACAGACTGACTAATATGGAATGACTGAGGATATAGCCCTTGAGAAAAATTACTAGACTAGAATTGGAGGAAACTTACAGACCCTTTTGCCCTTAGCACTTCTTAGAAATAGCTTACCAATAGTGCCACATCCAAAATACATTTATATTATTAATATAAATGCATTTGTACTAGAGTGTAAAATGACTACTGCTTTGCTTTTGATCTGACGGCAAGGAAAGGATTTTTTAAAGGGCACTGGGTACCTAAAGGTCAATAGGTTATAGCTGATGATTGAATAAACAGGAAGAGGTAAATGAACTTCTATTTTCTCTGGTGAGGGCAGTACTGATAGGCCAAACCCCATGCCACCCCATAGCATCTTTTTGAGGTGCCACTTAAGATATCCCTGTGATTTTTCCATAACATTTTCACGTCTTTCTCAATGGACTGCACTTTGCTATTAGAAAGGAATGGGCAACAGGGAGATCCAGTAGGACTTTATCAAACCCAAACCTGAGAAGGACAGGTCCATAAAGTCACTGATAAAAGAAGTCAGTTATTCTTCCAGATGTGCCTCAAGGCTAAGAAAAGAGGATGGTCACTTCTTCACCAACTCTTCCAATGCCTGGATGCCACACTCGACTATTGTCTTGCACTTCACAAGGCAGTGGCTAGGAAGACAGCAGACCACTCTCTGAAGGTGCCACCACATTCTCTGGAAATTTAGGATCAGAGGTTTAGAAGAACCCAGATCGTACAATAAATACCTTGTGCCAGGTAAGGGCATTCATTACCCACTACCCTAATAGGCTCAGATTCATACAAATGCTTCAAAGGAGACAGACACTGTACCCAACATAGCAGCACAATGAAAAAGCAACATTTAAGCCCTGCTCTTTCTGCCCAAGGGCACACTCAGCACTATACCCTCACCAGAGGTGCTTCTGCTCTGAAGTGCCACATGTCATCTCTCTGTGAAATGTACCTTTTCCTATCTGCCCTTAGAGACTCATAGATGAATCAATGCTTTTGACACTTTCTTGTTGGTAGTAATAACAGCTATTATTTAGAAAGTAGTTATACAAAAAAACTGACTATGCAAAAAAATGTTATATATTACCTCATTTAATCATCAAAACAACTCCATGAGTTATATGTACAATTATTATACCATTTTACAGATGAAGAAACTGGAATTCATGAAGCTTAAGTAATTTGCCCAGGATCAGGAAGTGGTGGATTTAACACTTTTGTAAACACTCTGCATACTTGCTTTAGATCTTCGTTCTTTCAAGAAATTTAATATTAGTGATACAGCTAAACCTCTCCTCCATCACATTTTTTCTTTCTCTCCCTTCTCCCTTCCCTCTCCAAAAGTAATTTAAAGTTGGTGTATATCTTCCTGTGTTGCTATTATAAATATATATTTATCCATAAAGAATATATAGTACCACCTCTGTGATAAATGGCATCAACTTTTTTCAAACTTGCATTTTTCGCTTTACATAATGTTTTCTAAATCTTCCCATGTTGATAACTGTAAGCTAATTCATTCATTTTAACTGCTGGTTAATAATTCACTCTATGGGGGGCCAGCCAAGTGGCTAATTGGTTAAGAGCTGGCTTGGGAGTGCGAGCTCTGAGCAACAGGGCCGCAGGTTCGGTTCCCACATGGGCCAGTGACACTGCACCCTCTACAGCTAAGATGGTGAACAACAGCTCAAACTCGAGCTGGGCTGTCGTGAGTCGTGTGCGATGGTGTGGGCTGCTGTGGGACTGCAGTGGGACTGCCGCGGGCTGCCGTAAGCTACCGTGAGTGGCCGGCAGCCAGCATGAGTGGCCGGCAGCTAGCATGAGCTGCCATGAGCTGCAGTGAGCTGCCGTCCAATGGCCAGTGACAGACTTCCTCAGCCGGGAAGGACGCAATGATCACAATACCAACATGGGCCGGTGAAGCGACGCCCTCCATAACTAGACTAAAGAACAAAAGGACAGCGACTTGTCTGTTTCCCTCCCCCAATTCCCCAATAAAATCTTTATTAAAAAAAAAAGAGTTCATTCTATGAATGTGCGTTTTCCAGTTTTTTACAATTAGCAACAGTTGCAATTAACAGCATTGTATGTGTCTCCTGGTGTAAATCTGCGAATATGTGCTTAGAAGTAGAACTTTACCCATGCATGCATCTCCAATTTTATTGTATATTGCTAAATTGTTCTCCAGGATGGTCTTACCAATTTACACTTCTGTCTGGTTACAAATACAGAATTTCCGCACTCCGGAACTTCTGAACAGAGTCATGTTAAATATAATAGCACAATTGAGACAATTGATGCTTAAGAGAGACAGCACAAGATAGTGGTTCCCAAGCCTAAATGTTCATCAGAATCACCCAGTGGACTTATATAAGCAGATTTCCAGTCCTGGCCCCAGACAAAATATTCCCCAAGTGATCCTGATGCAGTTGACATGTGAACCAGTTTGTAGACCACTGGTGTCAGCCACTTTCTGACCACACACTATTCCAGGTTTTTCTCTTCTTTAACCATATGTTAATTTAGACTATTATAAAGCAACACATGAGACTGCATTAGCTGCTATCCTTTACACATTACCATAGAATATGTGCTTGACTTTCACTATAGGCTGTCATAAAAGAACCATATAAGGATTGAGAGGGAGAAGGGTTGTATTATGTATTGGGTTGTCAGAAAAGTCATGACGCATTTTTGCAATGAAAAACATAAAAAAATATGTCATGACTTTTCTGACAACCCAATAATTCTGTTTCATTCTGCTTTACTTTGTGTTAAGATCCCTAATTAAATTAAGAAAAATAGTCTTGTTTTAGCTGTCCCCAAATTCACCAACAGCTGCCAGAAAAGGACGAATGTTATGCTGTAAACTTTTAAAATGGAGAACCAGGGGATTATGTTTCCTGTGCTCCCAGTCCCACCTCCTTTCCCATAGTTAGTACCAAAGAAAGGAGTATTGACAAAAACCTGACAACTTTTAAAAATTTTATTCAGTTTATAAAGGTGTCGTCTACAAAGGTGAGTAGGAATAAAATTGCCTAATTTTTCTTTAGTCAGTTTTCTTGTGTGTCTTGTTTTTATTGTTTTCTGCAGAATGCACCACATAGAACATAATTGCAAGTATATGACTGGCTGTGCAAAAGAGGATGGTGCTTAGGTAGAGATGAGAGAATGATTTCCTTTAAATAACTACTTAGACACAGCTCTGTCCTACAAACATGTGGCACCTCCACGTGCATGGCTGAGCTGCCCAGCCTGTGGACCCAAAGGATGTCAGGATGCCCCCCTCCTGTGATCAATGTGTGGAACCAGGTGCCCGTGAACCCCACTCTAGAGCCTTCCCAGCCCCCTACACATGATCTGGCTGGACAAGGACACTAGAATTTCTGGAAGGTCTGTAACAGTGAAAGAATGTAGTGAGTCTCCTGGTCCCCAGGGTTCAGAGAGTGGACGTGCCTAGATGACCTTCTTCAGCTCGTTGTACAGAACCAGTACTAAAAAGCTGCCCATGCCCCTGAGGATGTTGGACCAGGCGCTTTTGAAGAAGGCTTTGCCACCCTTGTCCTTGAAGATCTTCCACCTGCAGTCCATGGTCCCTTGGTACCTGATGTCCACTCTTTTGTGCCCCAACTGCGTCATCATGTGCTGCCTAACGGTGTCAAAGGGGTAAGACACTATGCCAGCCATGGCAATCACCACCTGGACAATCGTCCAGCTCACCACAATGTGGGTGTTCTTAGGGTCTGGGGGCATGCCTTTGGCAGTGTAATACATGCCAAAGTAGGTGGCCCAATAGATGATTATACCCAGCAAGGACAGGTTGAAGCACTGGTACAGGGCCCAGAGGCCATCGGACTTAGTGATCATCACCAGACAGTCCCCCAGGCTCTTATACTCCCACTTGGTGCCCAATTTCTCCACATTAGCCACCAGACGTGTTCTGGCAAAATCCACAAGGTAGATGAAGCAGAGTGAGGTGGCTCCTGCCACACCACCAGATGCCACGATGCCAACAAAATACCTCCAGAACTGTGTGTGCTTGTCCACACACCCCCACCCCCACCCCAGGAAGACCTGCTTGCACTTACCCTTGAAGGCAAAGTTGAGAGCTTGCATGGCAAAGTAACAGATGACATTGGCCTGGTTGCCCCTCCAGAAGGACAGCACACCCTTCTCCTTGGGGATACCCATGATGCATTCCACCAAGCCCTTGTACTGCTTGTCAGCTGCAATCTGCTTGCTGGCATGTTGCACCTGCAGCAGCAGCTTGATCTGCTCAATTGAGGCCATGGCCATCTTGGAAATGGCAATGGCGATGCCTCCGGCCAGGAAGTCCTTGGTGAAGGAGATGGCCTGTTCCATCATGGTGACACAGCAGGCACAAAGTGGAGTGGAAGAGTGGAGAGCCAGAGAGTGGGTGTCACAGGGTCAGTGCTGTCGCTGCCACGACCAAAAGTCTTGAGTCAGTTTTGATAAGTAATATTTTTCTAGGAATTTTCTAACCTCATCTAAAGTTTCCAATTATAGTCATTTACAATATACTCTTATCTCCTTAAAGTCTGCAGCAGATGTAGTGATATCTCATTTTTCATTTCTGAATTTGATTACTTAGACCTTTTCTTAGTTTTTTTTATTAGTCTTGTTGGGGATTTGTCAATTTTATTGCTCTTTTTAAAGGAGCAACTTTTGGTGTTGCTTGTCCACTGCAGTTTTGTTTTTATTTTGTACTCTAGAAATGTTTTTTTTTAATTGGGGAATTGGGGGGATGGGAACAGTGCTGGGGAATTGGGGGAAGGGGAACAGACAAGTTGCTCTCCTTTTGGTCTTCAGTCTAGTTGTGGAGGACGTTGCTTCACTGGCCCAAGTTGGTACCATCATTGCGCTCTTCTCAGGCGAGGCACATCAGTCGCCGGCTTCTGGACGGCCGCTCACTGCGGCTGCTGGCCGCTCAAGCTGGCTACACATGGTAGCCCATGGCAACCCACTGCCACAGGGGCTGCAGACTACGCCGTCGCCAGCAACTCATGGCAGCCCAGCTCCAGGTCAAGCTGTTGCTCAGCATCTTAGCTGTAGAGGGCAGTGTCACTGGCCCTCATATGTGGGGTCCGAACCGGGGCCCTCTGGCGTCCCAAGCCAGTGCTTATCAATCGCGCCACTCAGTCGGCCCTTATTTTGTACTCTATTTCATTAATTTCTGTTCTTACTGACAATGTTAAACATTATCTGAGCCCTGTGCTCCCACCCTTTTGTGCATTAACTAACTTGCAAAAGATCACCCTGCCATCACATATCCCTAGAGAAGACTCACCTCCACTCTTCCTCAATACCTCAGATAAGATCCATCTCCATTCTTCCTCATGACTCCAATAAGACTTACCTAAAATTTCCTTGTTTATCTGCTTCTATAAAACCCCAGATCCAACTCCTTTCCTTTGTGACATTCCTCATTAAAGAATATTCACCTGATTGCAATAACCTAAATAAAATCATCTCCTTAATTGTCCAGTGTATTTTGTCTTCATATCACCATTACTATTTTTTTCTTCTACAATCTTTGCACTTACTTATTTTTTAACTTCAGAAACTTAGCTTTTTTAAATTTCAACTTTTCTTCTTTTCAATATAGACATTTCAAAGCTAGAACTTTCCTTCCAGGTACTACTTTAACTGCATTTCACAAGTTTTGATATATAATATATTCACTGTTGTGAAGTTCAAAGTATCTTCTAATTTCCATTATGATGTCTTCATTGATCCAACAATTATTTTAAAATCTATTTCTTAATTTCCAAAATATGGAATTTTCTAGATATATTTTTGTTATTGATATCTAATTTAATTGCATCAATGTTGGAAAATATATTCTCAATGATTTAAATTATTTGAAATGTGTTAGGAGTATCATTATGGCCCAGTTTATGATCATATTTGATAAATGTTTCATATGTACTTGAAAACAATTATATTCTGCAGTTTTTCATATAGTATTCTATATTTTTTCCTTTGCTCAAATTTGTTCATTGTGTAATCTGAACAATATCATAATATTGGCTTATAATTCAGAGAATAAATATCCATGAGTCCACATTGAATAAATTATTGAATAAATACATAAATGGGGAGAAGAGAGAACTCTCCCATGCAAAAAACATTGAAATAAATTATGTAGATACTCTATCCTGAAAGAGGAAGAGCATAATTCCCCACTCCTTGAGTGTGAGCTGGACTTAATGAGTATGGAAAGAGGAAAATAGTGATTTCATAGTGGAAAAACCTAGCAGACACCACCTTAACTAAGTGATCAGAGTTAACATCACCAGTGATAAGTCATATTGAAATCACTTACCCCCTGATATGATGCAATGATGTGGGTACTTAACTTCTATGGTATTCTTTCCAAAAACCCCAGAGAAATCATTGAATTTTAATCATGAGAAAAAATCACATCAAATCCAAATTGAGGGACAGTAATAGAAGGAAAAGACAAGCCACTTGTAATACATATATACAATTACAGAAGCAAAGGCAGACTATAGAAGGGACTCCTACAAATCAACAAGGAAAAGAAAACAACCCAATTTTTTAAATAGCACTTCAAAAAATACTGAATAAGAACTTCACAAAAAAGGATAGCCAAATGACCATTAAACATGTAAAAATATGTTCAATATCATTAGTCATCAAGGAAATGCAAATCAATATAGCAATGAGATACCACTAAATGCCTATCAGAATTGCTGACATTTAAAAGGATGATAATACCAACCATTTGTAAGGATGTGGAGCAACTAAAACTCTCATACATTGCTTATGGATATGTAAATTAATTCAATCACTTCAGAAAACTCTTTGGCAATTTATTTTAAAACTTAATACTAGCTTAACCCCTGACCCAGTAATTACCTTCTTAGGTATATACCCAAGATAATTGAGTACATATGCCCCTCAAAAGACATGCACAAGAACATTAATAGCAGCTTTATTTATAATAGCCACAAACTAGAAA
This sequence comes from Hipposideros armiger, assembly GCF_001890085.2. Lineage (NCBI taxonomy): Eukaryota > Metazoa > Chordata > Mammalia > Chiroptera > Hipposideridae > Hipposideros > Hipposideros armiger. The sequence goes on from NW_017731631.1 coordinate 392,374, forward strand.
TAAGTCAAATGTTCATTAATAGTAGAATTAATAAATTGTGGTATTTTCATATAATGGGATATGAACAGCAGCAATAAAAAAGAACAATCTACTGCCACACACAAAATTATGTTTGGGTTTCACATACAAGTACATAATACTGAACTAAAGAAGCCAGAAACTAGAGTACTTTTGGTATGATTCCATTTATATGAAGTTCAAGAACAAGTAAAATTAACAAATGGTAACATGATGAAAAAAATGGCCACAGGCTTTTTGGCAGTTCTTGTCATGAAGAAGTACAGTTTATTTCTCCACCCCTTGGAATATAGGATAGCCTTGTGACTTACTTCAACCAAAAGAATGCAGTGGGGGTGACATTGCACAAGTTCTGGGCAATTTGCTGTTGCTTTCTTGCTGCCCTGAGATCTCCATATAAAGCAGCGCAGCCTAACCTCTTGGATGATTAAATACCCACATAGAGAGAGAGGCTCACCTGACAGCCAGCACCAACCACTAGACAGATGTATGAGACCAGCTTGGACCATCCAGGCCCATTCAAGCTGCCAAATGACTGCAACCAAATGAGTGACCACAGATGAGACCAGCAGAAGAATTGCCAAGCTGAGCTCAGCCTAAACTCCTGGTTCACAGAATTATGAGCAAATAAAGTGGTTTTTATTTTAAGCCACCAAGTTTTAGAGTGGTTTGTAATAGAAAGCTGATACAGTGATAAAAGAGAGAATACTGGTTACCTCTGGAGGGTGGATATTGATTGTGAAGGAATACGTGAGAGCCATCTGAAGGGCTAGATATATTTTATATTTTCATCTGAGTGGTGGCTACACAGAGTATATTAATACAGTACACAGGTATACATATTTATGAAAAATTATTCAAGCTGTACACTTAAGATTTGGGTATCTTTTGTGTGTTATACACCAATAATTTGTTTTAAAGGCAAGGTCCAGTTTGGTTTGGTTTGGTTCTCTCTGAGTATGGTAGGCAGAATAATGTCCCCCAAAGGTGTCCTAATCCTTGGAAACTGTGAATACGATAGGTTACGTGGAAAGGGTCAATTAATGTTTCAGATGAAATTAAGGTTGCTAATTAGCAGATAGGGAGATTATCTTGGATTATCCAATTGGGAGGGCCTATTGTCCATAAAAAATGGAAGCAGGAGACAGAAGAGTAATTGTAAAGTCAGAGGGAGATGTGACTACAAAAGAATAATCAGAAAAATGCAACATCTCTAGCTTTCAAGATGGAAAGAGGACCACAAGCTAAGGAATGCAGGTGGCCTCTAGAAGCTGGGAAAAGCAGGTAAATGGAACCTCGAGTATTCAGAAAGAACTAGCCCTGCCAGTACCTTGATTTTAGCCCAGTGAGACCCAGCTCAAACTTCGGAATTATAGAACTGTTAGATAATAAATATGTGTTGTTTTAAGTCACTAAATTTGTAGTAATTTGTTACAGCAGCAATAGAAAATGAAAAAAAAACTGACCTCAGTGTATCTTGTTATAGCTCTTAGTGACCAGCAATTTTGTTTCACACCCAATTACTTCCTAAAGTAGTAAGGCAGCCCTAGAAGAGTCAGGGCAAGAATAGTTCTTTTGTGCACAGCCTCAGAAAACCAAGACCACCATCTAAGATTGCCTTCATGGATGTACCACCTGTGCAGTTGCACAAGGCTTTATGCTTAAAAGGGCCCCACCCTTGGTATAATGCTTTGCTGTTCTTGTCTTGAAATTCTTAATAAGTTTTTAACAAGGAACTCTGTATTTTCATTTTGCACTGGGCTAAATGAATTATATTGTCAGTCCTGCCACCATCCCCTGCATTCCTCTTTACTCAGTGTCAGTGCCAGCCCACAAGAGCAGCCTCTTTTTAAATTGCTGGTAACTTTATTTCATGGGTCTTATTATCCTTTCCTGCTATTAGGCCTTGAAAAGGGCCATGCTCTACAACTTGATAGATCCTCCTAACTCCAAATATCAGGACAAAGGGGTTGGATATAGAATTCTCTTCCCTCCCTGGACTTTTCATGGTGACTGGCCCACCCTCCCTCCAGAATTCTTTACATTTGTCTGGTGAACACCTGTAAAACCTAGATGGCCTCTCAAATACCTGCTCCAACATATCCTTCTGACTGCTTGTATAGAGACTTATTGGCAGCTCCTTTCTCTGAAGAGGAAAAAATATAATTATCTCAGATAGGACACCTCACTGTATGTAGAACACTAGTTCCTGGAGATATTAATAAGTGTTACAACAAAAAGAAGTTGTGTGGCCAAGGAACTTTGACAAACTGAGTTTAAAAAATTAACCTATTTTTGCTGCTGTTGTTGCTGTTTTCTGAGAGACTTCTCCACTCACTTAGTGTGATAGAAGACATCCTGACTTTCCAAAGTGGGGACTGAGGGAGAGCTAAAGTATGTAGTGCTTCATGAACTTGTTTGACAAGGGATCTATTTTTCTCCTGGGGATCTTGCAGGATGAATTTTACACAGAAAACGGTTAGGGGAATGTTCTCCTAAACAAATTAAGCTCTACCAAGTTGAGCCTTTAGTGTATCTCCTTTTCCATTGAAATATCACCATGTACGCAAGCACATACCTAAGTGAGAATTTATTTTTTTTAATTTTATTGGGGAATTGGGGGAGGGAACAGCGTTGGGGAATCAGGGAAGGGGAGTAGACAAGTTTCTGTCCTTTTGTTCTTCAGTCTGGTTGTGGAGGATGTCGCTTCACTGGCTCATGTTGATATTGTGATCATTGCACTCTTCCAGGATGAGGCAGATTGGTCACCAGCCATCAGACCGCTGCTCACGGCAACTGACGGCAACTCACGCCACCTGCTGGCCACTCACGCTGGCTGCCGGCCACTCACGGTAGCTCATGGCAGCCCATTGCAGAACCACTGCAGCCTACGCTGTCACCGGCAACGCACGGCAGACCAGCTCCAAGTCAAGCTGTTGTTCACCATCTTAGCTGTAGAGGGCGCAGTATCACTGGCCCATGTGGGATCCGAACCAGCGGCCCTACTGCTCAGAGCTCATGCTCCAAAGCCAACTAAACCAACAAGCCACTCGGCCGGCTCCTAAGTGAGAATTTCTTTGTCTCTAATTCTTCCCTTCCCCTGCACCTCTGGTCACATATATACTCTATATAGAAGGACAGCAGCCTAGGGAGTACTAGTCAAATGTGTGCTGATTGGGTGGAATGATGATGGTGATGATGATGATAAGCTAACATTTATCAAGCACTCTTTTTGTGCCAATAGGCACTGTTCTAAACACTTGCCATGTATCATTTTATTTAATGTCATAGCCTACTTTAAAGAAAAAAACAAGTGTCTTGCATTTGTAATGCATGGAACCTCATTTACAATGGATAAATCTCAGTGGACACAGCTGATGGTAAATTCAGCATTTTTTGTCACCAGGTAGCAGCATTTTTAGTGGTATCTCTCCACCCAATAGAGTATAAAATCCCTTTTATCTACATAAAACAAACAAACCAAAGGGGAGCGGGACCTTTCTAAATCAACAGCAAACTACTGGCAGGTTAATTGCAAACCTATTGGAGAGGAAATTGAAACACCTGGTACTTTTTCTATTTAAATATACATTAATGAATTACTGTTGATACTGCTGTTGAAGAAAACTAAGATTGTTCTGGAAGCGGGGAGCTGATTACTTGAGTAAACTCTAAAGCAAATGCTGGGGGAAATATGCTCTCAGCCTCTGAAGTTATGCTCAGGTCATAAAATATTTCTGTAAACACATATAGAGAATATTCAACTAATGGGATATTGAACACAAAGAAGAGAACTCACTTGATTTTTTATCTTTTCTATAAAAAAGTAATAGAAAAAAGCCAATATGATGGCTGTAACTCAGAACAAATAGCTTTGGAACCCAAATTTCTTCAGGTCTCTCTAGCCTGTGGATACCATAGAAGTCCTGTTGAATGTAATCACCAAATTGTACTGGTTCTTTCATTCATTGCAACCAATCCCCAGCTTCTTCAATTAATGGAGTGTTTCTAGGTGTTCCTGGGGATTGGGTATCTCCTGTGAGCACAAATGACCCTAACCAGCCTTCTACTCAGCTACCACGTGGTTTTTGCCATTTCTTCTGTTTTCACCTCCCCTGCCCCCTCCCTTTTCACTGAATATCATGGCATGAGGCAGGAACCAGTGTCCTACACTAGGCATCTCCTGCCATCTCCACCAGGCTCCTCAGTGTCTCATTGAGGCTGAGGCACTGAAGATTATAAATGTCAAACCTGTATGGTGCTGTGCTGACAAATGGGGAGAAGGCTGCTTCTGCTCTATTATGTATTTTAGTGAAAGGAGGAACACTGGGTAGTATAAGTGAACTAAAACCTCATCATTCTTATTTAGAGCATGCAGATATCGCTTTCATTATAAGTTACTGAACAGGAGCAGAATTTGCCACCCCCAAAATTGCCTTTTATGCAAATGTCATTTTAAACTGGTTATTTTCAAGAAACAACAGACATAAGAGAAGCTCTGAAAAACAACCTAAAATTACCCTTTTGTGAGGGAAATTTACATTTATAAAAGAAATCTCTATTTGTAAGAGTGTCTCCCTCTCTGTACCAGGAAGAGAGGATGACTAAATATTTAGAAACTCTTATCAATGGAGAAGGTAATGACTTAAATCTGTATAATAACCTTACTTTTGTTTATTATATTTTTCCTGGTAACTGCCCATAACTGGTCCCCCCTGCCAAAAACAATCTTCTTTTGTCTTTAGCTGGAGATGGTATTTAAAGTGGTGGCTCAGGCCGTTTCAGGGAGTCAGTAAATTTTCCTAGGAATCCTCCATGTGTACAGGAGGCATACATGTCATTAAACTTCTGTTTGTTTTTCTTCTGTTAATCTGTCTTATTACAGGGTGGAAGGGTCTCAGCCAAAAACCTAGAAGGGTAAGGGGAAAATTATTTTCCTTCCCCTACAGTATTCAGTCTCACATGTAAATGGGTAGGGTGATTCTTTTTTTTTTCTAAATAGGACTTTTTCACCTTTTTGTGTGCCATGCACCCTTTTGGCAGTCTGGTGAACCCTATGGATGCTTTCTCAGAATAATGTTCTTAAATGCATAAAAAAATACATCAGATTACAAAGGAAACCAACTACATTATGAAATACAGTTAAACTATTTTTAACACATTTTATATGGTAATGTATATACTTTTCATTAACACATTAAATAAATAATCTAGCAGCAAGTCTAACACCACAATTTAAAGTAGTGCATGAATACATAATATTTTGAGATATCTGTGATTTCTATCCATGACAGAGTCACAGATACTACTACTGAAACCAGAGGGCAACCGAATTTGGGGCTCATGCTGCCTGTGCCTCTCAGCCAATACACCAACACAGGAATTCGGCTATTTAGCATAAGCATTTATTGTCAGAGTACCAGTGATCTGAGAAGGCAGCAGGTTAACATCTTCAAAAACTGCCTTATATTCTCAGACCGGCTTAGGTTATTTAAGGGAAAATCTGGGCCTTCCTCCAGAGGCTACATGACAGTTCTAGGGGTCTGTATGGAGCCTTCTCTCTGGCAATGTGGTTCTTCGGTGGTATCAGCAACCAAGAAACAATGTTGGGAGTAGCCTGGAAAGAATGCTAGACCACAGAGATTGTGATCAATAAGCATAAAGGTATTAATCATAAGTTTCAAGGTAATTTTCTAAAGCAGGGAACTGGGACAGGAGACATTCTGAGCTCAAGCTGCAGGGGGACAATCTGTTACTAAGATGTAGGTCAAGGAAAGGTAAGGCCAGGGATGCTGCAAGGCCTCCACAATTGGGATATTAACTGGGCCCTGCTTCACTGCTACCATTGTTGTTTGTTGCCTACGTTCATAATTAGGAAAGAAATGCTAAATTTCGCTCTGGGACCCCGGTAGGGTTGGAAAATGATGGAGCAGACAGAGGTAGAGGCAACCGAATGTTGAGTAGAATCTGTGGAATCTGCCGAGATGGGATCCCCCGCGATCTCGCCCTTTGGGACACTCTGCTTCCAGTGGCTGCTGTTGTTTGGCTTGGTGGGCCCACTCCTCAGTGGGGCTCGGCCAGGCTTTCAACAGACTTCACACCTCTCTTCTTATGAAATTATAACTCCTTGGAGATTAACTAGAGAGTGAAGAGAAGCCCATAGGCCCTATTCAAAACAGGTATCTTATGTCATTCAAGCTGAAGGAAAAGAGCATATTATTCACTTGGAAAAGAGCAAAGACCTTTTCCCCAAAGACTTTGTAATTTATACCTACAACAAGGAAGGGGCTCTGATCTCTGACCATCCTGATATACAGGATCATTGTCATCATCGGGGCTATGTGGAGGGAGTTTATAGTTCAGCCATTGCTCTTAGCAACTGTTTAGGACTCAGAGGATTGCTGCATATAGAGAATGTGAGCTATGGGATTGAACCCCTGCAAAACAGTTCTCATTTTGAGCACATCTTTTATCGAATGGATGATGACCACAAAGAGCCTCTGAAATGTGGGGTTTCCAACAAGGATATAGAGAAAGAAACCATAAAGGATGAAGAGGAAGAGCCTCCTAGCATCACTCAGCTACTTCGAAGAAGAAGAGCTGTGCTGCTACAGACCCGCTGTGTGGAGCTGTTCATTGTTATAGACAAGGAAAGGTATGACATGATGGGAAAAAATCAGACTGCGGTGAGAGAAGAGATGATTCATTTAGCACACTACTTAGATAGTATGTATAGAATGTTAAATATTCGAATTGTGCTATTTGGACTGGAGATTTAGACAAATAGAAACCTGATCAGCCTTATTGGAGGTGCTGGTGATGTGTTGGGAAACTTTGTACAATGGTGGGATAAGATTCTTATAACACATCGGAGACATGACAGTGCACAGCTAGTTTTGAAGAAAGGTTTCGGTGGGACTGCAGGAATGGCATTTGTGGGAACAGTGTATTCAAGGAGTCACGCAGGCAGGATTAATGTGTTTAGGCAAATCACAGTGGAGACATTTGCATCCATAGTTGAGTTGGGTCATAACCTTGGAATGAATCATGGAATGAATCATGATGATGGGAGAGATTGTTTTTGTGGAGCAAAGAGCTGCATCATGAATTCAGGAGCATCAGGCTCCAGAAACTTGAGCAGTTGCAGTGCAGAGGACTTTGAGAAGTTAACTTTAAACAAAGGAGGAAACTGCCTTCTTAATATTCCAAAGCCTGATAAAGCCTACAGTGCTCCTTTCTGTGGTAACAAATTGGTGGACACCGGGGAAGAGTGTGACTGTGGTACCCCACAGGAATGTGAATTGGACCCTTGTTGTGAAGGAAGTACTTGTAAGCTTAAATCATCCGCTGAATGTGCATATGGTGACTGTTGTAAAGACCGTTTGCTTCTTCCAGAAGGTACTTTATGCAGAGAAAAAACCAATGAATGTGATGTTGCAGAATATTGCAATGGTTCTTCTCAGTTCTGTCAGCCAGATGTTTTTATTCAGAATGAATATCCTTGCCAGAATAACAAAGCCTATTGTTACAATGGCATGTGCCAATATTCTGATGCTCAGTGTCAAGTCATCTTTGGCTCAAAAGCCAAGGCTGCCCCAAGAGATTGTTTCATTGATGTGAATTCTAATGGTGACAGATTTGGCAATTGTGGTTTCTCTGTCAATGAATACAAGAAGTGTGCCACTGGGAATGCATTGTGTGGAAAGCTTCAGTGTGAGAATGTACAAGACATGCCTGTATTTGGAATTGAGCCTGCTATTATTCAGACCCCCAGTGGAAGCACCAAATGCTGGGGTGTGGATTTTCAGCTAGGATCAGATGTTCCAGATCCTGGGATGGTGAATGAAGGCACAAGATGTGACGCTGGAAAGATCTGTAGAAACTTCCAATGTGTAAATGCTTCTGTTCTGAATTATGACTGTGATATTCAGAAAAAATGTCATGGACATAGGGTAATAGCAATAATAATTGTCACTGTGAAAATGGCTGGACTCTTCCAAATTGTGAGACTAAAGGATACGGAGGAAGTGTGGACAGTGGACCTACATACATTGAAAAGAATACTGCATTGAGGGATGGACTTCTAGTATTCTTCTTCTTAATTACTTCCCTTATTGTGTTTGCTGCTTCTGTCTTCATCAAGAGAAATCAACTACAGAAAAGCTGCTTCAGAAAAAAGAGATCACAAACATATGAATTAGATGACAAAAATCAAGGAAAAGTTTCTAGACATCCAGTGAGTGCTCCTCAACATATTTATCCAGTGACTCCTCCCAGAGAAGTTCCTATATATGCAAACAGATTTCCAGTACCAACTTATGCAGCCAAGCAGCCTCAGTAGTTCCCATCAAGGCCAGCTCCACCACAACCGAAAGTATCATTTCAGGAAATTTAATTCCTGCTCGTCCTGCTCCTGCACCTCCTCTCTATAGTTCCCTCACTTGATTGTTTTACCTTTCCTTTTGCATATATCTTCAGGGAACTGAGCTAATAGTTTTATTTCCTAATATTTTCTTGAAAAGTGTTTCTTTCTGATGCAACTATGAATGAAAACAAAGTACTACAAAACAAAACAAAAGAAAAAAAACACAGAAAAACAGAAATTCAGTAGTGGGAATTGAGAAATATAAAAATTCAGTGAAGCCAGGGAATTTAGATTAATTTTTCCATTTCTGTAACTGAATCAGTCTTATTCAGTAATCTGTGAAGTTAATGCACCTAACATGGATTATGTTATTTTGAACATGTTACTGTAATGATTCTTAAATTAACTGTATTGGTTTAAGTTTTGTTATTATGTGCTTAAATCTAATTCTGAATTTTGATCTTAGTTATTAATATAGTTTCAGGGTGAGCATGGCATAATCTAATACCTATGAAAACTGACTAATTAGCTGCCAATAATATCTAATATTTTTCATCTTGCACAGACTAGTAATCATATGCTAGAATCTTGTCTGTCTCATTCGCTACATGAATAAAGATTCATTCTGTCTTCAAAAGAATGCACAAAAGCCCCAATTAAGATATCATAATAGGGCCGGCCGAGTGGCACGATGGTTAAGAACTGGCTTCGGACGCCAGAGGGCCCCGGTTTGGATCCCACATATGAGGCCCAGTGACACTGCCCTCTACAGCTAAGATGCTGAACAAACAGCTCAACCTGGAGCTGGGCTGCCTTGAGTCGCCAGCGACGGCGTAGGCTGCAGCCCCTGTGGCAATGGGTTGCCATGGGCTACCGTGTGTGTGGCCAGCAGCCAGCGTGAGCGGCCAGCAGCCACAGTGAGCAGCCGTCCAGAAGCCGGTGACTGATCTGCCTCACCCGGGAAGAGCGCAATGATGGTGCCAACTTGGGCCAGTGAAGTAATGTCCTCCACAACTAGACTGAAGAACAAAACGACAGCAACTTGTCTGTTCCCCTTCCCCCAATTCCCCAGCACTGTTCCCATCCCCCCNCCAATTATTTTTATTAAAAAAAATTAAAAAAAGATCTCATAATATTATTTTTAAAGTACAGAATACATTAAATTAAAAGTGTATATGTGTGTATTCACACATAGTTATGATCTTCCATTTTTATTATCATTCTATGGGTAAATGATTCTGTGGATTCTATGGACAATAGATTCTGTGGATCTATCTATGGATAATGAATATTAGAAAAGTTAATTTAATAATATAATTATATTGTGAATCATGTCAAAACATGACATCCTTTTACAATAGCATTATTTTAATAAAGTATAAACTTTAAAGTACAAAGTATTTAATAGAACTAATCAGATATGTTGTTAATTCATGGCTGTAATAAAGCAGAATCAATTATATCTTCAATCAGTTGAGCTGTTATAAAACCACTTGAGAATTTCATGAGCACTTTAAGTCTAAAATCTGAAGCTTCAAAGCTTGCTATTAATATTATTTAGAATGTTTACATTTTAAGGTGTGTTGGATCATATCTCTGTTGACAGTAATATTTTCAAAGAAATTAGGCTGGAGAAAGGAAGGAAAAAATTATTTTCTTAGACAAGTGCAAAAACATTATGGTGGTTTGAGTTATCATCCCAACTATGTTAAAGAAATAAATTTTTACTATGGAAGAAATAGTATGGATGGAAAATTTTTAAGCACTTACAAATTTTACATAACCTTTCATAATAAATTTTAATAATAGGTTTATTAATGGAATTTCATTAGTTTTTCCAAAAAATATTTTGATTTGTGTATATATACATATGCAAATATAACATTTACAGTAAATAAAAAACTTGAAATTCAAAAAAAAGAAATGCTAAATTTCAAAGATATAATTTTTTTCTCTTCCAAACTCACATACAACATGAATTCAATTCATGAACCCCAGTTAAGAATCACTGCCTTGGGCTGGCTGAGTGGCTCAGTTGGTTAAGAGCTTGCTCAAGAGTGCAAGCTCTGAGCAAGAGGGTCGCCAGTTCAATTCCAGGCCCAAGCTGAGCTGCTGCCAAGCTGCCAACAGGTGGCAGGATGGCTCAGCTAAAAAAAAATTACTGCCTTATAATGAGTTCTCTTTAAGTAGTCCTCAGAGGGCCTCTTATTAAAAATACTTGTATTCCCTGGGGATTGACAGCTCCTCATCCCTGCATAAGCCCAGACAAATCCAAATCCCAGCCAGGAATAAAGCTAGGAGCCCTACTATGTTTAGATACTTTTTTAAAATTTTATAAACAGTTGGGTCTATTACTAGGATATTTCTAGATAATTAAGATATGTGATTGACTGGGTCAGTTTTACCCTGTCACTGCTTCCCAGTTTCCACAATCCCCACCAATCTACCCATCACACTCTGACAAGGGTGATTTTTGAAATGCTTAAAATACTTGGCTCTTCTGGCCCTCTGGCCCTTTCAGAAAATAAAAGGTATTTCATAAGCATGTTGCCAAATGTTACCCTACCTCTCTCCCCTACCCAACCACAGTTTACACTACTGAAGGGGTTCAGAATAGACCTTCCCAAGATGTGCATGTGGATTATTTGGAACTGAAGGCAATCAAGGCCCTGTGGGCGCAGGAGAAATTTCTTGCCCTCCCTTAAATACCTAGAATAATCTAAATTGGAGGCCTTGCCCATAATAAGAGTTATTATCAGAGATAACATTTTATGATCTAGCTAGCTATAGGGCAGGGTAAACTTCTAATTACTAAACATCTGCTTTTCTTATCGTCCTACAGATTTCCCTCCTCCTTTCTGAAGCCCCAGGTGCCTTACCTCATCCCTTGGTTCAGGATACCATATATACCCCATTTTACCTTTCTGTCATGGAACCTCTCCTGCATGTGGGGTTCCCATATGTACATATGTGATTAAATTTAGTTATTTTATCTTGTCACTCTGTATCACATCAATTTAATTATTAAACTAGCTGGAAAAACCTAGAAAGGTAGAGGAAATTTATTCCTCCCTCATACTACAGTGATTCAACATCACTAAACCACATGCAGTTGTCCACACACACTTTCAAATTTTGCACATGCTGTTCCTTTTTCCTGGAATATCCTCCTACCCCATCTTTACCTGCTATATTAATTCTTGTTTTCCAAAATCCAGCTTATGCACTAACTCCTGTGAGAGAAGGTGTCAGGTCTCGCCTGGTCTCCCTGAGAAGAGTTCATTACTTTCTCCTATGTGCTACCACTAACTGAACCTTGACTATAAATATAGTGTGGCACTTACATAAAATAGTTTATTGAATGAGCTGGACACAGTACGGATATAAAGCAATATAATTCTTTCACACCACTGCTTCACACCACAAGCTCTGTGGAATCATTTTTACCCCACTCCTCCATGAAATTTCAGACAGAACTCATACCTTCATTAGCCACTCTCAGATATTAGGAAAATAGTTTTGTTTTTTAGAAATTAAAATTTTCAATCTAGGGCTGGCCGAGTAGCTCAGGTGGTTAAGAGTTGGCTTGGGAGCATGAGCTCTGAGCAGTAGGGCCACTAGTTTGGATCCCACATAGGCCAGTGACTCTGCACCCTCTACAGCTAAGATGGTGAACAACAGCTCGACCTGAAGCTGGGCTGCCGTGAGTGGCTGGCGACGACGTAGGCTGCAGTGGGCTGCAGTGAGCTGCCGTGAGCTACCGTGAGTGGCTGGCAGCCAGCGTGTGTGACCACCAGCCAGGGAGAGCTGCCGTGAGCCACGGTGAGCGGCCATCCAATGGCCAGCGACCAACTGCCTCAGCCGGGAAAGAGCGCAATGATAATACCAACATGGGCCAGTAAAGTGGCATCTTCCACAATTAGACTGAAGAACAAAAAGGACAGCAACATGTCTGTTCCCCTTCCCCGGTTCCCCAACGCTGTTCCCCTCCTCCAATTCCCGAACAAAATCTTAAAAAAAAATTCAATCTATTCTAATATATCACAGTTTCAATCTGTCATCCATTTATAAGCTTCTTCCTTCCCCCAGCTCAAGTCTAACTCAACCAGGAAATTCATGGTGGTGGAAGGGTAAGGAATGTGATTGGCTTCCCCCCTTATTGATTTTCTCTTCTATCTCTCCTTCCCCACTCACTGCATTGCCTCAAATCCTGTCTCCAGGGTTGAAGCACAGGGAAGGACTAGAAGGAAGGGGCTAAACAAGCTTTCCTTTGCTGGTTCAATTTTAACTTGGCATTGAACAGTGTTGCAGATGTCCAAAGCTGATACTTTCCTTAGAGGGTTATTTGGAGCTCCCGTGTTCACTGGAGATCTCTCACCTGCAGTTTCCTTGACCTAGAAAACACCTCCTTTGGCTGGCCTCTTACAACTCTTCTGTCCCTGGTTTCTATCAGCCCATTCCTCTGTTGTGGTTACTTCACACCTCTGAGTGATCTTTGGGGAGATTGCATAAAGATGACTCAACTCTAAAGCCCTACTATGAGGGCAATATCTGGCCTCTGGGAAACAGAGAGCTTTGTTCACTTAATGGTGGAAGTATAGCTCCCTGCAAACATAGCCCTCTCTTTCCTCTGTTGTCATAGGCTGCTTTAGCCATAGCCTCTCTCACCATAAGAGTTTGTTTTCAGATGTAAGTCAATTTCCAGTCCCTGCCAATGTCAACCCCCAGGGAATACATGTCAAGCCCTTGGAGTGGTTCTTCTGTAGTTCAATTCCATTGAAGTGAGTGGGACATACCTCCCCAACTCCTCCTTGAGCAGGAAAAACTCCAAGGCATTCTCACAACCCTCTTCAAAACCATCCTCTCTACCACTTTCCTCTAGCTTCTCTTCATATACTTTTGGGGTAAGTAATAGGCTAAGGGGCATCATATCATATTTTGGAAGTCATCTTTTAGCAAATTCTATAAATGTGGTATGTCACCTCTCTCTAGAATATGTGATCCCTCATCTGTGTCTGAAGATGATTCACTGTCTTCACATATTGCCTCTCATGGCCTTTTTCTGCTGTGGTGTTTTCAGTAGGGTTTCTTCTTCCCATAGCCAGTCTGAGATTGTTTTCTCAGTTAGAGGAGGACCAAACTTACGTTCAGCAGCACGATTTCCATTCACTTTTGCAAACTGGATCACTTTTAACTTGAATTCAGCACGATAACGAAAATCTTTTCTGAGCCATTTCTGGGCAGAAAGTGGCAAAACGTAACCTACCGTAATATACTGGTAACAAGTGCGAAACAATGAGCGCAAAGACAAAAAGCGTGAAAAAAGCGGGAAATGAAAGTACAAAAAAACTACAACCACTGTATAAGATGTGCCCAGTTTTTAGACCCCAAATTTTTCAAAAAATGGTGCATCTTATACATGGGGGAAATATGGTAAATTTTACTCGCTTTTATGACCCCATACACCTAGCATAGTACCTGGTACAGAAAATGTGCTCAAAACTTTTTATTTTTAAATTGGGGAATTGGGGGAGGGGAACAGCATTAGGGAATCGGGGAAGGGGAACAGACAAGTTGCTCTCCTTTTGTTCTTCAGTCTAGTTGTGGAGGACGTCGCTTCACTGGCCCATGTTGGTATTATCATTGCGCTCTTCTCGGGTGAGGCAGTCACTCGCTGGCCATTGCATGGCTGCTCACTGCAACTCATGGCAGCTCACAAAAGCTCACGCCCGCTGGAAGCCAGCCCCACTGCAGCTTACACCGTTGCTGGTGACCCACAGCAGCTCAGCTCCAGGTCAAGCTCTTGTTCACCATCTTAGCTGTAGAGGGTGCAGCAACACTGGCTCTCATATGTGGGATCCGAACCGGGGCCCTGCTGCTCAGAGCTGGCATCCCAAGCCAACTCTTAACAAACACGCTACTCAGCCAGCCCTGCTCAAAATGATTTGTTGACTCCAATTGTAGATGTTGCACTAGGTGCATGCATTCTCACAATCCCTACTAGAGTCCATTAAAATAAAAGTACAACAGTACATAAAGGAATAAATCTCTGACAGGAAAAAGAATAAAATGAAGGTGAGTAGATTGCCAAAAAAGAGATTCCAACACATTTCTGAGAGAAGGAAAGTGGATGTGAGCAAGTTGGCAGGTGAAACAGATGGATGAAGCCACGTTTTAGAATAAGTTATGAGGAAGCAACAGAAGAGATGAGAGCCAGCCTGCCTGGCAGATCTCTGGAGATACTCTGGGCTCTGAGGGAGCAAATACCAAAGGCAGAAGGAGTGAGAAATGAGAATTTAAACTAAGAAATTAATCGATGATTTAAAAACAGAACAGCTGCATTAGTTTCTATCACCATATTCTACCTCAAATACATTGTCCAGAATACCAGTTAGTGGTGTTTGCAAACAAGCAAAAAAAATTTTAAGTCCCAAACTAGAGAGCTATTATCTGAAAAACAAAAATAGAATGTCATGGGGAAAGTTAAGTCTTCTAGTCTGGATATTGACTTCTCAGAGAAATATCTTTTTCACTGGGCATTAAGAGGACTCATAACCAGATAGCCAATTCCCAGTTTACTCACCCTAAAACAAAGCTTGCCAAGCTTCCAGCCACTCCTGCCTTACTTCTTAAAGATTTCCCTGTTAGAATTCCCTGTCAGCCATTAGAGGAGAGAACTACTTGGAAAACATACCTGCTTTTCCTAGAAAACAGACCAGTTTTTCAAAACACTGAAGAGAAAACCCGTATCAGCTACCCAGTAATTTTTCTTTAAAAATAAATGGACAATGCGACAACATGGATGGACCTAGAGCATATTATGCTAAGTGAAAGAAGTCAGACTGAGAAAAACAAATACCATATGATCTCACTTATATGTGAAATCTGAAAAACAAAATAAACAACCAAACAAAACAGAAACAGACTCATAGATACAGAGAACAAACTGATGGTTGCGAGATGAAAGGATGGGTTGGGAGCTGGGGTGAAAATGGTGAAGGGATTAAGAGGTACAAATTGATAGTTACAAAATAGTCACAGAAATGTAAAATACAGCATAGGGAATATAGTCAATAATATGCTAATAAGTATTATATGTATATTGCCAGGTGGGTACTAGACTAATCAGGTTGATCACTTAATAAATCATATAAATATCTCCACTATGCTGTTAACCTGAAACTAATAAAAAATAATATTGAATGTCAACTGTTAAGTGAAGAATAAAAATAAAAAATAAAGAAGTACAAACTTCCAGTTATAAAACAAGTCACAGGGGTGTAAAGTACAGCATAAGGAATAGAGTCAATAATTTTGTCATAACTAATGTACAGTGATGAATGGTTACTAGACTTAATGTTGTACTCATGTTGTAAGGTATATAAATGTTGAATCACTATGTTGTAGATCTGAAACTAACATAATATTGCATTTCAAGTATAATTAAAAATAAAATAAATGGACAAGAGAGTGACATCACCATAAATGTCAGAATAGGGAATTGCAGTGATCTTTCCTGCCACAAAAGAAACTAATAAGCTGGCAAAAATTTGTCAGAATCAAGTTTTGCAGAACTCTGGAATCTACTAAAAAACGTAGAACATCCGGGGAAGGCTTAATGAAGAAAGAAGTGGCTGTTATGTGGTAAGAGAGATGCAACATTTTAAATTGCCTTCCTATCATCTCTCAATCTCCAGATTGGCAGTGGCTCTGAATATGGCAACCCACACTTTGGGAGCAGGTTGTTAGTACCACAGGGAGCTACAGAATTTATTCTCAAAGAATTATGGTTGTTAATTTCTACCTGTCTGGTAGCCTTCTGAAGAAACAAGATAATTGTACTATTGTTATGCAAGACATTAACATATCTACAATAATTCTTTCTACCACTGTTACATTTTTTAAGTCAGAAATTATTTCAGAAAAAGAGTTTAAAAATGTTTAATTAAACATTGAGCAACCAAGTATCCACAGTGTCAGGGATCTGTGCATTTTTCATCTTGTTGCTTCATCTTCCCCAGGGTGTTCACATCATATGCATGTTCTAAGCTGATTGACCACTGCTTACATCCATGTTCCAGGCAACAGGATGGAGAGTGTAAGGATAGGGGAAGGAAGGAAGGATAAGAAGGGCACAATCTGGAAATTCCAGATGTCACTTGCACTTATAGCCCATTGGCCAGAACTTAGTTACATAGTCACAACTACCAGCAAATAGTGCAAAGAAATATTTTTATTTGCCCATCTAAAAATAGGGGTTATAGGGCTGGCCGAGTGGCTCAGTTGGTTTAGATCTTGCTCAAGAGTTTGAGCTCTGAGCAACAGCAGTTCGATGCCCAGCCCCAGCTGAGTAGCCGCTGAGCTGCCAACTCATGGCAGGATGGCTCAGCTTAAATTAAAAAAGTAATAATAATAAAAATAAAAATAGGGGGTTATTACAATTTTAGAAGGAAGAATGGAAATTGAAGAGCAACTAGCAGTCTTGGTCACAACCTGATCCAGAAAATAGTGATTTATGTCAGAAAAGCAGGAGAGAATAAGTCTAGCATTATGGCTACAACCAGTTCAGATCAGAAGGAGAACCACCTCTACCAGAAAAATGCCAGCTCTGAGCAACAGGGCCCTGGTTCAGATCCCACATGAAGGCCAGTGACACTGCACCCTCTACAGCTAGGATGGTGAACAACAGCTCGACCTGGAGCTGGGCTGCCGTGAGTCGCTGGCAATAGCGTAGGCTGCAGTAGGGCTGGCCAGTAGCTGCTGTGTCTTTTCGTGAGCGGCAATGAGCCACTGTGAGCGTCCATCCAATGGCCATCAAGCGACTGCTTCACCCGGGAAGAGCACAGTGATAATACCAACATGGGCCAGTGAAGCGACGTCCTCCACAACTAGACTGAAGAACAAAAGGACAGCAACTTGTCTGTTCCCCTTCCCCAATTCCCCAATGCTATTCCCCTTTCCCGATAACCCAATAAAATCTTCTTAAAAAAAAGAAAAACGTGGGCTCAATGGGATAAATTGTATAAGAAAAATTTGGGGAAAAACTCAGATATTACAAAGTTAAAAAGAATTAAGAGAAAGTGGCAATGCTAGTGGTATGATTAAAGGTGACTTTCATGTAAAAAAGACTATTATTACATGAGTTTTTCATAATTTTAATTTATTAAAGTTAGAAAATTTTAAATATTGGTTTTCCTTGAACTTTTCATTTTAATTTACAAATGTTATTCTATTAATCAGCCCTACTCATAACTTAATAAACCCAATTTTCTTGAACATTTAAATTGTATTCATAAATATAATATATTTAATTTAAAACAAAATACTTCAAATACCCCTAGCAAGAACTAAACAATAGAGGTTTCGGTAAACTCTGTACTTACCTTTTCTCAGGACCACATCAAAATTACAACTAAACTACAAAACAACCATCATTGAGAATCACCTAAAAATTTGCTGAGCTGAAGCCCTACACTAAGAACATGCCGAAGAAGCCACCTCAAGGTTGGTAGAAGGGGCAGAGTTGTGGAGGGGGCTGGTCCACAGCCGCGTGTGACCATTAAAAATCAGGAGGGATATCTCAGCTGCAGAGGTTCTCCACCCCCCAGAGGAGGGAGGGCTACCAGTCCCTCCACAGCCCAGGGTTCCAGTTCCAGGGAGAGAAGTCTCCACAATTTTCGGTTGTGAAAATCAGCGGAGATTGGGAATGAGTGAGATGGAGGGTGGTTGGAGTCCCAGGCATTCCTCTTAAAGGGACCACACACAGACTTACTCAACAATGGAATCACTGGCTCAGAATTCCAATGCTGGGGTAGCAGCTGGAGAGGCAGCAGGGACATATGATGGGAAACTGAGTTGTCTGGCTTTGGGATGGGGGCTGAGGGACAGCTTTCTCCTGGACGGAAGCCACTGTTTCTTTATTGAGCCCTCCCTCTTCCCAGGGTGCATACACAGGGAGCCACCATATCTGAGTCTCCATTAAACTGGCTAATGCCATTTGTTCACCACACCCTAGTGATTCTAGACCCCACCCTGCTGCACTCAACTTTCGAGCACACCCAAGTTGCTTCAAATGGTGTTTTCATACAAATCACCTATTGGGTTGTCAGAAAAGTCATGACGCATTTTTGCAACAAAAAAGTGAAAACATACGTCATGACTTTTCCGACAACCCAATACATTGGCTCATGCTGCAGACTTTCCTAGGATCTGTCAAAAGCTCGCAGTACCCAAGCAAGCAGCATCTGGCTTGAGCATGTCTTGTACCTCTGGTTGAGCAGCCCTAAGCCCAACACTAGTGGCAGCCAGCCTTGGTTCGAGACTTAGCCTCTCAAGGCACTTCCAAACACAGTAAGAGTGGTGGCCATCTGCAGGTTTCTTTGTGGCTCCTGTCAGGTGACCCCAGGTGTGGCATGGGCTGCAACTGAACTTGACCTGCAGCGGGTCCCCTACCAGGTGGCCCTGGGTCTGGTGCCCCCAGTGGTCAGCTTCAAAATGAGCTGGAGCATCACCCAGCTGTCTTCAAGGATGACACACCCAAGGGGTGGACTGGGCAGGCACCAGAGCCCTGCTGAGGCAGACCCTGCCATGTATGGTCAGACCCCACAACTCCTCCACTGTAGTCATGGCCAGTCCTAACAACATATGACCCTGAGGGTCAATCCCTCCCACTGACATGCAAATAGCAACCAAGGCTCAACTATAACAGAAGGGCACACAAAATCCACACAAGGGACATGCCTGGAGCACATAGATCAAGGGACCAGGAAGAATGTACCATTGAGCCCCACAGCACACCAAGTACATAAAGCCACTCTACTAAGAAAGAGAGACACAGCAGCACTACCTAATACATAGAAACAAACACAAGGAGGCAGCCAAAATGAAGAGACAAAGACGCATGTCCCAAATAAAAGAGCAGAACAAAGCTCCAGAAAAAGAACTAAACAAAATGAAGATAAGTAATCTACCAAACGTAGAGTTCCAAACACTGGCTATAAGGATGCTCAATGATCTCAGGGAGAACTTCAACAAAGAGATAAAAAACATAAAAATGGAGATAGAAAACATTTTTTAAAAGACAAAATAAAGAATGCAACAACTGAAATGAAGAATACATTACAGGGAATCAACAGCAGATTAGATGAAGCAGAGGATCAAATCTGCAATTTATAAAATAAGGTAGCAGAAAATGCCCAATCAGAAAAGGAAAAATAAAAAAGAATCCAAAACATTAAAGATAGTTTAGGGGCCTCTGGGAAAACATCAAGTGTACCAACATTTGAATTCTAGGGGTACCAGACGGAGAACAGAGAGAGCAAGGAATTGAAATCCCTAACCTGGCAAAGGAAATAGATATACAAGCCAAGAAAGAGCAGAGTGTCCCAAACATGATGAACTCAAAAAGGCTCACACTAAGACACATCATAATTAAAATGCCAAAGGTTAAAGACAAAGAGATAATCTTAAAAGCAGCAAGAGAAAAGCAGTTAGTTACCTACAAGGTAAGTCCCATAAGACTGTCAGCTGATTTATCAACAGAAATGTTGAAGGCCAGAAGGGATAGGCAAGAACTATGCAAACTGATGAAAAGCAAGGACCTATAACCAAGATTACTTTACCTAGCAAAGCTATCATTTAGAATCAAAGGACAGATAAAGAGTTTCCCAGACAAGAAAAAGCTAAAGGAATTCATCACCACCAAACCAGTATTACAAGGAATCTTAGAGGGACTTCTTTAAGGCAAAACAAATCAACCAAAAATATGAATAATAAAATGGCAATAACTACATAGCTATCAATTAAATGATCCAATCGAAAGATAGGGGGGCTTAATGGATAACAAAATTAAGACCCTTACATATGCTGCTTAGAAGAGACTAACTTCAGATCGAAAGACACACACATACTGAAGGTAAAGGGATGGAAAAAGATATTTCATGAAAATGGAAAAAGCAAAAACCTGAGTAGCAATACTTACACCACAAAAAAAATAGACTTTAAAACATAGACTATAATAAGAGATAAAGAAGGACCTAGTAATTCCACTCTGGATATTTATCTGAACAAACTCAAAACGCTACTTCGAGAGGACATGCTCATTCATATTTTCACTGCAGCATTATTTACGTAAGATATGAAGGCAACCAGGGTGTCCTTGAATGGATAAATGTATAAAGAAGAGGTGGTACATATACACAATGAAATATTACACTCAGCCATAAAAAAGAATGAAATCTTGCCATCTGCAACAACTTAGATGGACTTAAAGGGTATTGTGCTGAGTGGAGTAAGTCAGACAGCTAAAGACAAATGTCATATGATTTTACTTATAAGTGGAATCTAAAGAACAAAATAAATGAACAAATGAAACAGAAACACACTCATAGAGCCAGAGAACATTTTGATGGTTGCCAAAGAGGAGAGGGATGGGGAGGTGTGAAAAGGGAGAGGGATTAAGAAGTACAAATTGGTTGTTACACAGTAGTCATGAGGATGTAAAGTATAGAGAATATAAGCAATAACATGATAACTATGTATAGTGCCAGGTGTATACTAGTCAGGGGGATCACTTCCTAAATTTTATAAATATCTAACCACTATGCTGTACACTTAACTAATATAAAATAATATTGAATGTCAAATCTAATTAAAAATTTTTTAAAGGAGGGAAAAGATAAAGAATAAGAGGTTCAAAATTCCAGATATAAAACAAATAAATCCTGGGGATGTAATATATAGCATGAGACGTATAATCAATAATAGTGTGAGAGCATGATACAATGTCAGATGGCTCCTGGATTTATCATGGTGATCACTTCTGTAGCATAGGGAATATAATCAATAATGTGGTAATAACTCTGTATAGTGCCAGGTGGGTACTGTTGAACAACTATGATGTACACCTGAAACTAATATAATATTGTATGTTAGTTGTATGTTAGCTATATTTTAATAAATATATTTTAGAAGAAGATCTAAACAGGGCCTGCTAGGTGGCTCAACTGGTGAGAGTGCTTGCTCTTAACAACAAGATTGCCAGTTCGACTCCCACATGGGATGGTGGGCTGCACCCTCTTCCCCCCCCCCCGGCAACTAGATTGAAAGCAGCTACTGTACTTGGAGCTGAGGTGCACCCTCCACAACTAAGATTGAAGGACAACAACTTGACTTGGAGCTGATGAGTCCTGGAAAAACACAATGTTCCCTTTCCCCAGTTCCCCAACATTGTTCCCTTCCTCAATTCCCCAAAAAAATGTTTAAAAAAAAGAACTAAACAATTAAGCAAGTCAATTAAACAACTACTTAAACAATTCTAGTAAATACAATATATGAAATGTATAAATATGGGTGATAATGTCTGCTTAAACATTCTAATACTGTTTAAAAACTTAATAGAATTTTCTTACTCCTTTTAAGCCAAAATCATAAGTCTGGAATCAGTTACTCAGTTAGAATCATAAAGCTACCCTGATTGATAGTTTTATATCAAATTCTCTTTAAACATTACAAATGTCTAAAATACCATACAGACAAATTACCTCAATTATTACAAAATCACCATTTCTGAACTAAACATGAAACTATTAATATTACAATTTTCACTTATTTCCTGGTTTCTATATGCAATCCTAAACTTCCCCAAAGTTAAAAAAAAGCACCTCTATTATGGAAGTAATTATACCTTCCTAAAGTTGGAATCATCATCACAGAGGATTTCAGCTATATATTGATGAGATTTTTTGGCTAGAACCCTAGGTTCTGATACTTTCTGAAACATGAAGGGACAAATTGAGTGCTGTTTCATTATGCCAGTAGAAAACCCACGGGCAGAATTGCTAAATGATGTGCTCTCATAACCCAAATACATTGAATTCAATTTACACATTACCTAATTCTTCCTTCCAATTTGAGTCCCACATACTGGTTGCTTCACCACTTGACTGTCTGATTCTGTCTTCTCATATACTTATTCTTCCTCACAGTGCTGTAACACTTTAGATATTTAACTGACAACAAACTAAATTTTGCATATTCTCCAACACTTCATCTGGCTCTTTTGTCAAAACTCTAAAGTCATACTAATGATAGAAAGAGACAGAGGGCCGGCCGAGTGGCACAGTTGGTCAAGAGTTAGCTTAAGAGTGCGAGCTCTGAGCAACAGGGCCACTGGTTCGATTCCCACATGGGCCAGTGATGCTGACCCCGAGCTGAGCTGCCGCTGAACTGCCAACAGGTGGCAGGATGGCTCACTAGTGAGAGCACATGCTCCTAACAAGACTGCCTATTTGATGGTGGGCTATGCCCACCCGCAACTAAGATTGAACTTGGCACCTTGAGCTGAGCTGCCTCCTAGGTGGCTCAGTGAATACAGCGTGCGCTCTTAACAACAAGGCTGCTGGTTTGACTCTTGCATGGGATGATGGCTACGCCCACCCACAATTAAGATTGTAACACAGCACCTTGAGCTTAGAGGCCACGAGCTGCTGACGGGCAGCCAGATGGCTACTGGCACCCTTCACAATTAAGATTGAAGAACAGCAACTTGGCTGGTCTCCCTCCCCAATTCACCAACACTGTTCTCCTCCCCCAATCCCCCAACTTAAAAAAAAAAGACAGAGACAGAGAGGGAGAGAAAGGAAGAGAGAAAAATAAAAAGAATGGGTGAGAGAGGAAGAAAGGAAGAGAGGAAGAAAAGAAAGTAAGGAAGATAATAAATAAATAAATAAATAAATAAAATATAAAACACTAGATTTTTTTTAACATACAAGAAAGTCATAATCCAAACATCAAGCAAACTAAAATAGTACAGGTTTTATTCAATTGATGAGTTGTAAGAAAATGCCATAAAATACCACACATACAGAAAATCCATTTCACCTTGATACTAGGCTCCACAGAGGATGTGATGTAATTTTAGTGCACTGATTGACTTGGCATTCCTTGGCCCAACATTATGTGACTCAGCATTGAATAATACTATATATACATATATTTAAAAGCTGAACCATTATGAGTATTATGAAATAAGATCTGTTACAGGAATACGACCTTACATAATTATGAAAAAGGCTGGGAAAGTAAGGAGCAGAAAGAGAGTTAGAGGATCAGAGGAAATCACAAAACATCCAGGTATGTTTGGCTGCCAGAGTTGGAATTCAAAGAATTACTGATTGAGAAGTCTGTGGAAGGGCCGGCCGAGTGGCGCGATGGTTAAGAACTGGTTTGGGACACCAGAGGGCCCCGGTTCGGATCCCACATATGAGGGCCAGTGACACTGCCCTTCACAGCTAAGATGCTGAACAACAGCTCAACCTGGAGCTGGGCTGCCCTGAGTCGCCTGCGACGGCGTAGGCTGCAGGCCCGTGGCAGTGGGTTGCCATGGCCACTGTGTGTAGCCAGCAGCCAGCGTGAGTGGCCAGCAGCCGCAGTGAGCAGCCGTCCAGAAGCCGGTGACTGATCTGCCTCGCCCGGGAAGAGCGCAATGATGGTGCCAACTTGGGCCAGTGTAGCAACATCCTCCACAACTAGACTGAAGAACAAAACGACAGCAACTTGTCTGTTCCCCTTCCCCCAAATCCCCAGCGCTGTTCCCATCCCCCCAATTCCCCAATAAAAATCTTAAAAAAAAAAAAAAAAGAAGTCTGTGGAAGGCTGTGTGTGTAATATATACGAGGTCTGACAATTACATTCCCAAACTTGTGCAATGATGTTACTAATCTTTTTTTATATCAGAGGGATTATTCGTTATGAATTTGTACCAACTGGACAAACTGTTAACCAAGTTTACTATTTGGAAGTGTTGAAAAGGCTGCATTATGAAGTTAGATGACCGGAACTTTTCCCCTACAATTCATGGCTCTTGTGTCACAACAATGCACCAGATCACAAAGCACTGTCTGTGAGCGAGTTTTTAGCCAGTAAACAAATAACTGTATTGGAACACCATCCCTGCTCACCTAATCTGGCCTCCATGACTTCAAGGGGAGTACTTTGAAGGTGGCCATTAGTGATATTCATCAATGAGGTATGTAGCACTTTTTCTAGAATGAGTTCGCGAACTTAATTGTCAGACCTCATGTATTCATATGACAAACCCAAGATGGGCATCTTTTGTATTAAGAAAGGAAGCATTGTAAAATAATTCTGAATTTGTGTTTGTTGTATATTGAGTGTACTGTTAAAAAATATTGGGGTTTGGTTTGGTTTTGTTCTGTTTTTGCGGGCGTGCACAGGTGCGTGTGTGTGTGTGTGTGTGTGTGTGTGTGTGTGTTTGGGTTTTTTTCTCTAACTTACCAGCCATGTTGAGTGATCTTCAGCCATTGATTTTCCCATTTGTAAGGCAGTACATAGTGCTATTTTGCAAGTATGATTTTTTGTGTATATTTATTTACTAATTTTTAAGTAGTTTTTCTATTTAAATTACAGTTGACATACAATATTATATGTTTCAGGTGTGCAACAAAGTGATTACACATTTATATAAATTACAAAGTGATCACCCCAATAAATCTAGTACCAACCCAACACCATACAGAGTTATTACAATATTATTGAGTATTCCTTATGCTATACTTTACATTCCCATGACTATTTTTTTAATTATTTTTTTAAGATACAATTTCTTTTTTTTAAATTATTTTTATTATTTTTTATTATGAAATACACATTTTTTAGAATTAGTTTCAGCTGTACAACAGAGTGCAACAGTTATACTTTTTACCCCTCAAAGTGACAACCCCCCTCCCCCAATCTGCCGCCCCATTTCCCCCCAGTATCCTACATATCTATTACAAATCCCTTGACTCCACTCCCTCACTATACTCCACGTCCCATGACTATATATATATATATATATATATANTATATATATATATATATATATTCAATTATAGTTGACATACAATATTATACAATATCAGCTTCAGGTGTACAGTGTAGTGATCAAGCCTCTTCCCCATCCATGATGCAAGACATGTGACCAACTGACACCCTACAAAATGTTCACAACATTATAAATTACATTCACTGCCCCCCATGTCCCATGACTATTTTGTAACTATCAATTTGTACTTCTTAGTCCCTTCCTTTTTTTCACCCATCCCCCAAAACTCCTCCCACATGGCAACGCTTAAAATGTTCTCTGTATCTATGAGTTTGCTTTTGTTGTGTTTGTTCATTTATCTTGTCCTTCAGAGTCCACATTTAAATATAGCCATATGCCAATTGTTTGACTTACGACTCTCAGCACAATACCCTCTAGGTCCATCAATGTTGTTGCAGATGGCAAGATTTAATTCCTTTTCATGGCTGAATAATATTCCATTGTATATTTGTAACACCTCTTCTTTATCCACTCATGCACTGATAGACACCCAGGTTGCCTCCATATCTTGGCTATTATAATAATGCTGCAATGAACATATGAATGCTCATGTCCCTTCAAAGTTGTGTTTTGGGTTTCTTCAGATAAATACTCAGAAGTGGGATTACTGGGTTCTTCTTTGTCTCTTGCTATAGATTATTTTTTTTGTTTGTTTACAGGTTTCATCTGAATGCATAAGATAAATATTCAAGGTTGACACATCACCTAACTACATACAACTTTGCAAGACCAGAAATGACAGTTACTTTTCTGACCAGTTTAAAGTATAAAAATGACTGCATTGTATATACAAGGTGTGGTCAGAAAACACAGTGAATGTTTAAAATTTTTAAAATTTATTACAGTAAAAGACATTGCCATTAATTCCCCTCAAAGTACTCCCCCTCGCTTCAAACACACTTATCCCATCATTCTTGTTACTTTCTGAAGCAATTCTGGAAGTCCTCTTTAATGAATATCTTTACTTCATCTTCCACCATGATGACACTTCATGTCACCCATCACTTCTGGTATGGAAATTTCTGTCCAATAAAAACATTACAGTGTGACCTCATCCATCTTATTTATTGAATATGTCACCAGGAGTCTTCTGGCTCTTTCTCCAAGTCAAAATGACCATAAAAGGAAAACGTTTTTTGTTTGTTTGTTTGTTTGTTTGCTTTTTAAAGATTTTATTGGGGAATTGGGGGAGGGGAACAGCATTGGGGAATCGGGGAATGAAAACAGACAATTTGCTGTCCTTTAGTTCATCAGTCTAGTTGTGGAGGACATCGCTTCACTGGCCCATGTTGGTATTATCATTGTGCTCTTCTTGGGTGAGGCAGTTGGTCACTGGCCATTTGACAGCTGCTCACGGTGGCTTACATCAGCTCTTGTCAGCTGCCGGCCGCTCACGGTAGCTCACTGCAGCCCACTGCAGCCTACGCTGTCCCCGGTCACTCACAGCAGCCCAGCTTCAGGTCGAGCTGTTGTTCACCATCTTAGCTGTAGAGGGTGCAGCATCACGGGCCCATATGGAAACTAAACTGGCGGCCCTGCTGCTCAGAGCTCACCCTCCCAAGCCAACTCTTAACCAACTGAGTCACTCATCCAGCCCATCTGTTACCTTGTCTTTTAAATTGCTGATTCAATTCTCTCTGCTTTATCTAAGCTGCTGTTGATCCTTTCTAATGCATTCTTCATTTCAGTAGTTTTATGCTTTATTTCTGGCTGGTTTTTTTTTATGGTTTCTATGTCCTTATTTGTGCTTATTAACTCTTTGTTGGAGTTCTCACTAAGCTCCTTAACCATTCTTATAATTAGTGTTTTAAACTCTGTCTCTGGTATGTTGGTTACCTCCATTTCATTTAGTTCTTTTCCTGGTGTTTTCTCTTATTTAGTTTTGTTTTTTATTTGGGATATGTTTCTTTGTTTCCTCATTTTGGCTGCTTCTCTGTGTTTGCTTTTATGTATTAGGTAGATCTGCTATGTCTCTCAGTCTTTGCCAGGTGGCCTTATCTAGTATGTGTCCTGTGTGGTCCAGTGGTTCACCCTCTCTGGTCACCTGTGCATGTGTTCCAGGAGTGTCCATTGTGTGTGGTGTGTGTATTCTACTATTGCAGTTGAGCCTTAGTTGCTTTTGGCACATCAGTGGGTGGGATTGACTCTCAGGCTGACTGACTGTGAGGATTGGCTATGCCCACAGTGTATGAGCTGCTGTGTGTGGGCTGATCCCTCAGAGGGAGATTCACCCAAGTTGGCTCTTGTGCTTGATGAGACCACTCTTTGGGTGTGGTGCTTGTGGGGCTAATTGGGTAGTGCTCTAATGTAGTCTGAGTCTGGCTTCTAGATATGTTTTTCTGGTGCCTCTTGGGAGGGGTTCCTGCACAGGCCAATTTCAGCCTTGCCTGTGACCAGCCCAGGGTTATCTGGTAGAAGCTGCAAACCTATAAGAAATCAGTTGCTGCCTGTGTTGGACCTCAAGACATGTGTGGATGGCTTTACAGGGAACCAAAGTTGGCTGCCACCAGTATCAGACCTGCGGCAGCTTTTCAGAAGTCCCAGAGCCATTCCAGGCCTGTTCCTACCTGCTGGCTGCCAATATGTGGCTGAAAAAGCCTCCTTAGTTGTACGGGCTGGGCTGATTGACCCAGAATTGACAGTGTTCCTAGTGATGCCACCCAAATTGGATGAGGCAGGGTCCCAAGGATTCATAGAGTGTGGCCAGTGGTTTTCACAAAGTTAATGCAGAGTCAGCTCTTTTACCAGTGCAAAGCCTGTGGCCAAACTGCAAAATGCCCTGAGAACACCATCGCCATCCATTGTTTGCCTCAATCCTGCAGATCCCTGAGAGCCACCCTAAAACATCGGTAGCACAAGCTAGGGCTGACCGTCCACCACCAAAAGTTTCCTAGGTCACTCTGGGCCATCCGTGCAGTACAAGGATCTCACAGCTTGCTGGTGGGACTGGCCACACAGAAGCTAAGAGTGCCTTGAGTGATGCCACACTAGCTGGGCAAGGCCCAAAGGGAGTTACCAAAGTGATGCCCACACATACAGATTTTACCAGACCAATGTGATCTCATATTTGACCCTATGGAGTTGGGTTCAACACAGGAAAGATGGCACCCTCCTGTACGTCACATATGAGGTGGGCTCCACACAGGTATAATAGCAGCTGTCTCTCTAACCATCACCTTGTAGTCATACAACTCAGTCTTCCCCTGTGTCTCTGGTGCCTCTCAAATCACCGTCCCTCTGTCAGAATCCAGGGTGAGTTCCTGCAAGTGAGTCTATGTATGGGCACTTTAAGAGGACGTCTGGTTTTATAGCTACATTTCATCTCACTGGGATGGATGGAGAGAATGCTCACTGCTTTTCACTGCCACATGTTGTGGGGACCCTTCTTCCTGACATAGGACACCTGGGCTACAGCGACTTCTGTGGGGCTGGCACCCCTCACTCTTCAGGGGGCAACCTCCACTGCCAAGGTGTCAATCCCAGTGCTCAACCACTACCTGTGGGTTTGGGGTCAGCCCATTTTGCCCCTCCTAAAATCTCAACATGATCTTTTTTTTTTACATCTTTAGTTATACGGGCTCTGTTCAACATGTCTTCAGATGATTCTCGAGTTTGATTGTTTTATAATTTAGTTGTAATTGTATGTGATCCTGGGAGGCAGCAGGTATTCCGTTTACCTATTCTGCCATCTTGGACCTTACTCCTCTACCTTTTCATTGTAATTTAAACTGTTGGGTATTTTTACCCACTGTGATTCTTATAGAATTTGTCTTATTTTCCAAGAAATTTAAAATGTACACAAAACTTCAGAGGATAATATGACAAATACATATATTTTCATTATACAAAACTGAAGATTATTAATATTGTTATCAATGTTTCAAGTTTTTACACACACAAACACACACACACACACACACACACACACACACAGAATGTTGCACTTTGGCCAGCTCATACTTAAACTCGAGAGTTCTTTGCTTAATTTTGAGAAATTTTGAGAGCTGATTGCTAAACTTGGTAACTTGAAATTGGCCATGGTAGGAGTATTACACCACAGAAATCCACAAATGCTATAAGTCTGTTTTGTTTTTGTTTTTGTTATTTTAATTTCTGGAGAGCCAGTTGTTAAACATTTATCAGCACAGTACTGCTCATGTATAAAAGAAAGAAAACTTTACAGGTAAATTTGCCTCATCTTGGAGCCAAACTCCCAATCCCATTATCCTTCCCCCTCTTCAGAGGTAATCGCCATTACAAATTTGATATGCATTGTTCCAGAAAATCTCTTATACTTTAAATGAATTTACCTGCATCCATGAACAACAGAGTGCAGTTTTGATGTGTTTTTAAATATATGTATATATTTCACCCAACATTTTGTTGCAAATGGATGCACATCATTTTTTTCATCTACTCTTTAGAAGTCAATCAGATGAATATACCTTATTTTAAGTATCCATGCTTTTATTATGGACACCTAGCTTGATTCCAGTTTTTCACCACTATAAACAATGCTAAAATGAATGGTGCCTCTCCATATGTACACAAGTTTATCTAGGTATATACCCAGAAGTATAATTGCTAGGTTGTATGCATGTTGTCAAGTATACTAAATTCATCAAATTCCTCTCTCAAGTGTACAACCAATTTATGCTCCTATTCAATAGTGAACAAGAATGCTCTTTATTTCTCATTTTAGCCAACATTTGGTACTAGCAGACTTAATTTTTGTCAGTCTGATGGGTGTAAAATGACATCTCATTGTGATTAATTTTCATTTCTTTGATCAGTAGTGAGGTTAAACATTTTTTTTCATATTCATTGGCTATACATGTTTTCTACTGTATGAATTCCATTTTCCCCCATTTTTCTATTGAGTTAATTGTCTTTTTCTTCTTAATTTATAGGAGTTCTCAATCTACTCTGTATACTAATACTTGTCTTTTCACTTTGTTTATGGTACTTTTTTTTGGTGTTGTTAAATGGAGGGAGAGGCAGGTGCATTGAGTCTCTGTGGGCTCTTGGAGGACATGATCTGTGAGCTTAGGTCAGAGGATTTATCTTGCTTGCCCCAGGTGATGACCAACCCAAAAGATGTAGTTTACAAGGCCATGATTTCTGGCTAGCTGCAGATCTAGTAACTATAGACTTACTATTTTCTCCAGCCAAACCGAATTTTTTTTCAATTGCTCCATGTTGTCTTCCCTTTTGCCTTTGCACATGCTATTTCTTCTGTCTAAAATGATCATCAGTCCCTTGTCTGTGCCCCCTGAGCACCTTTTATTTTCTCTCCCTTAGCACTTACCACACTGTACTGCAATAACATGTTAGTTTGCCTGTCTTCTCCACTATACAGTGAGATCTGTGACAGAAGGGTTTTTTTCTGCCATTGTAGCCCCAGCACCTAGCAGAAGGCTTAACAGAGTCATTGCTAAAATAAATAAAAGTAAGGCTTGTTGAATTAATGAGCAAATGAGTATGGTAAGAAGAGGGGCGTCTATATTGAGGGTCAGAGAACATTTCATTTATTCATCTAACAACATACTTCTAGCCCTTGCCAGGCACCTCCTAGTGATATGAATCTTTTCCTCATGAAGCTCATAGATGAATGAGGAAGACAGACTCATATCTGCCAAGCACAGTATACTGACATTAGTGTCTTGATGGAGAGAAAAACAGAGCAGTGAGAACATGCAAAAGTGGGACACCTATTTCAGCCAGGAATGAAAGGGAATTTGGAAAAATACCTATCTCAAAGATGGAAATATTGCATTGTCAGAAAAGTCATGACACATTATTACAATGAAAAAGCAGAAAAAATACATCATGACATTTCCAACAACCCAATAATTTAAGAAGAGATGATTATTCAATAATCAACCTCTTAATTAAAAGTGTAAATGAAATTCTCCCTAGCAATCTCAGGGGCTGCTATTTGGCTATCTTAGATTACAACAATAAATGAGTTTGACAAGGGGTTTTCCTCCTTGGTTCAGGCTATAACAGCACTTACCAGTGAATTCCAAGTCCTAGAGCCATGGGACTCAGCTCTGCCCCTTTGATAACAGACAAAACCCAAGGGTCAAACATTGCCTCTCCCCTGCTCACTTTGCTCTACAATCACTTCTTCTAGCTACAAAGTGGCTCCCATCCACCTTTAGTTTCATCCCCACCCCCAAATGTTCTTTCTCCACCAATCCTCTGCTGTCCCTTTCTGCCACCAGGCCAAAATAAACACAGTCATCCCACAACAATCTGCTCCCATTCAGTGTTTCCTTAGTGCCAAGTATGTACTAGTTACTGGCTAGGTCCTGAGAACTGAAGAATGAGTAGGAGCCAGCCATCAAAGATCTTAGGGAAGAACTTCCCAAGCAGAGAAAAAAGCTAGTGCCAAATCCTTACAATGAGATAAAACCTGGAGTGTTCTAGAAGCTGATAGAAAGCAAGAGAGAAAAGAGCAGAAAAAGTGGGGGTAGAGTGAAATAAGATGAAGCTATAGAAATGGGCAAGAGAAAACCACTGGAAGGCTTAAAGCAAGGAAATTATCAGTTTTCTACTACGTTTTTACCCCTCATGGCATCTGCCAGTTCTCACCATAAAATTGGGGTTTAATACACCTCTGATAAGGATCTAATATCCAAAATATATAAAGAACAACTCAACAACAAAAAACACAAAAAAATCCGATTAAATAATGGACAGAGGACAAAACCAGAAACTTTGCCTAAGAACACATACAAATAACCAACTGATATATGAAAAAATGTTCAACTTCACTAGCTATTAGGGAAATGCAAATCAAAACCACAATGAGCTATCACCTCACACCTGTTAGAATGGCTATCATCAACAAGACAAATATAACAAGTGTTGGAGGGGCTGTGGAGAAAAAGGAACCCTCATACACTGTTGGTGGGAATGTAAATTGATATAGCCACTATGGAAAACAGTGTGGAGGTTCCTCAAAAAAAATAAGAACAGGAATCCCTCTCCTGGATATCTACCCAAAAAGTCTGAAAACATTTATCCATAAAGATCATGTCCTCCTATGTTCATTGCAGCATTATGGTGACTAAGACATGGAAATAACTAAAGTGTCCTTTGATAGATGATTGGATAAAGAAAATGTGGTATATATACTACTCTGCCATAAGAAAAGATTAAATACTACCATTTTTGACATGAAACATTATTATGCTAAGCAAAATAAGTCAGAAAAAGTTGAGAACCATATGACTTCACTGATATGTGGGATATAAAACTGAAAGCAACAAAAAAAACAAGACAAACAAATGAAGAAACAAAAACTCATAGACACAGACAACAGTTTAGTGGTTACCAGAGAGTTGAGGGTGGTAGAAAAGGGTAAAGGGGGTCAAATACATGGTGATGGAAGGAGAACTGACACTGAGTGGTAAGCACACAATGTGATATATAGATGAAGTATTATAGAAATGTACACTTGAAACCTATATAATTTCACTAACCATTGTCACCACATTAAATTTAATTTAAAAATTAGGGTTGAATAAAATGTGCCGTCAAGCCCTTAGAGAGCTTCCAGGAGACATCCCCAGATAAGAAAAGTTCTGGAGTCTTATCAAAGGGGACTTCAGTCTAAGGAAAGCAGTGTAAGAAAGCACAAGACTGGGAGAGATAGAAACATGTTGTTCAAGCTCTATCTCCACCCCTCTCCAGCGCTGGTTTGTTGCCTCTTCCTGAATCACATTCCAAAGCTTTTTCAGTCTCAATCCCCAGAGTAATCACAATCCAGGCATTAAGGCCCAGACTGGGCCAAAATGATGCACACAAATTGGAGAAAGCACAAGTTTATATGTGACTTGCTATCTGCAATTCAGGTATTTGCACATGCATGGGAACAGTCTTCATTCCCAGAGCGAGGGAGAACCCACACATCTCTAGTTAAGAGTCATTTCAATTGAGCATTACATCATTGACTCAGTATAACAGCCTTCCAGGTCCCTTTGCTGTTATTCAAACATCTGTTTTCTTCCCCATCCCTTTGCCTCCTTCTCGGGTCCTGGAGCCATCTTTGCATATCCTGAAAAATCAATCATTCTGAGAGGGCTTCTCTTCTCTCAGGAACAAGAAATCTTGTCAGAACTTTGCTTATGCTTCCACTGTGCTCACAATTCCTGTTGTTTGAATACAAGGTTCCTTGACCAGGGCCTGATTTCTTGATCTCTGGTGTGTTCAGAAATACAGCAGCATATGTCTCTGGTAGCCACGTTTTTCAGCCAGCTGAACTCTCCACTATACCAGGGCAGGCAGTCTGCAGTGAAGTGAAGTACCCCAGATCCACCAGCTCAAAGAACCAACCCTCCTTTCAAAAGGAGCGCTGTAGGAAATGTGCCACAAATCTCTCTAAGACCTCCTCCTTGAAATTAAAAAAGGCAAAACCAATCACTGGGACTAGTCTTAACAGACACCCATCACTGGAATGACAAATCTCACACTATTTACTAATGAAATGTAATGTCCAAATCAAACAATAAAATATGTTTATCTATATTCAATTTTAGCTCTCCTCACATAGAATAAATTATATTTTCATAAGGTGATTTTTTTAAGTCAGTGCACAGCTCCCTCCAACTCTATCTGGATCTGATATGAAGCCAATACTTTTCAATACTGCTTGGGAAAAACAAAGAAAGAGGAAGCCTTAGGGGCAGCAGTGGATCATGTATACATTTGTTTGCGATTCTATATATCAAAACGTCTATCTCACCTGTCCCAACAACTCCTGAATCTTCTGGGAAGACAGATGGCATCAGAAAAAGAAAAATATAATTCCATCCCCAAAACATAAGGCACCCATGTGCCTTTAGTTTTCTCACTTATATAAAATAACTTGGTCTAATACTAATGGAAAGGATATACTCCAAAAGCTTCTTTTCCCCATACAGAGCTGAAAGAGCCACCTAAACTCCCAGCATGGAATTTGAGATCACTCAAAACACATTTTATTTCAATGCCCTTCCAACCCATGTTTTTCTCTTAACAGGCACATTTTTTTCACCCACGCAGTCTTGTAGTTCCCGCTAAAAATTGTGTCATAAGAAAGTTATCAAGATTGTATTTTTTTCAGCTTGAGGTATACTTGACAAAGAAAATAATAATATACAGCAGTCCCCCCTTATCCACGGTTTTTCAGTTACCTGTGGTCAACTGTGGTCTGAAAATATTAAATGGAAAATTCAAAAAATAAACATATTTCTCAAAAGGTGATTTTTTTATATTATGAAAAAATGCATAAGCTTTAAATTGTGCACCATTCTGAGTAGCGTGATGAAATTGTGTGAGCCTCACTCTATCCCACACAGGACACGAATCATCCTTTTGTCCACAGTCTCCACACTGTATACGCTTCTGCCCATTGGTTACTTAGTAGCTGTTTTAATTATTAGACTGTTGCTGTATTCCAGTGCTTATGCTCAATAAATACTTATTTTACTTAATAATGATGCTGGCAATTCAGATATGCCAAAAATAAGCCATACACACACACACACACACACACACACACACACACACACAGAGAGAGAGAGAGAGGGTGCCAAAAAAAGTACACACATTTTAAGAAAGGAAAAAAACTGTATTAAAATTGTAATATTCAATATATACCAATAACAAAAGATGAATACAAGTCATGTGTATACATTTTTTAGCTCCCCCAGTATATGTATATAGACATATATACAAGGTCTGACAATTATGTTTGCAAACTTGTTGCAACGATGTTGCTAACCTTTTTTTATATCAGAGGGATTATTCATTATGAATTTGTATCAACTGGACAAACAGTTAACCAAGTTTACTATTTGGAAGTGCTGAAAAGGCTGCATGAAAAGCTAGACAAGCTGAACTTTTCACCAACAATTCATGGCTCTTGCATCACGACAATGCACCAGCTCACATGGCACTGTCTGTGAGGGAGTTTTTAGCCAGCAAACAAATAACTGTACTGGAACTCCTTCCCTACTCACCTGATCTGTCCCCCAAAGACTTCTTTCTTTACCCGAAATTAAAGGAAATACTGAAAAGAAGATATTTGGATGACATTTTGGACATCAAGGGTAATATGATGACAGCTCTGATGGCCATTCCAGAAAAGGAGTTCCAAAATTGCTTTGAAGGGTAGATTAGGCGCTGGTGTGGGTGCGTAGCTTCCTAAGGGGAGTACTTCGAAGGTGACCATAGTGATATTCAGCAATGAGGTGTATAGCACTTTTTCTAAGATGAGTTCGCAAACTTAATTGTCCTACCTGGTATGTGTATGTGTGTGTGTGTGTGTGTGTGTGTGTGTGTGTGTATAAACATTTAAGTTCTACTCTTAGCAAATTTCAATTATATACTACAGTGTTATCAATTACAGTCACCATGTTTTATATTAGATCCTCAAATCTAATTTATCTTATAGCTGAAAGTTTGTACCCTTTAACCAACATATCCCTATTTCCTCCACCACCACCACCCCCTTCCCCTGGAAATCACTTTTGTACTCTCTATTTCTATGAGTCTGACTTCTTTTTTTAGATTCCACATGTAAGTGATACCATGCAGTATTTGTCATAGTTTCCTCTAAGAAACGTGTCATGAAAGAGAAAAGTTATCAGGATTATGTTGGGGTTTTTTATTGGGAAAAAGTGTGCTTTTCCAGGACCTATCAGCTCCAAGTCGAGTAGTTGTTTCAATCTAGTTGTGGAGGGTGCAGCTCAGCCGCCCATGTGGGGATCAAACCTGCAGCCATGGTGTTGTGAGCACTGCTCTCTAACCAACTGAGCTAACCGGCTGCCCCTCAATATTGTATTTTAAAGGAGTGGAGAAGTAGTACTAAGTTTTAACACTGAACTAATTGGATTTTTTTATTTGCTTTTATGTCCCTTCCAACCCCTAACTAAAAGAAGGACAACGCATTTTTTTGTTTTTTGTTTAGATTTTTATTGGGGAATTGGGGGAAGGGGAACAGACAAGTTGCTGTCCTTTGCTTCTTCAGTCTAGTTAAGGAGGATGTTGCTTCACTGGCCCAAGTTGCCACCATCATTGTGCTCTTCCCGGTTCAGGCAGATCAGTTGCCGGCTTCTGGATGGCTGCTCATGCTGGCTGCTGGCTACACATGATAGCCCATGGCAATCCACTGCAGCAGGGGCTGCAGCCTACACCGTCTCTGGCAACTCACAGCAACCCAGCTCCAGATTGAGCTGTTGTTCAGCATCTCAGCTGTAGAGGGCAGCGTCACTGGCCCTCATATGTGGGATTCGAACCGGGGCCCTCTGGCTTCCCAAGCCAGTTCTTAACCAATGTACCACTCGGCCGGCCCAGGACAACTCATTTCTTTGAACATTTCTTCCAGCTTGGGGCACTGAAGTACTTCTTTATTCAATTAGTCACACCCTTGGGCCAGCTAGTCTCATGTGATTGTAACACTGGGTGTCATGACTCAGGTCTGACTTCAACTGGCCTTGAAGGTAAAGTTTCCTTATGAATCATGTCCAGAGACACAATAGTTTTATATATAAACAAATAGAAGAATAGATTTTAACATACCCAGTGAACGGAGAGAGGACATCACTGGCAAAGAGCCTAAATCAGGTTGTCTTTACATTGGGTGGAGAATCCAAGAGGAGGGGAAGATGCCCATCTGTCTGTAAAGACTTGAAAGTAATAATTACCACCATTTATTGAACATCATCTATGTGCTAGCAACTATGAAAACATTATTTCATTGGATTTTTAGAATAGTCCTGTGAAGGAAGTTGTGCTTCCGCCCACCCCCATTTTACAGATGAGGAAACTGAGAAACCTAAAATTCACTTAGGTCACACAGCTAGTTTAATGAGGCAAGAATTACATCTTCTCAGTCTTTGAGCACTCCTCCCAGACCGACCACAATCCTATAAAACTAGAAATCAATTATAAAAAGAAACCTGGAAAGCACACAAATACATGGAGGCTGAATAACATGCTACTAAATAGTGACTGGGTCAAAACTGAGATCAAGGAAGAAATCAAAAGCTATCTCAAGACAAACGACAATGAAAACACAACAACTCAAACTCTGTGGATGCAGCGAAAGCAATCCTAAGAGGAAAATACATAGCAATGCAGGCCTATCTAAAGAAACAAGAAAATCTCATATAAACAGATGATCTTTACACCAAAGGGAACTGGAGAAAGAACAGCAAAGCAAGCCCAAAGGGAGTACAAGGAAGGAAATAATAAAGACCAGAGCAGAAATAAATGAAAGAGAGACCAAAAAAAAAATACAAAAGATCAACGAAACCAAGAGCTGGTTTTCTGAAAAGATAAACAAAATCAACAAACCCTTAGCCAGGCTCACCAAGAAAAAGAGAGAGACGACCCAAATTAATAAAATCAGAAATGAAACAGCAGAAGTGACAACAGTTGCCACAGAAATACAGTAAATTGTAAGAAAAGACTACGAGCAACTATATGCCAACAAATTTGACAATCTGGAAGAAACAGATACATTTCTAGAAACATACAATCTACCAAGTCTGAACCAAGAAGAAACAGAAACTCTGAACAGACTGACTATTACCAAAGAAATTGAGTCAGTAATCAACAAGCTTCCAACAAACAAAAGTGCTGGACCAGATGGCTTCACAGGTGAATTTTACAAAACATTCAAAAAACAATTAATACCTATTCTCCTCAAAATACTCCAAAAAATACAGAAGGAGGGAAGGCTCCCAAGCACACTTTATGAGGCCACTATTCCTCTGATCCCAAAGTCAGACAAAGATATTACAAAAAAAGGAAACTACAGGCCGATATCCCTAATGAACATAGATGCAAAAATCCTCAACAAAATACTAGCAAACCAAATTCAGCATCACATTAAAAAGATCATACACCACG